>NC_073631.1:15776212-16079242 GCF_029407905.1 Bubalus kerabau | reverse complement strand
ATATTATAAATACTACACACACACAGACAACACCAACGTGTTAGCAGTCCTGGAATGATTTGTAATTATGGTTACAAGCAAATGCTCTTTTTTGGTTTTCCCATATTTTCCATTTGTTCTAAGGACAAATGGATTGCCAACATAAAGAAAAAGTAAAATGTGATAAAAATTTTGTGTATTTTTGTTCTAATATTTTGTTGAGCCATTTAGAATGTTTCAGATATGATGACACCTCATTCCTAATTACTTCCACAGGCATCTCATAAAACTGGCAGATTTTCCTATTAACCATAATACCATTACCACACCAAGAAAATTAATAATACTATCCCAATATTGTCTCATACCCTATCTATATGTACATGTCTTTAGCTGTCCCTCAGATATCTTTCATAGCTGCCTTCTTTTGGAACCAGGATTCAGTAAAGTTCATAGCTGCCTTCTTTTGGAACCAGGATTCAGTAAAGTTCATAGCTGCCTTCTTTTGGAACCAGGATTCAGTAAAGTTCACATGCTGAATTTGGTTGTTGTGCCTTTTTAGAAACTTCTAACCTAATAAAGCCCAATTCCTCAATCTTTGCATTCCCCCATCCCACACACATACCTTTTAAAAAACAACATTCACTTTTAATCAACATTCTCATTCTTGTAGAATGTTTAATATTCTGGCTATGTCAGATTTTTCCCTTATGGAACTAAATTTCTTATTCTCTGCGCTTTTCTCACATCATATTCTTATTTTGAGTGTAAGATCATCTCTTATTGCTCAAAATCTTTTAATAATAGCACTCTTTTTTGGTAGCTTTCTTCTGTTGCTTGCATATCTGTGCCCTCCAGATTATTTTTTCTATTTGTTTTTGCCTTTGCTTTGGATATGTTTTTTAAACACACCTCATTTAACCCGAAAACCAGCTACAGATGAAAACCCATCCCTCTGTGGTTGTCTCTCTAAACCTGGGTACGATCTTCATGCCAACTTCCCAGAGTCTATGAACATTCCAGGATCTTCTTTTTAAGAAGAACTGTTTAGCTTGTAGCTATTTGTGACTACTATTGATGTTAAGTCCAGGGAAATAATTTTGCTAATGACTTAGCTACCATTTTGGCATGTTGGTGTCCCAACCATTTCCTTTTCCTTCTCAGCGTATCAGCTACGTATATGCTTGAATTCTGTTAGGTTCCTTACTTTATGCGACAGACACATTTATTTCATTAGATTCTGCTTAACTAGCTCCTTACAATAACTATTTTTGTTGCACAGACACCATTCTCGACTTTAACGTTTTGCTTGCCTATGAGTAACTGGAGAAACGCACGGTGGCAAATCTGGAGTATATGTGGTCACATTTGATTAGCTCCTATAATGGAGAGGAGGAATATATTATCTTTGATATTGTATACTTCAGCTAAGATTTTTTTTTTATAAAGCAAACAAACAAAAAGCTCCACTGTTTTTTAACTTTGAGACGCTATGTGGTTTTTTTTTTTAAATTGTAGTTTCATTTATACTTACCTTCTTATATTTTTCTTATGCTGACATTAAAAAGGGCGTGTATTCTCAAGTGACACTGTGTGGTGGCGGCTTTAGAATTCAAGCAGAGGGGGAAGCCAGGCTGGGATTTTAAAAATTTATGAGTAAAATCCACCAAGTGGATAATATTTTTGATGATATTGGCATTTGCCTCAGTGACCTTAAAGTTCCTTCCAGTTCTGGGGGGGTTCTTCATTCTATGGTTTCAGTATTTTATTCTACTATAACTTGAGTTTATTCTATGAATGATTGCCTTCATTCTCTGCCTACATGTAGCCAAAACAACAACATAATTGTGTGCATAAGAAAGAGAACTATTTATCAAACGATTTTATTTGTGGATAGGTAACTGATTGGTTTTCAATGAGCTGTTTCATTATTTTATATGTTCAGCCACAGTTTTAAATAATGGAAGCCTTACGAGTCTTGCTCCTCACCCTGCTAGGAAGAAATTCCTTCTTGGATGTTGATTATGGTTTGTTTGCCTTGCTTTTCCTAGTAAGGCCTATAATTTAGGAAACAAAGCTCTTGTCTGTAATTTAATATGTGCCCCCTAATACCTAATAATGTACCTTACAGGAACTCTAGAAATACTTAGTGGCCATCTCTGAATCTAACAAAATGTGCAACACTGTCTCATGTCTTTCCGCTGCTGGGACTGACCATACTTGGTTGTTTTCGGTCTGTTTTCTCTGTCTCCACCTGGTTTATAAACCCAGACACCAAATAGCAAAGTTTGCTCGAGTCATTTCCCTTTCTCTCTATTCCAAGACAAGCAGGCAATTACTACTGGCACTTTAAAGAAGACAATTATCAGTGGCGAAAATCTCTTGTGTTCTACTGTAAAGAAAAGAGATTGTGTTAGTTTTCTAGGCCAATCTTTCCCTGGCACCAATGGTGACCCTCAGACAACTTGTGAATGAAGAAATATGAGGTTCTGAGCACTGAGCATTTCACATTACCTCTTTTACTACCACCAGGCTCAAAATAAATCTAGCTAAGAATAGTGCAGGAGAAAAGGCCATGAGAGGCCACAGCCAGAGAAACTTAAAGGTGAGAGTCTCATTAACATTAATTTGCCCAATTTTATTACGTGAGGTTTAAAAAAAACATATGTTTGCTAAGTGAAAAAAATCAAAGACACACACACTGCGTGACTTCACTTATATGTGAAATCTAAAAAACAAAACAAATGCACAAAATAACAAAACAGAAAGAGTCACAGATACAGAGAGCAAACAGGTGGCTGCCAGAGGGGAGAGCGGTGGGAAGATGAGATAGATAGATGAAGGCGATTACAAGGTACAAATTTCCAATTATGAAGTAAATGATTCATGGGTATGAAATACACAGTGTGGAAAATATAGTCAACAGCAGGCACCACTTTTGTATGGGGACAAATGGCAACTAGACTTATTGTGGTGATGGTTCCGGAACGCGTAGAAATACTGAAGCACTGTGTTGTGTTAACAGGAACTAACACAATATTGTAGGTCAGCTACACTTCAAAACCAACCAACAAGCTCATAGAAAAAGAGGTCAAATTTGTGGTTACCAAAGGGGAGGGGCAGGGGACTGGATGAAGGCTGCTGAAACATACAAACTTCCAGCTGTAAGATAATAAGCACCAGGGGCGTAAGGAGCAACATGATAAATATAATTAACACTGCTGTATGTTGTACAGTAAAGCAGTAAAGGGGTTAAGAGAGGAAATCCTAATGTTTTTCATCGCGAGGAAAAAAATATTTTAATATAATAAACTGTTAGAATAAAGGGGTGAAAAATTGATGACCACAGAAAACTGGCATTTGTGATTATGTGCCCCTCCTAATTCAGTAAGTTTTCTTTATTAAAAACATTTTTCATTTATTGTATTGAAGTATAGTTGATTCACAATGTTGTTGATTTCTGCCAGACAAGTGATTCAGTTATATATATAACTGAACACACACACATTTTTTTTATATACTTTTTTGTTTGTTTGTTTTTCTCTTACTCTACATCTGTATGAGATGATGGATGTTCACAAACTTACTGTGGTCAACATTTCATGATGCATGTAAGTCATATCACTATGTTGTACACCTTAAACTTATACAGTGCTCTATGTCAATTATATCTCAATAAAACTAGAAGGAAAAATAAAATGAAAACAAGCAAAAAAACCAATATTTTACCACCTTTAGTGCAGTTTCATGTCACCTCCATAAGAGTAAGGATTCAAATGGTGTGTCTACTGTGCACACACACTATGACATGTTTAAAAGATGTTTCTTTGTGCAAATGCAGGTTTTATCAAATGCTGCTGTCATTTCTAAGCTGCCAAAAATGTTAATTCACATGAGCATCAGTTTATTTTTGCTTTACTAGAGGCAAAGGTTTCCTTACAAGTCCAGAAAATGTTATGTTTCTGTACTGGATTAATCCTTTGAGTCACATCAATGTGCCTAAAATGACTTCAGCTAAAGACGTCTATTTCTTTTCCAGTGAGACTTGAACGTATCTGAACAAATGGCCTGACCTTGTCAGGAACAAGAACATCCAAGCAGCTTAGGCCACTGATCAGTTTGGACTATTTTTTTTGTTGTGATGGCTGAAGGGATGACAACTAACATTTTATCAGAAACAGAACTACTCTCATATGAATTATCATTCTTAAGTCATGTATATGAAAATCCTACAAATACAAATATCCTGACCAAGTATAAAGCTTACCAATGATGTGCTACTATAAGTCTTATTCCTCCTGAGTTATGAAAATCAGACATTTCAATTCTAGGCTACTGGAGTTGGAGTCAGTGGACAAGCTAAGTCATGATCGAAACCTATTGCTACAATCTTGAATACATCATTTACCCTTTGAGAGGCTCGGTGTCCTCATCTAAAAACTGAAAGGGCTCATTTTATCCTTGTGGAGGTTCCTAGAAGCTTGATGTGCAATGGTTTTCTATTTCTAAGACATGCACTGTAATCTTGACATCTTCTCAGGCTACAATTCAAGTGAGGCCAAGCTTACAAACACCTTACTTAAGGATACTTCCAATACCTTCTTTTTAAAAAAAAAACTTCAAACTTTTTATCTTGTATTGGGGTACAGACAGTTAGTAATGTTGCGGTCGTCGCAGGCGAACAGTGAAGGGACTCAGCTGTTACATATGCATGGGTCCATTCTCCCCCAACTCCCCTCCCATCCAGGCTGCCACGTAACGTTGAGTGGAGTTCCATGCGCTACAGGTCCAGGGGATAGGTCTTGTTGGTTATCCACTCTGAATACAGCAGTGTCATATAAACACAGTAAGAGATGACCTTCCCAAATTTCCTAACTATCCCTTCCTTATTATGTCTTTAAGTAAAAAGACTTTCAATTAGTTAGGCCTTTTCCCAGAGTAGGCACTGCCAAGCAATGGGAAACAGAAAACATCAGTCCTGAGTATCACTCCCTCTCATGTTTTAAGTCCCTGATCAAGTTAATTCACACCCCTCCCCTCCTTTTATATTAGCCATGATTATCACACAACTTCTCTGTTGTAAAAATATGCCACCATACTGTGTATATGATTTTCTAATACAGGTTGAAAAAATAAAGACTTTTTTGCCAGGTTTTATTGCTGCATTATTTTTAACATTAAAAACTGAAAGCAAGCTACATGCCCACCAATAAAGGATGATAAAATAAGTTTAACTCCATCCGACTACAGCAATATGCAACAGGTAAATGAACAGTATGAGACAAAGCATCATGCCTTGATATGGAGGACCGATCATGAGGGTAAATTGTTAAACAAAAAAATGTAAGGAGTAGAACAAATGTGCTGTGTGACATCATCTATGTAAAGATAAACAAAATATGTATATATGAACACTGCATATAAAATTCATATTACTCTAATTACATAAAATTATTAAGAAAAATATCTAGCATGGGGTCAGTAAACTCTGTATGGGGCAATTGGGCGTTGTGGGTCACATGGTCTCTGCTACAAATGCATGACTTGGCTATTACAGTGTGAAAGCAATGAGAGATAATATGTAAACAAATGTGAGTGACTGTGTTCCAATAAAACTTTATTTACAAAAACAGGCAGGGAGCTGGATTGGCCCGTGGGCTATAGTTTGCTAACCCCTGATCTAGCACCAAACTGATTAAAGCATTATCTACTGAAAGGAAACCAGAACAGATAAGCAGCCAAGGGGGTTTTTTTTCTCTCTCTACATTGTTAGATTCTGATTCTACTTTGAGAATGTATACATGAATACTTCTATAATTAAAAAATTTAAAAGAATAAGAAAAGGAATGGCAAGATCAAACCTCTAATTTCACTTCTCTTTTGAAAATAAATCTCAGAAGAGAAAAAGATTTAGATTTGTAAAAATACAGCCATGAAAACAGTAAAAGCAAACATAGGTACATATTTTAACCCATTAAAAATAGCTCATTAAAAATGTTTTAGATATAATGCAAAAACTAAACTCTAGGAAGATATAGACTAGTAGATTTGACTTTACTAAATGTAAAAAATAAAAAAGTGATCATGAAAAAGAGATGAGAATATACTTTCAACAGATGAAACTAAGAACAGTTTCAAACTAAGAACTTTGATTAGTAAGAAAAGGTTAAAGAGACAGTGGAAAAGTAGAAAAACCATATGGATTAGCAATTCACAGAAGTATAACCTCAAATATTTTTAAACATAAGTCTGCTCAACTTTATTGATAATTATAGCAAAATATGTAATTTTACTTATTACATTTAAAAATTAATTTTGACAGAATGTGAAAAAAAGGAAAAGTAATTAAAAGAATACAAAATATTTCACCCACCACTTAAAGTATCAATACTCTGATCTGACCAATTTTTCTAAGATCTTCCCAATAAACATCCTATGAAGTCATCTTCCTGCCAAGGTTTTGTTCTCTTATCAGCTCTCCAGGGCACGTTAAAGTATGGCAGCCCAGTGGGGAAGGATGGGGGGAAGGGACAGTTAGGGAGTCTGGAATGGACATGCACAATGGATTACACAACAAGGACCTACAGTATGGCACATGGCCTGGACGGGAGGGGAGTTTGGGGGAGAATGATCCATGTGTACGTATGGCCGAGTCCCTTTGCTATTGGCCTGAAACCACCACGACATTGCTAATCAATTATGCTGTTGTTGTTCAGTCACTGTCATGTCCAACTCTTTGCGACCCCATGGACTGCAGCATGCATGTCCTTCACTATCTCCTGCAGTCTGCTCACATTCCTGTCCATTGAATCATGATACCATCCAACCATCTCATCCTCTGCCGCCCCTTTCTCCTCCTGCCCTTGGTCTTTCCCAGCATCAGGGTCTTTTCTAACGAGTCAGCTCTTTGCATCAGGTGGCCACAGTATTGGTGCTTCAGCATCAGTCCTTCCAATGAATATTCAGGGTCGGTTTTCTTTAGGATTGACTGGTTACACCCCCATACAAAATCATAAGTTAAAAAACTATAAAGCTTGGCAGCCCAGAGCCAGCAGAACTGAAGGACAGAGCCCACTGGGGCAGCATCCCACTGTGGAGCGCTCAGGGAGCAGCCAGCCTCCACAGCAAATGAGGACAAGCTGCCCTGTGTTATGTTTCCTTTTCAAATATTTTTTTTACATCAAAAACACATTGCAGGGGAGTGAAGACTTCAGGGACATCCTACAAAAACAGGCTGCATAATTCTGATATTGAAAGCTAGCCACGTTTTAATTAACTGCCAGTACTCAGCCACATCCTCAAGCTCGAGATAGCCAATAACAATCTTGTAATTTCTAAATGTGAATGCCACTCAGGTGGAGACCAAATACTGAAAGTTTCAGCTTACCTCCTAAAGGTAAACATTAAATTTCAGATATCCATAGCAACCAGACCTCCCTCCACCTTAGACGCTTCCTTAAAAAATAAAAAGGAAACGGCATTTCTGTGGTGGATGGCATGTAGACAGTTGCCCATTAAAACGATAACATCAAAATATAAACAGCCAAACCTTTTCATCATTTATTGACAAACGACTTGTTAGACTGCTAATGAAATCCTTCAAATACCTTTTCAGCATGTTGTGAATAAAGACACCAACAGCAGGTTAAATTGACAAGTAATTACAATTAATGCCCCGCCATCATTCGTAGAACACATTTAACCATATACTTGTATGTCAATATTTAATAGCAAAACAGAATTCTAGGAATGCCATTCTGCCCAAAAGTGCTCTATCTGACTTTTACCAGTTTTGCAATCAGCTAGAACATACAAAGAACTCACAGACGGGAAGCCGAGGTGTCCTGATTCTGAAAGACCTTGCCAGCTCAGGGAGTCGGGAATGCTTTGTCACTGCTCTTTTGACAGGGTGAGCAATCAGGGCTGCCTTTCTCACATTCAGGGATTCCATCTGTCACCCCCTCCACTGGGAAATGTTTCTAAAGAGGTAGGTCCTAGTATTTGATTTCGTTCACAAGATGGTTACTTTCCAGTGAAACTTCAGCTGTAGAATGCATGAATAGTACCTTTACACAGAATACTACATAGCTGTGAAAGTAAATGAACTACAACCAAACACAACAGTGTGACTGGATCTCAAACATAACGTTAAACTAACCACACCAGCCATGAATGCACCATACGATTACATTTTCAGAACGTTCATTAACAGGCAAAACTAATTTATGCTGTTGGAAAGTGGGACGGGATGACTAGTTACCCTTTGGGGAGTAGAGACTGGAGGTGAGCTTCCAGGTTTCTCCTAACTGCCTCTGGACAGGTGGTGACAGAACCCGCCTGCCAGTGCAGGAGACCTAAGAGATGAGGGTTTGATCCTGGGTCAGGAAGATCCCCTGCAGAAGGAAATGGCAACCCACTCCAGTACTCTTGCCTGGAGAATCCCATGGGCGGAGGAGCCTGGTGGGCTACAGTCCACAGGGTGGCAAGAACTGAACACAACTGAAGGGACTTAGGACACACAGTTGTCCTAATATTTCATCCAGAGGTTGGCTGCCTGGGTATGTTCACCTAGTAAAACTATCAAACTGTTAAACTCCTAATGTGAGTATTATTCTCTATGGGTATTCTGCTTTCAAAAAATGTATAACAACAACAAACAATCCCAACTCAACAGGCACTAAGAAGCATATATTGCAATTAGGATAAATAATCTTTATCCCCCAGAAATGCAGGGTCAAGTAGGGGAGACAGTTAAAAACCAAAACCATATTATTGTGTCAGACTTCCCTGGTGGCACAGTGGAGAAAAATCTGCCTGCCAATGCCGGGGACACGGGCTCGATCCCTGACCCAGGAAGATCCCACATGCCTCGGAATAACTAAGCCCACGCACCACAACTACTGAGTCTGTGCTCCAGAGGCTGTGAGCTGCAACTCATGACCCTATGTGCCACAACAGCTGAGGCCCGCACACCTCGAGTCTGTGCTCCACAGCAAGAGAAGCCACCGCAACGGGAAGCCCGTGGACCACACTGAAAGAGGAGCCCCACTCGCTGCACCTAGACGGAGCCTGAGCGAAGACCCAGTAGAGCCAGAAAGAAAGAAAGAAAGAAAAACCAAACAAAACAAAACCATAGATCCAGTACAGCCAAAAAGAAAGAAAGAGAAAAAAAAAAAAACATATTATTGTGTATGATCAGGCTATTAAAGAGTTAGGAGAAGGGCACTACAGGAGTGACGTCTTCTGCTCTCAAGGTGAAGGTGAAGGGCATCCATAGAAGGTGATACTGGGCCAAGCCTTGACTCCTGAGTTCATTCAGCACCAAGCAAAGGGCAAGGGCATTCTTGGCTTGGGTATCACCAGAGCTCGGGGCCTGGGACAATGGTGGAAGAGAAGGATATTCGTCGTGTGAGAACATGACAGTCAGCCACCCAGAGTGCTCATCTATGTATTCGCAGAGTAATTCACAGTTTTTCAGGGAGCACTTTACTCACATGCAATTGCAAGACGCTCATCTTCAAAGGAGCAATCTCTCTAAAGACAAGTAAGTCAACTATGAAACAGGAGTGGACAAGCTGGCTTAAAATTCAACATTTGGAAAACTAAGATTGTGGAATCCAGTCCCATTGCTTTATGGCAAATAGATGGGAAAAAATGGAAACAGTGGCAGACTTTATTTTCCCTGGCTCCAAAATCACTGCAGATGGTGACTGCACCCATGAAATTAAAAGATGTTTGCTCCTTGAAAGAAAATCTATGACAAACCTAGACAGTGTTTAGGGAACATCAGTTTCCCAAAAAAGGTCTGTATAGTCAAAGCTATGGTTTTTCCAGTGGTCATGTATGGATGTGAGAGCTGAACCATAAAGAAGGCTGAGTGCGAAAGAATTGATGCTTTTCAACTGTGATGCTGGAGAAGACTCTCAAGAGTCCCTTGGACTGCAAGGAGATCAAACCAGTCAATCCTAAAAGAAATCAACCCTAAATATCCTTTGGAAGGACGGATGCTGAATCTGAAACTCCAATACTTTGGCCACTGATGCGAAGAGCTAATTCATTTGAAAAGACCCTGATGCTGGGAAAGATTAAGGGCAGGAGGAGAAGGGGGCAACAGAGGATGAGATGGTTGGATGGCATCACTGACTCAGTGGACATGAGTTTGAGCAAACTCCAGGAGATAGTGAAGGACAGGGAAGCCTGGCGTACTGCAGTCCATGGGGTTGCAAAGATTCAGATAAGATGAGTGACTAAACAATGCAACACCAGGAAGTCTGGGAAAGGAAGGGACGGAGAAAGGACAGAAGCCAGGCTGTAAATACTAACACTCGTGACAAGCACAGCAATAAGGGCAATAACCACAATTTATGCTTCATACTTGATATGCATAGTCTGATGCACTGAATTCTCACAGCAAGTCTAGGAGCTGGGGACTATCACTATCCCCATTTCACAGATGCCAAAACTGGGGCTTAGTGAGGCTCCCTAACTGCCCACGGCCACACAGCCTGTAAGCAGCAGAGCTACTGCTGGAACCTGGTGGGCGTCACCCTTGAGGCCTGTTGGCTCCATGAATGTCCTTGCATGGGCACCAGCCTCAGATGTCACACACCTGCTCTCTCCTTGCGGGCTGTGCAAGACAGCTGCAAACCCATCGGTCAGGACCACAGCTTCCCCAGTGACCGAGTGACCACCCTGCAGCTGCAGGGACTAGGAGAGACTGGTGGATGACTTCCGTTCCTCCACTCCCTCTCTTTCCATCTTTCCCAGCTTGGATAAGAGCATCAACTTCAGTGTTTCTGCTTCCCGGAACAGGAAAAGACAGGGGCTGGACACACCTCTGTCTGGCCACCACTCCTGTCCATCCTCAAGCTATGATGGGGCTGATTGCCTTTCTGGGAACATTTTCACTCCCACTGTCCTCATCCCTGATGTTAAAGTGTTAGTTGCTCAGCTGTGTTCGATTCTTTGCAACCCTATGGGCTGTAGCCCACCAGGCTCCTCTGTCCATGGGATTCTCCAGGCAAGAATACTGGAGTGGGTTGCCATACCCTCCTCCAGGGGATCTTCACAACCCAGGGATCAAACCCAGGTCTCCTGCACTGCAGGCGAATTCTTTACCGTCTGAGACACCAGGGAAGCCCTTTATCCCATGCTGAGTGAGTGAGTGAAGTGAAGTCGCTCAGTCGTGTCTGACTCTTTGCGACCCCATGAACTGTAGCCTACCAGGCTCCTCCATCCATGGGATTTTCCAGGCAAGAATACTGGAGTGGGTTGCCATTTTCTTCTCCAGGGAGATCTTCCCGACCCAGGGATTGAACCCAGGTCTCCCGCATTGTAGGCGGATGCTTTACCATCTGAGCCACCAGGGAAGTCCTCATCCCTTGCTGAGGGATTCTTAATATCTGTAGCTCCCTGGAATATGTGTTCTTGAAAAGAAGTGGCTTGAAACAGTGAAATACATGAACAGCTTGGGTCTGAGCCACACGGAGAAATTACCTGGAGGAGGTAATCTGGAGACCAGAGATGAGGACTCCGTGTGCTTTTGCCGAAGCGCCAATTTAACCTTGATGACAGGGCCGGAGCTGGAGTGTCCTGTGCGGAATGTCTTTAAAGAAATGTGTGCTATCCCAAGGGAGGAGGCAAGGCAGCGTTCAAATGGAGGCAGCAGGCTTTGTTTTCTAAGCCGGACTCCAGTTTCTTTGTCCTGGTTGTTTTTTCCACAAGGAAGGGTCTGATAGCAAACTGCTCAAAGGAGCCAAATGTGGCTGGGCGGGCGGCTCCCACCCCTCCCCAGACACAGCCCGCCTGCTATTTCAGGACTCGGTTCTGTAAAACAGACGCCGCTGCCCTCCATCCTGGGTTGGGTGAAATTATGCGGTGGTTTGGTGAAGTCAACAAATAACGAGAATGAACCACACTTGGGGAAATAAAAAGGCAGCTGGCATCAGTGCTGGGCTTCAGAAGGCAGTAAATAAGGATGGCTACCAGAGGCTGCCTCTTATCTGAAAGCTGGCTTTTGAAAACTTTTTATTGGGGAATGACTGCAAATGAGCAGATAGATTACAAAAATAAAAGCAGTACAAAGAACATCTATATGCACTTTGCCCAGATTCCATCTTTTGTTCATGTTTTATCTCATTTACTTAACCCTTTGTGCTGTCTCCCCTCTGCTCCTTGTCTATTTCCTAATTGAAGGGATATACTTGCGCATGCCACAGGACAGTTATCAAATTCAATACACTGAACATTAATTCAAGATTTTAAATGAATCTAGCCTTCATATTCAATTTTATCAGGTACCCAATAATGTCCTTCCAGCCCAACACAAATCCTACCTCTGCCATGATCCTGTTCCTGACATTTCTCTCTTCTTCTGTGATACCTCTTTAGTACTTAGATTTCCTTTTCATGAGACTATTATGATGTCCTGCCTGGAACTGTGTGGCCATTTAACCTGCTATACTAGACTGTAAGCTTCTTGAAGACAGAGCAAATATCTATCGGATGAATTGCTAGGCATACATATGTGTGTGTGTATATACTAATATAAATGGCTGGAGAGTTAATTAATTTGCATTCGATGTTTTAAGACTTCTATGACGTCATTCAAAAAATGAATACATTTTTGCTTCTTAGCCTAGGAAGAGTCACATATAATAATAACCTTTACACAGAACTATCAAACTACAACAGTCTTTGTTCATGAGGTGAATTTATGGAAATAGTTTTACAAAAATTTCATAGTACTGTCTTATGTTTTGAGCATAGAAGAGGACAGATTACAATTCCGAAGCACCATAACAAATCAAAGAAGTAGTCTGAACAGCTTAGTCCGTTTCTGGCTCTGCACTGAGCAGGCAATGAAAGGTCGTTTGACTGGGTAATGATGTCAAGTAGAATCTAGACTGAAAGAGTGTCAGGAGCGGGTGGGTGGATCTTTATGATCATAAAAGACCAAGGTCTGTTAGGTGGCTATTGAAACAAGTACTAGACAGACACGCTGGCTTGAATCGCAATGTCATTTCTTATACTCCTCACCTGTGTTTCATCCTTATTGTAATTTTAGGTACCTTTTATTCATTTAACCATATATATAGAGAGAAGGAAAACTTGAAGGCCCCCAGGAAGCATTTCAGAAAGCTGTCCATGACCAGGGACTTCCCTGGTGGTCCGGTGGTTAAGAATCCCCCGTGCAATGCAGGGGACATGGGTTCGATCCCTGATGGACAGCTAAGCCCACGCACAACTAGCGAGAGACCCTTACGCCACAACAAAGACCCTGGAACTAAGATGGATGGAACTAAGATGTTGCCAAACAAACAAATAATAAATATTTAAAAAGAAACCTGTTCATGATGCAAAGTTGTTGTATCTGCTCAAACAGAAGGAATAAACAGATTCTTAAAACACCCTCACCATTCTAACATCTAGAGCTAACACCCTTAACATTTTAGTATAATCCTTTCAGCTTTCCCTCTTCATGCATATAAAACAGATCTGATTTTATCAGTATCAAATCACATTCACATATGTTTTTGTAACCTGTTTTATTTTTTTCTTTGCTTTATCATAAGCTGTCATTTTTAACAGCTGAAGAATGTTTCACTGTATAGAGGCATCTTAATGTATATAGCTCCCAAGTAATAAATATTTCTAGGTTTTTAACTTTGCGATCGGGAAATTTAAAAGCAGGTGACATCAGTTCTGGTCTTCAGAAGACAGTAAATAAGGATAGCTACCCTCTGTGACCTCTTATATGAGAGCTGACTTTTTAAAAATCTTTTTATTGAAAAATTATTTCAAATGAGCATGTAAGTTACAAAAATAAAGGTAGTACAAAGAACACCCATATGCCCTTTCCCCAGATTTTAAATAATGCTGCAATAAGAATTCTTGTAATTTAGTTAAACCTTTTCTCTCAGTCTTGATTACTTCCCACAGGAGTAATTCCTAGAAATAAAATTGCTCAGTTTGTACATTGTTTTAAAGCTCATAATGATAAGTATTAGCAAGCTGCCTTTCAGCAATATTGTGACAACTTTAAATCCTGCAGTAATGCCAGAGAGAGTCTCTTCAACCATACACTTGGGAATTACCTTTGCTGTTAAACATGTGCAATATGGCTTCCTGTTTAAATTTAGATTTCTTCAATCTATCCATCAAGTTAAACATTAAATAACTTAATTGGAAATTTGTACTATCTTTTTGTGAGTACGAAGTCATACATATTTAAATAATTAAACAAGCTAAAGAAGATAAAATAATATCCAAAGCAGACTTCAAATCCAATAATTTGAATTTGAATTGAATTCAATTTAATAATACAACAGGCACAATTTAATAATACAACAGAAACAGGGAAGTTTGTTCCAAGTTTAAGAGCAAATGTTACTTCGAACACAGCTCCTGCTCAGCATCTACGAAAGATCAGATCATTTTGTAAAGTGCCTGTCAAATTTTGGCTATTTTCTATTTTCCTGAGACCTGAATGTTAAAAATCAATAGAAATGTTAACAGCATTCATGTTGCCTTTAGAAGGGTTAGACAGACTCATGCCCGCAACATTCAAAGCCATTTCAGTTTAGAATCTTGGGAAGGAATCTATCCCGAGCTTCCAGAGTCACAGCTGGCAGGCTATAATTTAGAGTTGCATACAGGATAATGTGTATTAGTCCATTACTAAGCTGTAAGTTGACACCAACCTTTGGAATTGCTTTTCTCAGAGGAAACGCTCAAGAACCAATGCCTCAGTCATTTCCAACAGGCTGGGAAAAACGTTCAGACAAACCATTAGATTCCTTTCACCTCACATTCTGATGATTTTCATCAAAAGGGAGGTGGAAAGGGGGTGATTAGACACCAATTTTCACTCTGGTGAAAATCCAAACATGTGTTTTGATGCTCAAGACATTGATAACATATCGGCAAGTTCTTGTCCCCATTTACGTGAACCATAGCAGCCCCCCGGAATACCCTAATGGTAATGAATGTGTTCCGAAAGAGGGGACGGGGCACAGATACTAAAGCAAAGACTGCGATCCGTCTTTGACAAGCAAAGACATTTTGTGTGAATAGCAACAGAAACCTTAAGTCACCAGGCATGAGGTTGGAGATTTTCAGCTGTCAAAGTCTAAGCTGATGGCACTCTAGCTGTGAGATCGAAGGGCTGTTCTTTGGTGATGGATAAGCTTCTGCAGTGGTCACACGGGTTTGGCTAGGGCTGCGTTACAATCAACTATAGTGGGGGAAGGAGACAGGGTGGGATGAATTGAGAGTAGCATGGAAACATGTGCCACCATATGTAAAACGGATAGCCAGTCAGAATTTGCTATGCGATGCAGGGAGCTCAACCCTGGCGCTCTGTGACAGCCTAGAGGGGTGGGATGCGGTGGGAGGTGGGAGGGAGGGTCAAGAGGGAGGAGACGTATGTATATCTACAGCTGATTTATGGTGATGCACGGCAGAAACCAACAGAATATTGTAAAGCAATGACCCTCCAATTAAAAATATATTTTAATTAAAAAAATAGACCCCATTTCAAACACTTACTACACAAAAGTAAACTATTTCATCAATAACTTCCTAACACTGGCTACAAGTTGCAATGATAATATTTTCGAGTCATTGGGTTAAATACCTTGTTAAAATTAAAAGTCTTCCATCAAAATGAGCTGAAGTATAATGAACACAATTTTTTCTAATATCTGACCTAATATGTTTCTTCTTTCTCCATTCTCATTAAAAGCAGAAAAATGATGTTACTCCCTGATCTAGCACAATCCAACAGAAATATACTGTGAGCCACAGATGTAATTTTAAGTGTTTCTGGTAAAAATTTTTTAAAAATTAAAAACAAAAGGTTTGTTGCTATACAGCAGAAACTTACATAACATGGTAAGGCCATTATGTTCCAATTTAAGAAAACAAAAAATTAAAAAAACAAAAGATGAGATCACTCTTAATAATATCTTCTATTTAACCAAGTACATATTATAATTTCAATATAAAACCAATTTTAAAATTATTGTGATAGTTTCCACTTTTCTCACTCCAAGTCTTCAAAATCCAGTGTATATTTTATACATACTGTTGCTGCTGCTGCTGCTAAGTCACTTCAGTCGTGTCTGACTCTGTGCGACCCCATAGACGGCAGCCTACCAGGCTCTGCCGTCCCTGGGATTCTCCAGGCAAGAAGACTGGAGTGGGTTGCCATTTCCTTCTCCAGTGCATGAAAGTAAAAAGTGAAAGTGAATTGGCTCAGTCGTCCAACTCTTAGCGACCCCATGGACTGCAGCCCCCCAGGCTCCTCCATCCATGGGATTTTCCAGGCAAGAGCACTGGAGTGGGGCGCCATCGCCTTCTCCGGTTTTATACATACAGTGCGCCTCAATCTGGACTTGCCGTGTTCAGTAGTGCAATATGCCTAAGCGGCTACTGTATCATAAGGAACATGGATCTGGAGATTAAACTGTGAATCAGGACTCCGAAAGCAATATAAGGACAATCAAAAGACCCAAAACACAGAAGACTGATTTCCGACCATGATGCTCCCGGATAAACACAGCAATGCCAAGAAACTTGGGGAGATGCTCTGGAAATCACCCATTCAGTGTCTGTGTGTCCTTTCTAACAAAACTGGTAGCATCGCATGCTGGGGGTAGTTTTTTCTCAATAGTAGCTTAAAATGCACACCAGTGAGTTTCTCTTATTTTCCCTTGGGAAACATAGCTGTGAAGTGGTGCCCAATGTGAAGATTGTTAACAAGAGGAACATATAAAATTGTTTCCATGCTATTCTGGTGCCAATTCCCAGCAGCTATTATGCCAACATTAAATTCCTATACAGAACTGTCATGCACTGCCTGAATTTTTAAAATATTTTAGTAAGTAATACTTCATTATAATTTCCCCCTTCACTCAGATGCATTTGTACAAGGAAGTTATACAATTTCCAAATGTGTGAATCTTGTTCAAGGCAATTTCAAAAATGATGAACAGATATGAGAGAGTTTAAACTGCTTCCCCATAATGGCATGCCATTGTTTCAACTGTGTAGAGAATTTTCCGCAAATAAGCTATAAAATATTGTTATCCCACAAAAATGATTCTTCAGGCACAGTCTTCTTCCATATAACACACCCTATAATTTAGTAATAATAATAACACTTTACAAGTGGCTAGTCCTTTTCTGTTTACAAAGCAAGGTTTACACTGTCTCATTAAGCATCACGAGAAAACTTACAAGGCATAGATGGCAAAATAAACAAAATACAAGTACTTTGTCACTGGCTTTCTTCCAACATTTTCCTTCCTCTGGGTGCACTGACTATTTACAATGTCAATGTGGGGGATCTCATTTTTTAAAAAATAAAATTATTATCAGCAAATTTTTCAGATTCCTTGATAAGCAGTGTCCTAGGAGTCATCTGATTTTCATACTGAATAACTCAGAGTTCTTATCCTATTCAGTTCTAGTCAAATAAATTCTACCCAAGTCTCAAATAAAGCAATTCCCTTATTATTCAGTTAACTGTAGTTTTTAAAAACTGGTGAGCTGAAGTCTTGACCCAAACACAGATCTCCCCTTAAGTCACATTATGTATAGTCCTGCCTAGTGTAGGAGCAGCTAAGCAACTGAACAATTGCCTCCTAAACCCCCTCCCTTCAATCAAGAAAAAAGGTGTGAAAATCAAAGGCCTCTGAAGAAATTAAAACTCTGAAGCCAAGAGACTGACACACTTTAAGAGAAGCCTGCTATGATAGTCAGGAGAGAGGTTTAATGAGAAGAAATAAGAAGCTCAAATAGGATTCTTTAGACATAACAGTCTCACAACCCGGTAAGTCAATTCTTATCCTTTGGAAAAAAAAAAAAAAAAAATATATATATATATATATATATATATAGGGAAACGAAGAAGGCTTTCAAAATGATAAAATAATTAAACAGCTCCACTTTTGCTAGGTACTTAAACATTGTTAAAACCTGGAGTCCTGGCTTAGCTGGGTGTTGCTTTTCCACACCTAGAAATCAAGGAGGAAAACTGAAGGGAACATGTCCGTGCATGGAGTGAAAAACAGACCGTCTGGTTAATTATATATCCATCGGCTACATATGTCCCAGCTCGCTGTCATACACATGAAAGTGCAGGGAAGTCTGCATATCCCCAAAACAGCCCCTCTCCCCCAGCACGGAAATGGGAAGCGGTGAGAGGGGCCCGAACTTCATGTGTGGCTCCTTCTCATGTTGTGAAGGCCACACATGGAGCCCAGTGCAGACGACAGGCCAGGCGAGATAGGTTTTGGTTTCCTTAGTTAAACAGCTCAGTGGACTTGGAAGTTCTCTCACATGCCAAAGCAAGCTAACTGATGGGTTCTTCTCCAAAGAGCTCTGTCTCCGTGTCTTCTAGCAATATAAAGATTACTCACTTTGGAGTAACATTTGAAATACATTTCCAAATAGACTGGAGTGTGTTTTTGTTGCTGTTGTTGTTTTTGGGGGGGTTTTTTGGAGCATGTTTAAGGGGGTTTTGGAATCACTGAAACTACCCTTTGACCATCTGATATGGAAAAAAAAAGAAAAAAATCCTGAAGAAAAATTTGATTTGCCATTTGATTTGAATGAAGATTAAAAATATGACATAGCAGCTGTTCAATTTTGTGCCACTGAAATTCCCGTTTCATATTTTTTAATTGCTACTACGAAAAATTCTTTGATTGCACTTGATGAAATTAAGTTTTGCCTTTTTAATGATTAAACAGGAGAAAATTCAAGTGTGTTCTAGTTAAGAATTTAAATGACTGTGTGTGTTTAAAACATGAAGTAAAATCTACTGGGACATTATTTCATCTCAAGGCTGCATACAATACGCAGTAATTGCACAGCACTTGCTCACGAGCCTGGCTCTTTCAAAACGACTAAACTATTCCTACCAAAAATAAGGCAGCACAGGTTGGCTGGGTTAAAGGGAAAGAAACCGTGGGATCACAGTGCTCATAACCACGCTGTGACAGGCTGGTTTTAGAGACAGAAGACGACGCGTCCGTCATCAGCGCTGTGGCCGCCTGCGTGTGCGCTGGTCAGCCAACACACTCGTGAACCTGCTGTTCATTCTGTTACTGAGATCTCATTTTGGAAGATGACCAAGGTGACTGAGGACAAGAGGACAACCAGGAAGCCCAAGATTTTTGAGGATGAAACCCAGACCATGTGTTTCTTCCTGTAGGCAGAAACACTTGTCCCGGACGGCTGCTGAACACTAAATTTTAAAAAAGTTAAAGGCAAGAGCTTCCGAAAACAAAGAAAATAATGGATGTTAAAGGGGGCCCCTGGACCACAGCAAACAGAAAACCCTCTTGTCCTACAGACATATGGCCTGTTCAGAGATCTGTAATATACCTAAACATTCTGCAGTTACAATCACATGCTATTTATAATTTTGACATAATAAAGCCTCAGAATTGTTTGACAGGTTTATCAATATCCATGATAAATCTTACATCTCTTATGAACAGTTGCAATGCACAGATGAAAAATTCATTGCTTCATCTCAGAAAAGAACACACTTTACTCTCCTTTAAAAACACTGTACTTATTAATATAAGAAAATACAGTGCAGTTTCAATAAAGACTATAATAAACTTGAGCTTTTGAAGGTAGCTATCAGATTAGCCGAGATGGTACACAGAGAATGAGAGAGACTGTTTGATTATTATTATTTCTAAACCATCCACTGAAAATTATCTAACTCTTGACTGAAGGCAAAAGTGGCCCCTCACCACTAAGTTACTCAGAATTCCCTCCCCTGTTCGTGTTTATGGTGGTCCTAACTTTGGGGAGAAAAACTTCCCCCTACGTGGGGTCCTTAATAAAAGCTTTTCAAAAGTAGAATATTAGGTCTATTTATAAGCAAAGGCAATCATGATGTTCACAGCTCCACAAACAGCACCTTTAACAATTATAAATACATAAAGCAGTAAAGCTTGGAGAACGTGTTTTCTTTTCCCCAACTTAAAGTCATCTCTTAAAAATCAACCAAGCTATAAACAATAAATGCTGGAGAGGGTGTGGAGAAAAGGGAACCCTCTTACACTCTTGGTGCGAATGCAAACCAGTACAGCCAGTATGGAGAACAGTGTGGAGATTCCTTAAAAAAACTGGAAATAGAACTGCCTTATGATCCAGCAATCCCACTGCTGGGCATACACACTGAGGAAACCAGAGTGGAAAGAGACACGTGTACCCCAATGTTCATCACAGCACAGTTTATAATAGCCAGGACATGGAAGCAACCTAGGTGTCCATCAGCAGATGAATGGATAAGAAAGCTGTGGTACATATACACAATGGAGTATTACTCAGCCATTCAAGAGAATACATTTGAATCAGTTCTAATGAGGTGGATGAAACTGGAGCCTATTATACAGAGTGAAGTAAGCCAGAAAGAGAAAACACCAATACAGTATATTAATGCATATATATGGAATTTAGAAAGACAGTAACGATGACCCTATATGCAAGTCAGCAAGAGACACAGATGTAAAGAACAGACTTTTGGACTCTGTGGGAGAAGGCAAGGGTGGAATGATTTGAGAGAATAGCATTGAAACATGTATATTACCATATGTGAAATAGATGACCAGAGCAAGTTCGATGCATGAAGCAGGGCACTCAAAGCTGGTGTTCTGGGACAACCCAGAGGGATGGGGTGGGAGGAAGGTGGGAGGGGGGAGTTCAGGATTGGGGGACACATGTGCACCTGTGGCTGATTCAAGTCAATATGTGGCCAATATTGTACTGTAATATTGTAATTAGCCTCCAATTAAAATTAATTAATTTTAAAAATCAATCAAGAGTTAGGAAAATAACTACATCATGATGTAGGGCTAAAATGTCAAAATAAGGATTATTTTTAAAAAAAACTTTACATTTTAGAATAGTTTCAGTTTTACAGAAAAGTTACAAAGACAGTACAGTCTTCTTGTATACTCCTCGTGTGGTCTCTCCTATGCTTAGCTTCTTATATCAATGTGCCAGTTATCACAACTAATCAACTAATTTGATACATTACCATTATCCAACATCCATCCTTTATTAGGATTTCCTTAGTTTTTACCAAGAACAACCTTTTCTGCCCCCAGACCCTATCCAGGAGACTGTGTTACACTTAGTCATCAGGAATGTACCTTAGTCTCCTTAGGATCCCTCAGACCATGATGGTTTCACAGACTTTCCTTCTTTTTAATAACCTTGAAAGTTTTGAGGAATACTGATATGGTGTTTTGGAGGATGCAGAACTTGTCTGAAGTTTTTTTCATGATTACCTCGGGACTTTACCCCAGGATTTACTACTTTATGGACATGAGTTCGAGCAAACCCCAGGAGATGGTGAGGGACAGGGAAGCCTGGCATGCTGCAGTGCATGGAGCTGCAGAGTCGGACACAACTGAGGGACTGAACACCACCACCACCTCGGGATTATCGTGTTTGGGTGAGGAAGCCTGCAGAAATAAAGTGACATTCCCATATTACCACAGTTAGGGCACATGCCATCAATATGATTTATCACTGTTGGTATTAAGGTATTCCACCCACCCCTGCCCCCATCCACCTCCACACTTTACTCCTTGGAAGGAAGTTACAATGTGTAACCCACAATGAGTGAGGGCCTACAATCGACTTCCCTGAAGATGTACTATGTACATAAATTATTTGGAGTCCTTTTGTATGAGAGACTTGACTATGCTAATTAGTTATTCCATCATTTATTTATATCATTATGGATTTGTGAATACCTATCTTATACTTTGAGTTATAATCTAATACTCAACTTTGAGTTACGAAACCAATCTAATCCAATGATTTATTATTATTTTTTTTTCGGTTGTCGCTCAAATTTTTCTAGGAAGCTTTGGCCATTGAGAGCTCTTTCCATTCCTAAAGGTTTCTCCTAAATACTTCTTGTTAAAAACATAACTACATCTTCCCTGTTCTCACTTAGTGCTTTTCCCCAAATTATATAGGAGAAGAACATGCCAGTTTTCATATTGATTTTGCAGTCTTAAATGTCAAACCCAGATTCTTAACCTTGCTACCAAAGGCTCACACAAAGAGGTCATTTGGTAGAGTTTGTTCCCTAGGTGGTGGACTCTCAGAGTCTTGCCTGGAGCCCAATTATTCCTCAGAATGAAGACAATGGCCACTGCATCTTTTCTAGTAACTGTCATAATTTTTTCTTTTACTTTGTTTTACATGTTTTCCTATGAAGTGTTGGCTATGCAAAGAAGCTGCTAAATGCCTACAAATATGAAACCAGACATATGAATATAAAGCCTAATTAACCCTATATTTGTGGAAATTAATTTTTGTATTTATAAAAACAGTTTTATAAAAATGTCTTCTTTTTATAAAAACAGAATGGAAATCACATGTCATTTAGAGCGGACATTACCAGGGCTACCTATTTCTAACTAGACACCCCAGAACTAGCTCTTTCCCTTTCTTTGGGGGAAAAACTCCAGGTCGACGACACTGGGTCAGTAATCAAATTCCAGGTCTGGATTTTATTTTACTTCTTTGGGATGGTGTAACTTGTAGAAAATAATCATTTAGATATTTTGGTAGGATTAACTGCTAATTAAATAAGAATGTATGGCCTTATATAAACATGGAAGAATATATCATGACATTCTAAGTTTATGATTGAGAAAAAAAAAATCAGCCTGGTGTAATTAAATTTTCATTTCATGAATATTTCTGGGTTGCCTGTACCACGCAGGAGTAACAGCTTTCTCAGGGTCCCACCATTTCGTCTTTGAAGGTTAGAGTAAAAAGTTTCTCAGAGCAGTCTCTTTAAGAAGATCTCACAAGATTTAAATTCTGGTACATTGCCTGTTGAGATGGAAAAGGCCTGAACTCAAGGAATTCTTGGCTTGTCCCCCAGATGAAAATATCTATGATATTTGCTTAAAGGAAAAAAAAAAAATGAGAATGGTGAGATGGCAAACAAAAACTTTGTCCTGACAATAAGGCATTTCAAATAAGCAATGTGCAGGAGCGTAGAGAAAAGTCCGTGCTACGTAAACGTCCCCCAAGGCCTCGAAACCTTTGCTTCACCTCTAGGAAGTCAGTTCGTTCTTTTTCCTAAAGAATTTTTTCAGCCTGACTACTTTTAAAAGTGCCAACAGCAACAAACCACGACAAAAAAAAAAAAAGGCAACTGCTGGAAGACAGGCACACACATCGGCTCCTGCCTTTCTGCATCCACACCTTCATCATTTCCCTCATGAACCTGAAGCTGTTTAGCCTCCACCAGGAAGGGTGAGAATGCCCCAGCCTGTCTTCCTGGTTAGTAGGTGAGAGAGGAGGTTGCCAAGAAAGGAAATAACGAAAAGGAAAACTACAAACCCACAGGCAAAAAGGAACACCAGGGAGCTAGCATAGTGGACTCTTACACTGAAGGCAGAGGATATATATCATGATCTATAAGGTACACAGAGGCATAAAGAAAATCTGGCTGGTGAAAACTAAATTAGTCTAGTGACCGCTCCCTGGGAATTAGTTTAGATTGATTCTCCTGCAAAAAAGAGAAGGTTTGTGTGTGCGTGTGTGTGTGTGTGTGTGTGTGTGTGTTTTTCTTGATTTGAAGAAAGGGAAATGGAGGCAGAAAGGTCAAATTGACCTTCTGAAGGCCACCCAGAGAGGCTCTTGGGCCTCAGCTTCTCTTTAAAATAAAGGTTTACTTTAGATACGCAAATAGACATTTTTAAATGCTGTGCAAATCCAAAACCTCAACCGCTGGTCCCACGTTTACAGGTCAGGATTATACAAACTTCCCTTGGTCCTCCGAGGCCTCATCTAAGAGACTTGATTGATGCTCTCCCACAGCCCCGGGCCAGGATGCTTCTCGGAGAACACAGCCATTAGCTAATGGAAGACACTTTTCATCCTGTGGAAGCCTGGCCGACACGGGGCCAGCCAAAAGTGGCACCTACCAGATCTGAAGGACGGTGAGTCCCAGCGCCCACATGGCGAAGAAAAACCACATTAAGGAGAGTTCGGGTTCACCGAGAACTTTATCAGGATGTTTGGACACTCGCCGATGCCACCATGAAGGTGGACACAGCAGCGGGGTTTACCAGGGCAGTGTGAGATTTCCTATTTCACCACGACGTCTCAACTTGTTCAAGTTCCTGAGTGGCTGGGGCCAGAGGAGGTTCTACAGAAGGTCCCCACATCAGTGTGGGAGGTTCTATGATTTCCTGGTCGGAAAAGCTTAGGTAGAGCGTTTTCTTTGGAAGGGGACTAGGGAGAGAGTTGGCTAGAACTTTTGACTTGAAACTCTGTTTGCACAGCAGTTTATAAAATACTGAGGGGCTGTCAGTTCATCTCAAAGGATGGAGGTGGTGGAAAGGTCCCGTCCCAGATCACTTTGGAGCGTGGACAGAGTGCAGAAGGGGTGCCCGCAGAAGAAACACAAACTCGGAGTCTATAAGATCCTGCTCACCTCCCACGGACTTCTCCCCACCAAGCCTCTGACCGCCCTCGCCTCCCCCAGTCCACACCCCCGATGGCCAAGGTGGCATGGATTATTTCCTTGTCATTGTACCAGGTCAGGGGATAACTGGCAAGGCTAGTTGGAAAGTGAAAGTGTAAACAGGTTTTTATTTTCCCCTTCTTTTGGCTCTCTATGAATAGAATGTTCACATAAGCACCTGGAGCTGATGGAAAAATTAGATAATCACATCAGCTGCCCTGTGCTCATCCTTACCATGTGGGTCAGCAAAGGGCTCCATAGATGTGTGAGGGAAACAAATTGCCCAGTTTTATTAATGCTTTGGGGGAGATGAGATGGCAGAAGACACGAAGAAACAAGTTTGACAAATCTAAGATGGTCTTCTCATTCTGATTGCTCTGACTGAAGAAAAATAATATCCATGTATGTTTTTTTAAGAGTTCGGAAAACAGCCAGCCAGCAGTTTCCTTTAAAAAGTAAGCCAGCGGCGCCCTCTGCTGGTTATTTTCTGTAGTGTGCAGGATCTAAAACGGGGCAAAGCAGTAAAACTGGGTTTATGAGACAGAGGAAAAGGTTCACAGCAAGAGTACAGACATGTCTCAGAAAATGATTGATATTTGCATGTTGAAGGTTAATTGTGAAATCGTAGCTGTTTCTAAATGTTCAAGTATTAAATACTCTACAGTAAGACACAGGAAAAGTAGACTCTTAGAAAAGAAAATACATAAGAAAACGGATAACAACATATTTCAAATAGAACACAAATGCCTACTGATTATTCTATCGTTTCTACAAATAAACAGATTCAAATATTAAACAAAGTTCCCCCTTTAGAGGAAACTGTACAAATAAACACAGAGTGATATTTCTGAAATTCACATAATTTAAGCCAGTTTTATTCTCCTCATATTTAAGCTCTGCTTACATACTCCAGTTTCAAATTTAAGGCAAAGAAAAGCTTTGGGCCATCAGAAGCTTTTATTGGCAATAGAAATAAAGTCCCAAAGCCCACAGCTAACTGACTTTATATGGGAAATATTTGATTTTGAGAAATGTTTTTATACTTGAGGAAATAATTTTTAGTTAGAAGCATTTCCATCTGTGGCTTGCTTCTTTTTAAATAAATATTTAAAATATGGGGACCAGTATGACTTTTAAGTGTTCTTCATTAGGCAGTTCCAAGACAATGCTGTAGTAAAGAGTGTATAATCCCTGAGACAGATTAGTTCTCAAAGGTTCCAAGCCCACAGATTCTTAGAGTGGGGATGACTGGCTACTTACTCTAAGGCAAATCAATCTCCCTTCATTTTGGTGAGCTTGCTTCTTCTGTTACTGAACACACGCTAATGAACAGATACCAAGCATGGTTTATTTCTCTGCCTGTGAGCTGGAGTGGGGGGTGTCCTTTTTACTGACACATCACGCCAACTTAAGCAAAGAAATATTCTAACCTAATTGGAAAGCAGACAAGTAAAAACATTCTGACTCTAATGGGATTTATCTTGTCTAATTTTACTGCCTTTAGAAGTAAACATTTCTGATTTCATTTCATTGACAAAAAGGAATTCTATTCTATGAATGTTCTGATCTTACTAGACTACGAGTTGCCAGAGCCTGGTAGACAGCAGGCACTCAAGAATACACACTGAATATTTTGAAAGTTTCTCAAGCAGATCGGTTCATATAATTTCCGTCACCAGGGAATAAAAGGATCATTTGGTATAATCCGGCTCCTCTGGAATGTGGCTCCTCTTAGTATACAGTCCATGGAATTCTCTGGAGTGGGTAGCCTTTCCCTTCTCCAGGGGATCTTACCAACCCAGGGATTGAACCCAGGTCTCCTGCATTGCAGGAGGATTCCTTACCAGCTGAGCCATAAGGGAAGCCCAAGAATACTGGAGTGGGTAGCCTATCCCTTCTCCAGCAGATCTTCCCTACCCAGGAATTGAATCGCCTGCATTGCAGGGAGATTCTTTATCAATTGAGCTATCAGGGAAGCCCCTAGTGATCAATAAATAGTTACAAAAGTAGCTTTTTCATAAGTGTACAGAAATAATACATACTCATTAATAATCAGGGTTGTTAAAATACAAATTAAATAGAAAAATAAAAGCTTTGGAAATATGTTTGTTGTCTTTAGTCTCTCTGTCACGTCCAACTATTTTGCGACCCCATGGACTATAGCCCACCGGGATCTTTTGTCCATGGGATTTCCTAGCCAAGAATACCGGAGTGGGTAACCGTATCCTTCTCCAGGGGATCTTCTCAATCCAGGGATTAAAGCTGCATCTCTTGCATCTCCTGAATTGGCAGATGGGTTCTTTACCACTGAGCCACCAGGAAAGCTTTGGAGATATACCTAGGTTCAAATTCCAGCACTGCAACTCTTTATAGCTATGTGACTATGCATATGAGTTAGACCTTTCTGATTCTCTGATGCCTGATCTGTAAACACCTGTCAGAATCTTTGTACTGGAGATACATGTGTTAGGCTTCTGGTGTGAGTGTTCAATGAATGATAGCTGCTATTCTGTTATCTATTATGATTATGTGTGTGTGCTCTTTGTGACTGTACCAGAATCTCATGCTTTCTGAGTTACTGCTACTGCTGCTGCTGCTGCTACTGCTAAGTCGCTTCAGTCATGTCCGACTCTGTGCGACCCCAGAGACGGCAGCCCACCAGGCTCCCCTGTCCCTGGGATTCTCCAAGCAAGAACACTGGAGTGGGTTGCCATTTCCTTCTCCAATGCATGAAAGTGAAAAGTGAAAGTGCAGTCGCTCAGTCGTGTCCGACTCTTAGCGACCCCATGGACTGCAGCCTACCAGGTTCGTCCACCCATGGGCTTTTCCAGGCAAGAGTACTGGAGTGGGGTGCCATTGCCTTCTCCTAAGAGCTTAATTATCTAACTAACTTGGAAGGATATGACAGAACACAGTCCACTCACTTGTCTCATTTTGGATATAAGTGACATCACTTATTTAGGGGTCAGTGTATCTTGAAAGGTGAAGAAGTAGAAAACAAAACGCTATAAGATGTTCCCTTGAATCAAAAATCTCATTTTGATGAAAAAGAAAACAAGTGAGTTTAAAAGAAGTGCATGGGTGATTTTCTTTGCTCTGTTTCCCTTCAAAGGTGTGATCACCAGACTTCTGGATGCTTGAGCAAGACTGCTGTTGGCTACAAAACCACGTGCCTCAGGGAAACACAGCCAGCGCCAGAGGAGAGAACATGGAGTAGATCCCATAAGGAATTTAAGGAAAAGAGGAATTACTGCAAATGCCATATCTCACAGGCCAATTTCATTCTCACACTGCACACCAGCAGAGCTGCTCATAAATTGTAAGGTATCTTCATTTAGAAACGCTTGTCCAACATTAACTAATTTGACCATATGCTGTTTTCAAAAGGGTAACTATTCTTGCAGACTGATCATCACATTTAAAAATGAACACGATTTTATATTATGACTAACACCATATTTGGTTGCCAATTTTATTCCTAGGTGAAAATATTCGGTCCGCATTCAAAAATGATACAACTGACCCAATATGGGCAAGACGTGTGTTTTGAGTGTTTTCCTTCCCAATTATTTGCTCCCTCTTTTCTCCACAACCCACAAAAAGGATTTCAAGTGGCTTATAAAAAGAACTAAAAAGCAATAGAATGAAATAAATAACCAGGTAAGTTCTCATGAAAGGATACAATAACACCATGAACAAAAACTGCAGCCCCATCTTATCCAGGCGCTAGAACTGACTCAGTGCCTCCCGGTGGGTTAAAGAAACGAAAAAATGGTGCATGGCACCCATAAGATGAAATGTGCTTTGATTTGTCTTTTTTCCAGGAGTGGCAGGTCAGCTGCTTCTATCAGCCTTACTACCTATCATTGCAGGGCTGCCTTGGCTGATATCTATAGTTCCGGCCATGATACAGTCAGAGCTGAAAGGCTGGCACATGGATACAATGTATGATTTCACCCAAGATCAGAGCTTGTAGGCTAATGTGGTGTGGTAGGGGCTACTGACTGCCACAGTCTGGGATGAAGATGGGGGTACCATCTCCCTCTACCCCGGCGTACCACACAGATACTGTTGCTCTGATGTGAGAAATTTCAGGAAGCTCACTGAACGAATAAACCATCCGTTTACTAGTGAAGAGAGTGAAAGGCAAATTCATTACCCCAAAGATTGGCTAGGACAGTGTTTCCTTAATTCTGCACTTTGGCCACGCCTGGCATCCCTTTGTTACTGTTGTCTCAGTCATGTCTGACTCTTTTGAGACCCCATGAACCATAGCCCACCAGGCTCCTCTATCCATGGGGTTTCCCAGGCAAGAATACTGCAGTGGGTCGCCATGCTCTCCTCTGGGGATCTTCCCCACCCAGGGATCGAACCCACGTCTCCTGCACCTCCTGCACAGGCAGGATCCTTTACCACTGCACCACCTGGGAAGACCCTCGGCATCCTTTATGAAGATTTTTCAGTACCTGAATTCCCTCCCTTTCAAGTTTTCATATCCTAACTGCCTATCTTGGAGGCAAAGGTCAGTTTATAAAATAAAGATCAAGGTTCAACTTAAAAAGAACTCACAAGCCAATATCAGTCTAGGAACCTGAATATACAACCATACCAACATCCGCTTTTCCCACTCAGGATGAGTGGGCTCCAACTCCTAAAGAGAGATGCAAATCATGACAGAGACGCTAGCTCACCCCAGGGGAACAAAAGCAAATGAAAAGGTCCATATAAACATATTAATAGACTGTCTTTGTCAATGGGAATAGAGCATGAGTCAAAGGAAATGGCCTCTCTTCCACTTGGCAAAAGTTGGTTCCCATTTCGTGAACATGGGGGAGTAGCTATTTCCAAGGATGCGTGAAACCAAGCCATGGCCACAACACTCACACACAGGAAGTCCAACTGAGTCCGTGCTCCACACATCTCCTGCCCTCAGGGCGATCCTCCCACTTTTTAGAAGTTGATCCAAAGGCAGAGGAAGGGCAACATCTGTGGGATGTTAGCCTCTGATCAGGGCTGGTGCTAATGAAAGTCTAGACACAAAGGCTGTCTCTCCTGATCCAGCCTCCAAAGCTAGCTGACCCCTCGCCCCACACAGGCCCAGCGGAGGGTGGGGAGAGGGTGCGGGGAAAGATGCGTACCTGGTAAGGACAGTTCCATCAGCTGGAGATCTGCCTCGAGGGAGACCCTTCTGGTGGAAGAACATTCACAAGACCAAAACAAGACTAGTCTCATTACGACACCCTCTTTGTTGCTGTTCAGTTGCTAAGTAGTGTCTGACTCTTTGTGACCCCATGGGCTGTAGCCCGCCAGGTTCCTCCATCCATGGCATTCTCCAGGCAAACATACTAGAGTGGGTTGCCCTTTCCTTTTCCAGGGGATCTTCCCGAATCAGGGGTCGAACCCACATCTCCTGAATTAGCAGGTGGTTCTTTACCACTGAGCCACCAGGGAAGCCCCATGCCCTCTTCACAAGAATAGGGAAGATCCACTTCCCAACCTGAGCCCCATGAGTGGCACAGCCTGAACAGGACAGAATTAGCGTCACCCAGAGGCAAATGTGTCCATGCTATGGGGTACGGAGCAAAGCCAGTCACGCTTTTGACCTAAAACTGCCTTTCTTCTCCTTACTCCACATCAGGATTTTCAAATGCTAAGTGCTAAATGAGAAGCCTTAAAAATAGCTTGGATTGCCAGTTCATGGAATTCGTCCTAGAGATGAGGGCTACCCTTTAAAACCTCTGAAGCTTCCTTACAGATGAATGTTACTGGTTCAGAGGCCTGGACACATTAGCTATACACATACATTTTCTAATTTCTCTTAGCAGTACTTTCGCTCTCTCTTTAGACAATTGGTTCTCAAAGAGATCCCTAGGCCAGCAACATCCGTGCCACCTGGCATCTTGAGGGAAAGTCAAAGCTAAGCCCAGCAAACTGGTTCTAATCAGGCCTCCAGGCCATGCTGCGTGCTCAGCATTGTCCAACTCTTTGCGACCCCATGGACTGTAGCCCGCCAGGCTCCTCTGTCCACAGGATTCTCCAGGCAAGAGTACTGGAGTGGGTAGCCATTTCTCACCCAGGCCATTCTGGTGCTCACTCAAATTCTCTTCAGAGTGTTCTTTCCTGTTTCACTCTGGCTTCAGTTCTCTTTGCCTTGGTCACTACCAAGTTCAAACTTCTAACCTGTGAGCTTTCCCCAGCTTCAAGACCCCGGCCCAGACCCGATTTTTGACAACTGTGGGCCTATCCAGTCTTGGTTGCCTGCTTTATCTACTGAGTCTTGTTCCCATAAATCTAGCTGGTGGCTGAGTCCCAGATCTACCCAACACTTGGGCGAGATCACCTGTCCTGACAAGACCTGATTAAGGATGAATATGAGCTGGAGAAAGGGTATGTCGGGTGTGCTGAATCAGGTCAAAGGCTTGGTGCATCCAGAGGAACAGAGCAGACGCCAGTGAAGGTGGGTGATGGTGAGCAAGTGAGAGATGATACAAGGACTCTGAGATACAAGGACCAGGCGAGGAGCTTACGTTTAATTTCAAGGCAACTAGAAGCCATGGGCCGGGGTTGGGGGTCAAGGTCAGGTGAGAGAGTCCTGTGACTTATTTATATTTATACAAAGCTGCACCTCTGCTTCTCCCAGCTCCTGGTCTTTCTCCTTCCTCTTTTGTTCAGCCTCCAAAATGGCTCAATTTCCAAATTCCTTCCCATTCCAGGACAGCAGAAAATGTGAGTGTGTCAGTGTTATCCACCCTGAGCCCCCAGCTCCTGCACAGGGAGGTCCACAGAAGCAGCTCAATAAACATTACGCATACGTGAATGGGCTTCTCCGGTGGCTCAGTGGTAGAGAGTCCACCTGCTAACACAGGATATGCGGCTTCAATCCCTAGGCTGGGAAGATCCCCTGGAGGAGGGCAAGGCAATCCACTCCAGTACTCTTGCCTGGAGAATGCCATGGGCAGAGGAGCCTGTGCAGACTACAGTTCATGGGGTCACAAAGAGTTGGACAGGACTTAGTGACTAAACAGTAACAATTAAATAAATAAGTAACCAACCAAATCTGAACAGATCTTTGTCTTACATGTAATCCGCAACAGTGAGGTTCTGACAGCCAACGATCTGGCTGGAAAACGTCCTCATCCTGCTAGAAAATTCAAGTGACTATATTTAGAACTCAAGTCCCCCACCCCACGCGCTGCAGTTTTCTGGTGGGCTTACTATGTGGTTTTGTTACCCTCCCCCCCCACCCCCCCACTCCTCCTCATGAACCTTTGCCCTGCCATTTTTCCCCTTTCATTTACAACTGTTTTTATCTCAAGTCTCTTTGGCATTTCATCCTTCTTTGCATCATCCCCTTTCTCTCTCTTCCAGGAACAGCCCCAGTACAGACACTGGAGAGCTGAGCCCTGCTGTTTTATTTTTGTCCTCACAGTCCTATCGACCTTCCTTCAACCCCTACTCCCTGCCTTGTAATGTAGTCTTGTCTTAAAAGTAGGCTTCTGCCTTCCTTCAAAGGTCAAGGTCACGTTTAACAAGGTACATTTTACTAGTGACTCGGGCTAATGCTGAATGCTAGTTTTCCAGCACTGCTCACTGGGCATCCCCTGCAGAAAGCAGACTCTTTAAAAGACAGATAGCAGATTCACACCCAGGAATCCTAGATTCTGGGGCTGCTGAAGAACCCTCAAGTATCTCCTCCTGTATCTGGGTGCAAGAGCAAATCTTTCACCTCCTGAAAGAGGCCAAGTCACTGGCCTAAATCTTTCAGATCACCCAGAAAATTGCTAGAAACTTCAGGGTTGAGGAGTTATTTGACCATTCGCCATATTACTTCCTTCTGTAGGAATACCACAGGTCAGGTTTTTTTTTTTTTAATTGGTTTCGGACACAAAAGCCTACGCTATTTTCCCCCAAACTCTTTCAATTATCTCACTGGCAGTGTCTACTAATGCTTTAAAATATTAGATATGCAGGTTATAATATAGTAGATGCTGGGCCTTCCTGGTGGCTCAGATGGTAAAGAATCCACCTGCACTGTAGGAGATCTGGGTTTGATCCCTGGGTCGGGAAGATTCCCCTGGAGAAGGGAATGGCTACCCCACTCCAGTACTCTTGCCTAGAAAACCCCATGAGTAGAGGAGCCTGGTGGGCTACAGTCCATGGGGTCACAAAGAGTTGGACACGACTGAGCGACTTAACACTTTCACGTAGTAGATGCCAAATCTACTTATAGATCATTATTTGGGTGCTAAATGTTTGCTTTTAGGCTGAAATGTGGAAAAATAACTTACTTGCTGAACTAGAGTTCTCCACACGAGTCCAATAAACAAACCCTTTTACTGTTTTATGAAACTATACACAGAAGCACATACATTCATACTAAAGCTTCAGAAGAGTTTCAGAAACATCCTTACCCTGCAGGTGGCTGCTTTAACAAGGCTGGAGACTGTTTCGTGATTTTCTTCCTTAAACAAAACCCTCATAGACTGTTTAACTGAACTGACCTAACACTATTTTGTATTTATTAATGCATAAATTATAGAAAGTAAAGTATATTCAACCACTACAAAAATCTCCATATCACATTTAGTTGAATTTTTTTACTTGCCTATTTTTCAAGACTGTTTTCATTCCTTGTTTTATTCTTCATCCTAAGCATATCTTGTTTTTCAAAAAGCTGAATCAATTCCCCTCTGATTTTCTAATTCTCCATCTGATAATCCCATTAAACCATATTTACTGAGTGTTGAATGTATAAAACACTTCCTAGGGCAAAAAGTCAAATAAGACACATTTTTCCTCAAGTAGACTACATTCTAGTTACGAATTCACAGAACAAGGACCAAACTGGCACAGTCATGGTGAAAGCCAGAGAGTAGGGACATGAACCTGGACTCGAGGAGGCTAGGAAATCCATGTGAGGAGATAGGTCTTGGGCATGGAGCAACAGAAGGAGCAGCACTGGGAAAATTATAAAACAGATGGAAAAGCATTTGAGGAGCAGGGAATAGCAAGACCACAGGCACAGGAAAAGGAATATATGTCGACTTGAGTGAAGAGAACAGACTAGCTGGAGCCAAGGGCTCACACACGGGAATTAAGGGAGAGTCAGGCAGGCAAACTGTAGGAGGTTTTGAGTGCCTGCTTACTCTCCTGGAAGGCAGAAGTCCTGACAAGTCTTCTCAAAATGCATGCAGCCATTCTGGGAATCACATGAGGGCTTACGTAAGCACTCACGATATGAAGTACATGACCTTAACTCCAGATCCTCACTCAACCTCATGAGAATAGCGTCCCTTAAAACACTAAGACACAGGGCAAGAACATGTGCTTCTATCCAAATATTTTCCACTGTTCTTGCATTACCTGAGAAGACTGGACAAGATAAAGCAAGTAGCTCAGAGATCAACAGCCCTGTCTCTGATGGAGCTGCAGATTTCAAAGGAGATGCTCGGCAAGCAGATCTCAGCAAGGAAGCTGGGGAGCCCAGCTGCTCAGAGAGCTTAAGTGATTTAGCTTAATTCCTCTGTAAACTGTATTTTAAATGACTATGAAACCACATTTCTGTGACTGGCATTGTTTAAAGGAATGGAAGCCCAGCTAAAATGCTTTGGTTTTCTTTCATAAATATTCAGGCTTATTCCACTGAGACTTCCTCCCACCCGCCCCCTCTTAGTAGCCTCTGAGAATCAGCCCCTTGCAAGTCATGGAAAGACTGCCCCCTGCATATATTAAGGGCTCTGGGTTTGCTGCAGGAATCTTATTTTCTTGGATATCTAGTGGACTGTGCTCTATTAGGGGGTCTGATAAGGTGACTCTCTAGAAATAAAGGCAGCAAGAACAAATTGATTTTACCCTGATTTCCAAAAAGATCAATGTTACCCTGCTCCCCAAAAATATAAGCACAAAGCTTAAAGGTCTGTTTCTTACATGTTGACTATAGCAACACTAACTCTCAGTTTTATACTGAAGGAAAAAGCCCATTTTAGGAAAAAGTAGAAGTGGTGGTTCAGTGATAAAGAATCCACCTGCCAACGCAAGAGACTCGGGTTCAATCTCTGGGTTGGGAATATCCCCCAAAGGAAGAAATGGCAAGCCACTCTAGTATTCTTGCCTGGGAAATCCCATCAACAGAGGAGCTTGGTGGACTACAGACCATGAGGTTGCAAAAGAGCTGGACACAACTAAGCAACTAAACAACAAGAAAGACATATCACTGGAAGATAAATCCTTCACCATGATCAAAGACCCACTGTCAGCAGATGGTGGAAAATCTATAAAGGAAGTACTTTTAAAACCATCAGGAACTTTTGAGTAAAAACAGAAGAGCTACATCTGTGTGAGAAGAAAAGAAAAAAAAAAAAAAACCAGGAAAAGGCATCAATAAGAATTGAGCTTATTACTCTGTATCAAGTGATCGAGTGTCTACTTCTCACTTAATTTTCATGGTTATTATATGTAATTTTCCCACTTACAAATGTGGAAACTATAGCTCAAGGAAGGAGAGGAAGCAAGAAGCAGATTAACAAAGATTAAAAGACAGTTTATAAAAGATAATATATTAATATTGAAATGAGTATTGCAGACTACAAAGTGATCTAGTCAGATGAAGGAGAGTTCCTTTCATATTGCACTGGTCAGAGGAGTTGTTGCTATTTAGTTGCTAAGTCACATCCAACTCTTTGTGACCCCATGGACTGTAGCCCACCAGGCTTCTCTCGCCATGGGATGTTTTGGTCAGTGGAGAAGTCAAAGCAAAGGTGAGATTGGGCTTAACCTCCAAAGACGGGCAAAATTTTAACTGATGAACAATGCTGGCAGGATAATTAAATGTCATCCATAAAAAGGAAAATGCTTAGACACAAGGGGGCTTACCAGGAGCCTAGTTCCAGTATCTGCTCCCAATAAAAAGTCCCCAGAGAATGACTCAGGCAATGAAGTGGAAGGTAACTCTTAAAGGATCAGAACCCCATGTGAATGAGTAAGGCACAAGCCAGACCAGAAGATGGGCCAATACTAGAATGAATCTCCAAATCTATATTGGTAAGCTTGGGAGAAAAAGAGAGTGGCTTCTTTAAGAAAAAGGGCCTGCAGCTGAGTAGGTCTACAACTCAAATTTTAGCATCCTATCAGCACTCAGATTTGTAGTCCCAGGAGCTATCCAAGGTACTGATTTATTCCACCCCAATTTCTGACCCAGTGGACCAAGATCTGTCCTAGAGTTTCTACACAAGCAACACATGAACCCCTTCACTTCAGCCCCTCTCAAGAGGACTGCTGTTTGGAGGTTCAGTTACTTTCCAAGCCAACTGACGCCTTGTTGCCGCCTGCTATGGTTTATACGCTTAGGCCATCGATTTTACACTCCCAATTGTCAATCTGCTAGGTAAAGAAAATAGAGGAGGTGTTATAAGGTAAAACAGCATTTTAAACAAAGGTCAAAACAACAAACTGACCTCTTTGTTTTATTTACTTTTATAGGGAAACTGTAGAAATGAGCCTTGAAATGTAGGTTGAAACTAGCTTATGAAAAGTGTTGATTTCTATGATAAGAAATTTTAGCTTGTCAAACACAATAGGAAATTTCCATGTTCAGAAAGTTACTGAACTGGACACTAATGTGACAAAACGTGTTGGGGAAATAAATGTGGAAATGTCATGCCAAGGGATTAAAATGGAAAGCTTCAACAGGTAGGCAGATAGCTCCTTTTTTGGACTGAAATACTTTTTATAATATATGACTTAAAAAGTCTTTTCAGGGATTCAGGATTTCAAGAAAGTGACTTTCCAAAAATTCAAGATCACATTGCATTCTTCTGTGTACAAAATACATATTCCTGAATCTAAATCTAGTTAGATTTAATCAACTTTTAAATCCAAAAATAATGTGTCTGTTCCTGTCATTGACTGATTATGCACCTCTTCATCTTTCAGTCTCCTACCATGTTTATTATAATCTAATCAAGCAAAGAGGAACTAAAGAGCCTCTGGATGAAGGTGAAAAAGCAGAGTGAAAAAGCTGGTTTAAAACTCAACATTCAAAAAACTAAGATCACGGCATCCAGTTCCATCACTTTGTGGCAAACAGATGAGAGGAAAATGGGAACAGTGACAGTTTTTATCTTCTTGGTTTCCAAAATCACTGTGGATGGTGACTGCAGCCATGAAAATAAAAGATGCTTGCTTCTTAGAAGACAAGCTTCAACAAACCTAGACAGTGTATTAAAAAGCAGAGACATCACTTTACCGACAAAGGTCTGTCTAGTCAAAGCTATGTTTTTTCCAGTAGTCATGTTTGATTGTGAGAGTTGGACCATAAAGAAGGATGAACACTGAAGAATTAATGCTTTCTAAATGTGATAGAGAAGACTCTTGAGAGTCCCTTGGACTGACTGCAAGGAGGTTAAACCAGTTAATCCTAAAGGAAATAAGTCCTGAATATTCATTGAAAGGACTGATGATGAAGCTGAAGTTCTGATACTCTGGTCACCTGATGCAAAGAATTGACTCATTGGAAAGGACCCTGATGCTGGGAAAGATTGAGGGCAAGAGGAGCAGGGGGCAACAGAGGATAAGACATCCTCTGTTGAATGGCATCACTGACTCAATATACATGAGTTTCAGCAAACTCAGGGAGGTAGTGAAGGACAGGGAAGCCTTGTGTGCTGCAGTTCATGGGGTCACAGAGAACTGGACATGTCTTGGCCCCTGAACCACTGAACTTAGGCTCCAAAATCACTGCAGATGGTGACTACAGCCACGAAATTAAAAGACACTTTCTTCTTGGAAGGAAAGTTATGACCAACCTAGATAGCATATTCAAAGGCAGAGATATTACTTTGCCAACAAAGATCCATCTAGTCAAGGCTATGGTTTTTCCAGTAGTCATGTATGGATGTGAGAGTTGAACTGTGAAGAAAGCTGAGCGCCAAAGAAGTGATGCTTTTGAACTGTGGTGTTGGAGAAGACTCTTGAGAGTCCCTTGGACTGCAAGGAGATCCAACCAGTCCATTCTAAAGGAGATCAGTCCTGGGTGTTCACTGGATGAACTGATGCTGACGCTGAAGTTCCAATACTTTGGCCACCTCATGCGAAGAGTTGACTCATTGGAAAAGACTCTGATGCTGGGAGGGATTGAGGGCAGGAGGAGAACAGGACAGCAGAGGATGAGATGGCTGGAAGGCATCACTGACTCGATGGATGTGAGTCTCAGTGAACTCTGGGAGTTAGTGATGGACAGGGAGGCCTGGCGTGCTGTGGTTCATGGGGTTGCAAAGAGTCAGACACAACTGAGCAACTGAACTGACCTGGCCACTGAACAACAAGAATTTCTCAATGCTGGATATTTGTCATTACTTTTTGTAAAATACCCCCTCTCCTGGGCAAAATACATCACCTGTTACTCACTGTTGTATATTCTTGAAACATAACTTCCTCCTCTATCCAGCAGTCCACCCGGCAATTGCCGTTAAGCCCTGCTGCCTTCGTCTTCCAGGGAAAGAGGACCCGGGGATCAAGAACCTGACATCTGGCTCCTTTGTTCAGGTCCTTGTTAGCAGGACTTTGAAAGGGATGCAATGTGGATTCTGTGATGTTGATGACACTATACTGTCACAGATACTCACAGCCTAAGTCCTGTATATGTACCTTAAGGAGCCAACCGAACTCACCTGTGAGCCAAATAGTATCTATGTCCCCAAAAAGCAAGGCAAAACTGGATTCAAAATCATTTATTCTAGCCACAAATGCTGCCGATCTATGAACACATCCTCAGAACGCTGCTGCTACCACTCTCCAACTGCCTTTGTCTCTGGGCAACTTGACCATTGCTTTCTGTGTGCTGTGCTGTGCTTACTCACTCAGTTGTGTCCGACTCTCTGCAACCCCATGGACTACAGCCTGCCAGGCTCCTCTGTCCATGGGATTCTCCAGGCAAGAATACTGGAGTGGACTGCCATGCCCTCCTCCAGGGGATCTTCACAACCCAGGGATCGAACCCAGGTCTCCCGCCTTATAGGTGGATTCTTTACCCGCCGAGCTACCAGGGAAGCCCCCATTGCTTTCTGTCCTAAGCCAAACTTGCCCACAGGAGCACCCACTATTGCCTTGCATTCGGGCATTCAACCAACTGCCCTTTGCCAAGGAGGCATAGTTTCATTCTTTGGAGTCAAACAAAGAGGGATTCAAATTCTGCCTCTGTTATTACTGATTGTGCCTTTGGACAAGCTGGGTAACCTCACTAAGGCTTATTTATCAAAGAGGAGTGATCGGCCTTACCTCACAGGGTTGTTGCAAAGATAAAACCAAATAAGGGATACAAAACACTTATCAAGGTCTGGAAAAGGGAAGCACTCAAGAAACTGTAATTTTGGTGGGAATAAAATGATATTATATCAATTCTTGTTCCAACAGAACATTCACAAGAGAGCCAGTCTTCCATGGGCTACAACACTTTAAACTTTTAAGTCTCTCCTATAGTCGGCCTCCTTGTATATGGTCCCAGCTTTTATCATAGTTCACTATCTTTTCTTCATATCTACTCCATCTGGGTTCCAGACCCTGGCATGGGCTAGACCCTCCAGTGAGAACCAGGCAGAACTAGCCTTGGCACTCTGTGCTGGGGGTAGACTGGAATGCTTCAGAATCTGCAAGGTCCCTCATTTTTGAACTAAAGTTTTCCATGCAGGTTTGAAGCATCAAGGCAAAACAGGGCTAAGCACTTTGGAAGGACAGAGCCCGAATAAAGCTCAGGAAGTGTGAAAATGGGAAAATGCAGATATATTTTCCTTTCTCACCTTCAACAGACTTACTACCAAAACACTAACTATTAAATAAATGTTCCACCCTTCGAGTTTCCTCCCAGTGGGGGCAAAGGGAGCAAAGAATACTTGCTACCAAAATATGGCTGTGGACTACTTTAATTTTGTGCCCTACAAGAGGGGCTGAGACCCTGGGGTACCTCATGTTTGTTAACAACTTCATGACGCTCATGACATGAATGAAGGTCCCTGAGTCAGCCCGGAGAAAGTCAGTGCTTTTTAATAAACAAAAACATTGAACCAACTAGAAAGACAGTTTTCATACTGTTCTCCATAGAGGAACGGAGGAGTAAAATTTCCATATGTGAACTCAACAAGATTGAAATGAGATGGTCCGTTGTTTGAATAAACTGAGGGCATGCAGCTGAGTTTTTCCTTGGCAGTACTTTCTAACAGCCTGAATAAAGAGCATGTTAAATTACCTACTTTGGGGAGAAAGCCCGTGGAATATTTCCTCAGGAGGAGGATACAAGTGGATTTGAAACATATCATGTTTTTAGAGGACTAAGTTTTTCCTGCATGGAGGCATGGTATAAATATTACTTTAAAAATGCCATGTTTCCTAAAACACAATGGTTTCCCCAATATATAATATGAATGTAAATAAGATGCCTGTCAAGCATGCCTATAACATACTGCTTAACACACCAAACTTGTAATATGCACTTATTAGTCTTGGTTCTCTTAATGAAAGGAACTAAGGACACTGTATAAATTCTTCAACACAGGTTTCATTTCTCCAGCTGCCTTGTGCTGTAGAACATCAGGCTAACAAGAAGTGATGCTAACAAGAAGCTAAAACCAGTGTAGCAAATGGGGCATTTAAAATATATACAAACATACCAGCCTTCACAAAGAAAGGAGCTATTTGGGGGGAACTAAATGGATCCCTAGACAGACATATTTTAGTTTAATATTCCATGTATTTTTCTACATGCTTACTATGTCAGTTCTTCTCAATGGCAGAAAAATGCTCTGTGAGAGAACAAGAAGCCTGCCTGCCATTATTCCCCGGCCTCATAATCTCCACACAACCATTTTTTGGGGGAAGGGTAGAAGGTAGCCACCTGAATTCGCCAACTTTCTTCGGTCACTTTAGGGCCATTTTCAAATACCAATATTTGTATATAGCAGCTAAAGAAACCAAAGATTAGACTGCTTATTCTAAACAAACCATCTGGCAGCTTGTGGGGACTTGGGGAAGCTGGACATTTTATACACTGGTCCATGAGACATGGAGAATCAATCTGGGATCTCACTGCTTACTCTTCTAAAGGCTCCCCAGAGAAATCAGTTCCCGTTGTTTGCTCAGGCCAAATATATATAGCAGTAATTTCTCATATAACTTTAGAATGAAGAAATGACTGGTCTTTTAACCCAAAGCATGCAGGTGTTAAACCAGCCTTGGAGCAGATGGTGGCCCTCATATAACCATGCAAGGCTTCATTCATTCCCTCCTCTAGACTCCACAACCTCCATCAATAAGCACTAATAGTATGCAACTCTGTTGCAGAGAATGGAATGTCTTCAAAATGGCATTTTCTGTCAATTAAAGCCAGCTTCCCTGGGTCAGGAAGATCCCTGGAGAAGGGCATGGCTACCTACTTCAGTATTCTTGCCTGGAGAAGTCCGTGGACAGAGAAGTCTGGTGGGCTATTGTCTATGGGATTGCAAAGAGTGGAGTGACCAACACTTTGAGTTTCATGGGGATTTCTGGAGGCTCAGTGGTAAAGAATCTGCCACAGTTCAGGAGATGTGGGTTCAGTCCAACAGGTGGCGCTAGTGGTAAAGAACCCACCTGCCAATGCAGGAGCCATAAGAGGCTGGGGTTCCATCCCTGTGTCCGGAAAATGCCCTGGAGGAGGAGATGGCAATCCACTCCAGTATTCTTGCCTGGAGAATCCCATGGACAGAGGAGCCTGGCGGGCTACAGTCCATAGCGTTGCAAAGAGTCGGACTCGATTGAAGTGATGCACGCACACATGAGGTCCATACAAAGGCAACTTAATGAAAATATTTCAAGAGCAACTGCTTGATGAGGGGTGGGGGCTGCCTGGAAAAGATTACAAACTATTCTCAAAATGAAACGACCTGATGAACTTACAGGTTTTTAGAAGTGATGTTTAGTATGCATCCTGCTCCAGCCTGTAGACTATATAGTATAACTTTCATTCATTTGTTATTAATTCTTCTTTTAAAAGATAAATTAAACAGCAAACAGATGCAACAATACACCCGATTAAACACTCAGAGAACTTCTATCCCTCTGGCTACAGCCTGTGTAATACCTCAGGCTCCAGAAACCTAGTCTGCTCTTGGCCCAGCACCCCACAGGCAGGCAGAGCTGGTCTGAACAGGTTCCAAAAGAACTCTGCTCCAACCCAACTGGGTATTGGTCAATTACTGCCGAGCATCACTTAAGCTGAAAGGGATAGTTATCTGGGCCTCAAATCAGCTAGAAATGGAGCTTCTGCCATGTCAGCAGACTGCCTTTCCTGAAGGCTCCAACACACTTAGCCTGGCTTTTCTGTCACCAGTCACTGGCATCCAAGCTGATGTGGTCGCTTAAAAAGACAGGGTGCCAGGTTTGTCTGTCCCATTTTCCCCCCTCCTCTACCTCCAAGAAACAGCCAAAGAGGAAAGTAAAGACTTAGTATTAAAATTTAAATACCAATTTAAAACAGGGAATACAATACACTCTGTTTGTCTGGAGGAACCCAGGTAAGTGTGTTAGTCGCTCAGTTTTGTCTGACTCTTTACAACCCCATAGACTGTAGCCCACCAGGCTCCTCTGTCCATGGGATTCTCCAGGCAAGAGTACTAGAGTGGGTAGCCATTCCCTTCTCCAGGGGATCTTCCTGACCCAGGGATCGAACCCAGGTCTCCCACATTTCGGGCAGATTCTTTACCATCTGAGCCACCAGGGAAGTCCAGAGGGACCCAGAATGAAGTAAAAACTGACATTCTTTTAACAATGTATAGCTCAGTACCTACATGTTTACAACGAAATTCCTATGGAAGATATATGGTGTGTATCTTCCCAATAAAACTTCTCATTCAATTTTTACTAGGATTTCTTTTAGAAATAGAGGTTGGATGGCAAAGATTAAATACCATAGAACCTCCTTTCCAAATAAAACCAAGACTTCAAGAAAAGTCCAAGTCTGTTTTGGGATTAAAACCCTTAAATTTTTCCTGCTCTGATATCATTCAAAATGAGTTTTATTGGTGAGTGAATAGCTTCCACGAGGCAACCATTTTCCACACAGACCTCCAACTCCAAATCTCTTTAGCAGTGACCTCAGCTTGACTCCAAATTTAACTGTACATGTCTAACCTCAAGGGCAGCTTCTCCAGCAAACCCCAGGTTGTCCTTATTTTGCTTTCTAAAGCAATGTGTGTATTGTAACTGGTCCATAATGATGATGATGATGATATTAATAAAGCTACTGTTCCCTGGAGATGCGGCTTTGTGGTTTCTGAAGAGCCTGCTACCCTCGCCAAGAAGGAGGCAGAGTTCTTGTATGGGCTGTCTTGCAAGGGTTTGTGGCAAGGGAGAGCAGAATGTCATCAGAAGGAAACAAGAATTAAAGGGGAAGGGAAATTGGGTTCCTTTCCAGTGTGTGCTGAACCCAGGCTATGGAGTACTACTGGAAACGAAGTAGAAGGACCCTCCCAGTCCACGCAGCCTCAGACACCCTCTGGAGATGGACTTCCCAAGGGTGTGTCCAGAGAAGGCAACAGAATGCAATGTACTCTGTGGAACAGATATACCCTGTGGATATAATGCAGATGAGCTCTTACCATGGTAATGAATATCTCCTCTACTTGCTACTTCTGCCAGCTGCTCTAAATCAGGAACTTGCAGGGATAGGAAAGCGAGAGAGACACAGAGGTAGGAGAGAGGTCAGATGATAATGAGGAATTGGAAATATCTCAGGGACACTCGGAGAAAAAATAGACTATTCAAAATTTGCTCTAAGGAAAAAAAAAAAAAAAAAACTAGTGATGTTAATCTTTCTTCCCTTTGCCCTGAATATTTTAACACCCTGAAGACCTCAGGTGGAAGCAGTGGTTCCTTACACACTCCACATGTCAGGGTATCCTTATCTTGATTTTCTTTTGTGTGTACATGATTTATATTCCATATTTCTAGATAGCGGACACCGAAACATATTACACTGCATTTAAAGAATAACCTTTGTATTTCTTAAGATATACTTTTCCAAAAACAGGAGCAAAGCAGGCCAAAATAAACTTGTTTTCTCGTCTTGCAGAAGTGAACTATCAAGAGAGATATGCCTTACGTATGATCGTAAACAGGAGCAGATACCAAGAACACATCCCAGTACTATTACCATCTAACTTTTAGCCAGTGATTTCATTTGTTCTTCTTTTGCTAGGCTATTTTAAATGTTGAGTGAGTTTTTTTGTTCAGATTATTAGATGTTAGGTTTTAAAAGTGATTAATATTTAATGAGACAATAATATGAAAAACTGAGTGGCAAGCTTTTCTTGTTGACATTTAATACAAATTGTACACGAGCCAAATCACATACTATCAAGCCATTTCATGGTGGAGATAAATTCTGTGGAAAAAATAGAAAATATACTTTTTCTCTTCTTACCTTTGACCCCTCTTCACCCATTTATCTCAAACCCCTGACCTCCACCTTTGACAATCATCAATCTAGTCTCTGTATCTATGAGCTTGGTTTTCTTGCTTTTTTTTAAAAAAAAAATACATTCCATATATAAGAGAGGCCACATGGTTTTGTCTTTTTCCATTTGACTTATTCCACTTAGCATAATGCCCTCAAGGTCCATCTTCAATTTCTTTCAATCATGTCTTATACTTTTCAATATACAGGTTTTTCATGTCCTTAGATAAAATTATTCCTAGGTATTTTATCTTTTAATGCAATGGTAAATGGGATTATTCTCTTTAACACTTCTTTCTGATAGTTTGTTATTAGTGAATAGAAATGTAATAGGTTTTTCTATATAGATTTTGTGTCTTGCTACTTTAGTGAATTAGTTATTTCTAACAAATATAGTCTTTTTTAATGGTGTCTTTAGGGTTTTATATATATATATATCACATCATCTAAAACATAGTGACAATTTTACTCCTTCCTTTCCAATTAGATGCCTTTTATTCCTTTTTCTTGCCGAACTGCTCTGACTACGACTTCCAATATCATGCTGAATAAAAATGACAAGCAGGGACACCCTTGCCTTGTTTCTGATATTACAGGAAAAGCTTTCAGCTTTTCACACTGAGTATGATGTTGGCTTGATGATAAAAACCTACATCACATAATGTAGGTTTGTCATATATGGATTTTATTATGTTGAGGTACATTGCCTCTATATCTACTTTATTGAGAGTTTTTATCATAAATGGATATTTAATTTTGTCAAGTGCTTTTTTTTTGTATCTACTGAGATGATCATATGACTTTTAATCCTTCATGTTGTTAATGTCATTTTATCACTGACTAATTTGTGGATGTTGAACTATCCTTGCTTCCCTGTGATTTTTCAATTGGTTTGTTGTTTCACCCCACAATAAGCCTAAGGGAATGGTTTTGCTCTCTCCACCAACTGCTGTTCCCACCTTCATTTTTCAAGTATTGTTTTAGAGTTTCTGAGTTACAAATGAAAAACATCCTGAATGATTTCTAGCTTGATAAGACCAACAGATCAGATCCAGGAGTCTTGAGAAGAATAAGTCTAGGATTCAATCTCAAGAGTGGGGACTTCCCTGGTGGTCCAGTGGTTAAGACTCTGTACTTCCACTGCAAAGGGCATGGGTTCAATCCCTGATCAGGGAAGTTCTACATGCCCCCTGGGTATGGCCAAAAACAACAACAACAACACACACACAGTCTCGAGGGTGGTGCCCGGTGTGTGGAGAGGCTAACATCAATCACATCATTTTAGCCAAAGAGTAACCAACAGAGGATTCTGATTTAATAGCCCAAGGAAGGATCCATGCATCAAGTTTTCATTTTCGAAGCTTTCTTTGTGATTCTAATGTACCAGCAGGGCTGATATCTCTATTTCAGAAAATGGTCACTATGCTTGTGAACTCTGTGCCTCCAGGAACAACACAGTCCCTTCTTCATCACTTTTGATACTTTATAAGTCTAAAGGAGTTCATTCATTTATGTAATGAATATTAATTGAGTATCTATAATTTGTAAGGCACTGTCCTAAGTGATATGAATAAGCAACGAACAACTTGTGGAGTTGACATTCTTGGAAAATAAAATATTTTAAAAGTGCTTGGAGATTCATGAATTTAAAAGCCTACCTTTACTTGAGGACAAAAAAAGTGTGTATTTGTAGCCAGATTGTTTTCAATAAGAAAAAATTTTTGTAAAGAAAGTCCCATTCCCAGGGAGGAATCTTAGAGCCTAATCACCAGGATAAGAAAAACAGTCCTTATTGTTCAAGGCGTTGAATTTAATTATTTAATTGTTCAAGGCATCTTCTTCAATTTCATGAAAATTTTTCCTTTTAACAGCCTTAGTCTGAAAGTAGTCATTAAAAAAAAAAAAGATAAACTCATAAATTAGAAGTAAATAAATAATTCATTCTGCATAATCTCAGACTGGGGCAAGCCAAGGATTCTCTCCTTTGCAAAAGGAGAAAGTTTTGGAGTTTTTGTTCAGGTATAAAACCAAATAAGAACAAAGCACAATGCAGATCCTTCTACTGCCTACTGTTTTACCCACATCCTGAATTTTTGTAGCTGTTTTGGTCCACAGATCTGTGAACAAGTGCCTCCTAGAGTATAGTATAGAACCACTCATCATCCATACCCAATCACCCCAAGATGTTAAATGTAAATAGCTCAGGAGGCACGGCAAGAGGAATGGGCTTAGGAAAACTCAAAACTTCCACCATGTTATCTACACCAGGTATAGATCAGATACCAGAGTCTTGGAACAGGAATCCAGATTCAACAGTGAGACCATCAGTAGAAAACTCTGTGGGACATCCTGCTGCTGATGCTGTTGCTAAGTCGCTTCAGTTGTGTCCAACTCTGTGCGACCCCATAGACGGCAGCCCACCAGGCTTCCCCGTCCCTGGGATTCTCCAAGCTTCCCCATCCCTGGGATTCACCAACACTGGAGTGGGTTGCCATTTCCTTCTCCAAGGCATGAATGTGAAGAGTGAAAGTGAAGTCGCTCAGTCATGTCCGACTCTTAGCAACCCCATGGACTGCAGCCCACCAGGCTCCTCTGTATTAACACAAAACCCAGAGCCCCTAGCAGGTGGCCTAGTTTGACATTCGAACCCCATTTTGCGTGTGGAGTTTTCATAAAGACAGGTTTACCACATGACAGACAATCTGTATACATTTGCAGATGTGTGCACGGCCATCAAGCCTGCATGCAGAGGGTAATTCTCCACCTGATGGTTGCTGAAGGTGATGTCCAATCAAAGTACAGAGCTCAGTGAATAAATGGGTTGCTTTGACAGGAAATTCCAACAGCAATTTTAATTCTGATCAGGCTTCAGGAAATGGAAAGAATAAAAACACATCAATTATACTGACAGGAAGTTTTAAATCACATGGTGAGCAGCTGCTGCCAAAAGATATGTCTGCCAGCTTTGTTAAGGAGCCTGGTATTTTGGTGTGACCAAAATTTTACACCAAAATGTTACAGGCTGACATCACTGCCTAATTGCATGTTATCTCTCTACAAGGGTAAAGAAAATGACACACTACTGAAAGCATATCATTATTACAGGAGGAAAAAAATATCAATTTAACTGTAAGGGCTTGGAACCTGTTTAGAAAAAAAAAAAAAACACATACAAATATATTCCTCCACATAGAAAGCAGATCTGCCTGCCAGGTAAGTCACAACTGTCCACGGCTAATTAAAATCTTGTTTAACTCACACCCAGGGATAATGAGTACTCATTTCATTTCATGACAAAGGGTTAGATTCTTCCTTTCTGCCAGTTGGGTCTCCTTTCCCTTTAAGTGTATGTCTTAATACTTTTAATCCAGATCATAGGGAAAGGATACGGAGAAGAGATCATAAGCAAGGAAAAAGTAAATACAGAATGGTCCATACAGTTTGTGGGGGGACAAGGGAAGGAGGTTTTCTACAGAGTATATTGAACAGGCTCTACCTACCTTCAGAAGAGTTTGAACTCAGTCACTCTAGACAAATTATAACACAAATTCATTTTCCTAGGATTTATAAAGTGCATTTCTAGAAAGTTCAAAGGGGGCTCAGAACTTTCTCTGGTTTGTTGCCTTTCCTGTTTCTGCTTAGGAACCTGGGGATCAATGTTCACGACCGTGTGCTCATAAACGGCCCACTGGAGAGGTTATAACTCAAATCCCACTCTTCCTCACCCAATTAAAGCTCTCCCTTCCTTTCCTAAAATTTCAAGGATTCTGGCATATTCCTCCCTTTTTAACTGATGAAGTCCTGGTGTATCCACCTCTATTGGTAACATGGGAAAGTTACAAACTTTCCACTTTGTACAAGTTAGAAGCAACTGGCATCAAACAGGTATTTAAAAAATCCAACTTCTGAGTAATTTCATTATTCTCAGTATATTATACCAATAGAGTCAGTACACGTAGCAATATTTACAAACATTTGACATGTGCCAAGCTTTCAAAATTTAAAAATAATCCCTTCCGTTTTATACAAACAAAGAAAATTTTACTGTTTAGCTTTTGTAAGAGGCTAAATGGAACAAACAGAATTGATGAGAAAGATCATGGATTGTCATTCTAGGCTCCTAGAGGGTGGGTATAAATAACTTATGGCTGTTGGTAGCTCCCACAACGTGTAGCAACACCATGGAATAATAAGCAGCTTGCTTTCTTATTTCTCACTGGCCTTTCCCGTGTTTGTTTACAGCCCACATGATTTAGTGGGGAAAGTATGAGATTCTGATTCAGACTGAGCTGTGTGGGAACCCAGTTCCAAGTGTTTAGCTGCTGTGTAACTTCAAGCAACTTTCTTTTTTTTTTTAAGATTCGCAAAAATTTTAGATAATTTTTATTTTTGCTTATTTATACTTTTATTTTTTCTTTTTTTAATATTTTTTTTACTTTACAATATTATATTGGTTTTGCCATACATCTTGTTTTCTCTTTGTCAGCTCTCTCATTTGAAAATGGAAATAATAATGGTATTTAACTCATAAGGTTCCTGGAAGGATTAAATGAAACATTGAATTTAATGTTTTAATTAATACTCGTACTGAGCATACGAGTGGACATACAAGAAGCATGTAATAGACATTTGATGATACTATTCAGTTATTGATGCTAATAACCCCGTACCGTTTACCTCTTTGCCTCATATTTTGCCACAAGGTGTTCTCAAATTTGGAACATTCCTCCATGACGATCTGCCTTTTAGTTCAACTTCTTCACTGGGCAATTCTTGGCCAATGGTCTTCCTGTTCTAGTCCCATCTAAATCCCGTTATACGCTGTGTCTATAACTATGGAGAAAGCAGCCCTCTCTGGATAGTGAACCAGTGCCAGCCCTGGTTTCCCTGTGGCTGCCCAGCTTCTGCTATAATTAGCACAGCATCCAAGACCTCACAGACCGGGGAGGCTTAACGCCTTCTGCTGGCGACTCTTGCCAGTCACTGCCCCACGAACTAGAGAGTGGAAAAGATGGTCTCTGGCCTCCCCCTCCAGCTGATTCTGAACTTGGAGTCCATCTCCAGGGCCAGCCAGCCTTGATTTCATTATGAATCCCTTAGATCATAACTAGAATAAGTCAGGACTCTTACATTGCTACATGCTAAGTTGCTTCAGTCATGTCAGACTTTTTGCAACCCTATGGACCATAGCCCACCAGGCTCCTCTGTCTATGGAATTCTCCAGGCATGAATACTGCAATGGGTTGCCCTGCCCCTCTCCAGGGCATCTTCCCCATCCAGGAATCGAACCTGCATCTCTTATATCTCCTACATCGGCAGGCGGGTTCTTGACCACTAGCTCCACCGGGGGAGCCTTATTATTACCTGGAAGACTCTCTAAAAAATGGTCACTAACCAGATTTAGAAGAAGACACATCCTTGTACACCCTATGCTTGCAGTGTTAAAAATTTGGGATCTCCAAGGATGCTGGGTCTGGATGGATGAGGGAGGCAATTACAGGCAGGTAATTACAATGTGTTTAGTATAATACTGATATGTTAAAGAGTGAACAAATTTCTTCATGTGCAGGAGCACGAGACAAAACCCCAGGCTTCATCAGACACTCTATTTTGTTTGGCAAATGGTTACCCACAGAGGCACTAAATAAATTTTCATCTCACTTCAAAAATCTTAATTTCAGCCTTCCCCAGGGCAAATGGCTTCAAGAGATTCCAAACCCAGTTCTCCAAGCCCCAAGCCAGTCAGCACGCTGCTGTTTCATTTATTTCTTAGTTTCGTTTCCTGCTCTTGCCACTTGGCTTTGTTTGACATCTGTCTATACGAACTATATTCTCCGTTGACACTACTAACTTTGGCAGGTCAAAGAAACAAACTCTTTGCATCTGGTGGTGCTGTTCTTCGGTAATTCCTGGTTCTCTAGGTTTTGCCCCATCAGCAGTCTTTGATACCTAACGTTATATGCCTGGAAGCTGACATTCATGGAACGCCAGCGATATGATGGACACTGGGCAGAAACAGGAGTAGGCTCATGTTCTCAGCTAAGCCAATTCATGAGACTCTAAAACCCAGACAACATTTCTTATTACACTGAACTTTCTGTGAGTTATTGGGAGTCATATTTCCTATTTGTCATTTTTAAAGTCTTAAAGGACTGCTGCTGCTGCTGCTAAGTCGCTTCAGTCATGTCCGACTCTATGCGACCCCATAGATGGCAGCCCACCAGGCTCCTCCGTCCCTGGGATTCTCCAGGCAAGAACACTAGAGTGGGTTGCCATTTCCTCCTCCAATGCATGAAAGTGAAAAGTGAAAGGGAAGTCACTCAGTCATGTCCGACTCTTAGCAACCCCATGGACTGCAGCCTACCAGGCTTCTCTGCCCATGGGATTTTCCAGGCAAGAGTACTGGAGTGGGGTGCCATTGGACTAGACATTTACAAATCCAACTGTCTGACACCCAAAGGATGCTTTCATATAGTATCATTGACATTTCTCCTAAATGGACATCATACACTTCCCCAACCCTCCCTCTGATTATAAAACCAGGGAAAAGGACTGAGAAATGAACAACACTTTCTTATGTTACAAGTCCGTTCTCCAAGTGCTAATTAACAAACTTGCTTATATATAGTTCTCCTGTTATCTTCATGTAATAGGTAAAGTTTTCATCTGACTTCTTAATATTATAGCCCATAAGGATGAATAAAGGTGTGGGACTTTGGTCAGAAAGAGAAAAAAATATATATTAGGCATTAACGCACATATGTGGAATCTAGAGAAATGGTACAGATGAGCCTATTTGCAGACAAGAATGGAAATGAAGACATAGAGAATGGACACATGGTCACAGGAGGGGAAGCGACAAACTGGGAGAGTAAGACTGACATATATACACTCCCATGTGTAAAATACATAGCCAGTGGGAAGCTGCTGTATATAATAACACCAGGAGCTTATCTCAGCGCTCTGTGATGACTCAGAGGGGTAGGATGAGTATGATGGGAGGGAGGCTCAAGAGGGAAGGGATATAAATACACACATATAGTTGATTCACTTCCTTATATAGCAGAAACTAATAACATTATAAGGAAATTGCATTCATTTTTTAAACAGGGAAGTTACTTTGGAAATAAGCTTTCTAGGAGAGAATTCCAAAACATGCTAGTATTTAGTAGCCAAAAACAGGAAGTTATCTTTTCACTCTCTCTTTTCATAACCCACTGTGCCAAAATATATAAAGAATTATTAAGAAACTAAGAAAAAGTGAAACAAATTTAAGGATTTTCACAACTACATTTCTCTCTGCTTGCTTTACTACAGGCTTTGATTTTTTTTCCCTTAGACCAAATACTAAACAGTAAAGTAAGCTTTATAGATAGCTATTCCTTTTCAAAATGTACCATCTGGATTAGCTTGCTAGAGATGCCATATCAGACTGGGTGGCTGAAACAACAGAAATTTACCTCCTCACAGTTCTAGAGGCTGGAAGTCTAGGATTATGGTGTCAGCAGGGTTAGTTTTTTTATGGCCTCTCTTCTTGCTATGCAGATGGCTGTCATCTCTTAGTATCTTCATATGTTCTCCCTTCTGTGTGTGTCTGTGACCAAATTTATCCTTCTTATATGGATACTAAGTCATATTGAATTAGGGTCACCCGCATGACCTCATTTAACTTAACTGCCTCTTTAGAGACCCCTATCTCCAATAAATACAGCCACAGTGTGAGGTTCCAGGGGTTAGGTGACTGCAACATCTGAATTTGGGGGGTGATACAATTTAGCCCCTGCTGCTGCTGCTGCTGCTGCTAAGTTGCTTCAGTCGTGTCCAACTCTGTGCGACCCCACAGACAGAAGCCCACCAGGCTCTTCCGTCCCTGGGATTCTCCAGGCAAGAATACTGGAGTGGGTTGCCATTTCCTTCTCCAATGCAGGAAAGTAAAAAGCGAAAGTGAAGTCACTCAGTCCTTAGCGACCCCATGGACTGCAGCGTACTAGGCTCCTCTGTCCATGCGATTTGCCAGGCAAGAGTACTGGAGTGGGTTGCCATTGCCTTCTCCTATTTAGCCCCTAACACCCACAAAAAAAAATCCTTTGCAGGGGCACCTTCTGTTACATTATAAATCTGTTTCTTAAAGCTGTGTTCAGGTGGAATTTTAATAAACAAGAAGTTCCCAACCTAGTAGCATCAACTTCACCAAAGAACTTGTTAGAGATACAAGATTTGAGTAATATCCCTCAAATCTCTGAATCAGAAATTCTGAAGTGGGGAAGGACTGAGTATTAATATATTCTGTAGGTACTTCTGATGCATGCTAAAGTTTGAGAACCACTGGAATTAACCGAATGACGATTTAAACAATGCTCTAAGAGGCATTTTGAACGGAATACTGGGGTAGATTTTTTTTTTTTTTAAGTAAAGCAAAGAGACCTTTTTAAAATGTGAATCAGCAAATCATCACCTGCTAATTCTGGGTTATGGAAATTCTAATTTTTAAAGGTTAACTTACTTTTTAAATAATTTTATGTATTTATTTTTGGCCGCCCTGGGCCTTCATTGCTTTGTGTGGACTTTCCTCTAGTTGCAGTCAGTGGGAGCTGCTCTTCACTGCAGTGCACAGGCTTCTCTTTGCAATGGCTTCTCTTGTTGTGGAGCACAGGCTCTAGGGTGTAGGGGCTTCAGAAGTCACTGTGCATGGGCTCTAGAGCACAGGCTCAGCACTTGCAACTCATGGGCCCTGGAGCGCACAGGCTTCGATAGTTGAAGCACGCAGGCTCAGTGGTCGCAGCTCACCGGCTCTAGAGTAAAGAAGGCTCAGCAGTTATGGCACATGGGCTTGGTTGCCCAGTGGCATGCAGAATCTTCCCAGATCAGGGACTCAACCTGAGTCCCCTGCACTGGCAGGCAGATTCTTATCCACTGTGCCACCAGGGAAGTCCAGAAATTCTAATCTTTAATGCTAGCCTTAGAAAGGTACATCAGTATTTCACAAGGCTAAGTCAAATGTTCACATCTGATCATTATTTTGAAGTATATGTATAAACATATATGTGAATATATATATATTGCTAACCCATATCTTTAGCTTATTAATTTCTATTACATTGACTAGTTACTGTCTCTCATGTTCTGTTTCTATTTATTCAGGTCAATCTCCAATTGCAGTTCCTTCCAGCTACTTCTCCCAAGCATTTCTCATTCCTTGAAAGGAGATCTCCCATGCTGAACTGAACACCGATCAAAATTCCTTACATCATATTACCTCAGAATTACCAAAATTACAGATTTAAGTGGAGGTCCTTCCAGTTTTTTCCTCTTACATTCTAGAATTACAAATCAGTTCAATTGAGAAGACAGATGCTTTTCTAGCTGTTTTGTGCCCAGGGATAGAAAAATTACTCCTAACAGCTACTAAGTCATGTTTTGATTGTTGTTGTTTTAGTCCTAAATATTTCAGCAGAAAATATGAAACATAAGAAACTCAGAGGTGGCCCACTGAAATGAATTTTATCCCTTTTGCAGACAACCAGGCCTTTGGCAATTTTTGTCCAAGAAAAATTATATTTTGGCAGAACATTCATGCAAAATACACACACACACACACACACACACACTCTCACACATAACTGTGAGCACTTTTCTCCTGTGAGTAACTGCTGGACAATAGAAGGACCACTATCCTTTCATCATCTAGTCAAATTCAAAATTCACACATTCTCTGACCAGTAACAAAAGCACCTTTAATGTGATTTTATTTTTCATTTAAAAAATAATTACTCATCCAAATGATAGGTGCTGTGCTTTATTAGTCTTTAGACTGATGATATTTTCATGAAGTCATTCAACCCAAACGGAGTTGGACATTCTAAAGATTTAGAGCAGCGGTCCCCAATCTCCAGGACCTAACTCATGCCTGATGATCTGAGGCATAGCTGATATAAATGGAGTGTACAATAAATTTATGCTTGAATCATCCCCAAACTATCCCCTCACCCTGGTCTGTGGCAACACTGTCTTCCACAAAGCCTGTTCCTGGTGTCAAAAAGGTTGGGGACTGCTGCTTGAGGGCAGAGAGAGAAATGAAATGTGACCGAACAGGGAACAGGGCCGCCATCACCGCACACTGCCAGCAAGATTTACTCTCTAGGACACTAACTCTTAACAAGTCAGTGGACCATAGGCGGATACCTCTAATATTCAGATTAAAAACAAAGAACCTTTTCCAAGAGTCATGCATCAGGCTCACACACCATTCTAAATACCATATCAGGGGGCTCGCAGACTCTAAAATCAAACTCTCATTGTTAAGGGACCGACCTTACGTCTAGTCTTGGACTCAATAACAGACATCATTAGAAATGGGAGAATGATATTAACTCTTCTCTCCAAGGATCTGTGTAAACATTTTTTATAACATTTGAAATATATGTGTTCCATTTTTTACTAAAACTTCCAAAGAAATCAGTAAAACCTAGTTTCTACTCATGAAGAAGGGTGAGACTTTGATAGGGGATGTAGATGTTGTTGGAGAAAGGAATAGCTACCAAGTCCAGTATTCTTGCCTGGAGAATCCCATGGACAGAGGAGCCTGATGGGCTATAGTCCAATGGGTTGCAAGGATTCAGACACAACTGAGCACCTAAGCATGCATATAGATGCTGTAATAGGGGCTCAGGGATATTTTGTAACTAGTTTAAATGAGAGATGTCATTCCACTAAAAGGGGTAGAAGGGAGTAAGAAGCTTCAAGGCATTAGTTAGGGACCTTACAGGATGGGAAGATTTTAAAAGATGTAGTTGGTCAGAGAAGGAGGTGGAAGGGAAGAGGAGAGAAAATATTTCAGTAGGGAAAAACCTCAGTAAAAGGTTAGGACACTGCAATAGTTTTCAGAATCTCCTTTGATTACAGCAGTGATCCTTAATCCCAACTTGGAATTCTAATTACCTAGAGAGATTTTAAGACCCCACCCAAGACCAATTAAATCTGAATTCCTGGCGGTAAAGCCCAGATATGTGTATATTTTTAAAGTTCCCCACATGATTGTAACATGCAACCAGGGTTAGGAACCACTGGACCAGAACACGAATTGTGGAGGGTGGAGACTGCCTAAATAGGTGAGGGTCAGACTCTGGAGGGCCCCTCTGCTCACAAGGCATTCTGCACGGAGCGAGAAGTCATGGAAAGTTTTTAACCAGGGGAGTGGCATCATCAGGGCTGTCTTTTTGAATTATGTTTTGTTGAAAGCTGCCCTGTCATATACATTCAACACAGACAGACGGAGCAAATAGAAATGGGCCTGACTCTATCCTCCATGTCTAGTTGCCATGGAAACAAAATACCATCACTCATGACGGGCATGTTTCCCACTTGTTCTTTGTGATTATAGCTGCTCTCTTCCATATGTTCTTCCATGAGACTGAGGCATCTTTTTGCCTGTTGTGCCTCAACTGTCTGGAGTTTCCTCGTCCTTTTTTTTTTTTTTTTTTAACTTTGCCTCCTTGGCAAGAGTTTGTGCAGTCAATCAAGCAGCACTGTTGGTCAATTCACTAAAGTCAAGATAAGACAACCCTGAAAATGTCTTGAAGAAATGTGCTTGCTTCCCAAAGCAAAGAGGCTACCTGGTCTGAGGCAGAGGGGCTCACAGGAAGAAGCTTAAAGTCAGGAAGTACAGAGCGTAGATCTTGGCTTGGTTATCTGTCCTCGAGTTAAGCTCTCTGAATCTGTTTCCTTATAAAATGTAGAATAATGCAATCTGTCTGTCAGAGCAATGAGGATTGTAGACAAAATATGTGGATAGCATGTCATACTTAGCATGTAATAGGAGCTCAATTAATGGTAGCTACTATTATTAATTAATGTCACCTCAACCCCTAGGTAAGGAAATGGCAACCCACTCCAGTATTCTTGCCTGGAGAATCCCATGGACAGAAAGTCATGTGGGTTACAGTCCATGGGGTCCCAAACAGTCGGACACGACTGAGCGACTGAAAGTGTGCACACATGTGCACATGGGCGTGCGCGCACACACACACAATCCTAAAAGTAGGATTCATAATATGACTTCTGCTAGTTCATCTTCCTTCAGAGATGGTATTTTCATAAAAATTACACGACAAAAAATGAAGTGCAAAGAATAAATATTTCTTACTTTCCTTCTATTACTCAGTGACATTTTTGAAAGTGACATGGCTACCTAAAATGATTCTAGTTTTGAAAAGCTAAGACCAGGTGTATGTATAAAAATAAGAATTCTAAACTAACATGCCATTCTAGCTCTGGAGAAAATTAAGGAGGTCTAGAAATGAAGGGATATTTGGTGATACTGAATCAATGCAAAATATTTCATGGAGACATGAAGGCATCTAATTAGAATGTGTGCAAATGATAATTCTTAAGTTATGATTTATGAATACTGATAGCAATTATTGTATCAAGCATTTTGCATGGAATTTTATTTTTATATGAATTGCATTTGATATTTACTACATCCCTGTGAGGATCCTTGTGAGGGTCCCTGACTTTAAGCTTCTTCCTGTGAGCCCCTCTGCCTCAGACCAGGTAGCCTCTTTCCTTTGGGAAGCAAGCACATTTCTTCAAGGCATTTTCAGGATTGTCTTTATCTTGACTTTAGTGAGTTGACCAACAGTGCTGCTTGACTAACTGCACAACTCTTTCTTTACTGGAAAAAACTGAGGCTCAGAGAAGTAACAGAAGACGGTGCTGTGTGTGTGCAGCCTGTGAGCTGGTTTTACATCTGTTATCCTTCTAACCTCTCTTCATCACGTCTACTGTCATTTCTTTGGCTTTTCAAGAAATCACAGTCGCAGATTCTCATGGTCATGGAACCACTTCCTCTCTGCAATTCTAGCTGCCGCCCCTGCTGGGTTCCACAGAATCATGAAAATATTGTTACATATGTAATAGAGATGATATAAAAGACTGCGTTCCTTAGTAGTACTTTACCATTGTAAAAGACTAAATATGGGGGGAAATGGGTCAAGATGAGTGCTACTTCCCTGCTGTTCTCTTGTCATTACCATCAAAAATCAATCTCCAGAAGCAGAGTTTGAGTCTGTTCAATCAGATGGCTTCATTGATTCCTCCTTCAAAGTTTTATTAACAATTCATTTTTTAAAAATATTAAGAAAATGCACATCTTTATATTAAAAGACATTAAATATACAAAAAAGACATTAAGTTCTATCACTGAAAATCTTCTAACATTATGTCTAAAATTGATGCTGAGAACCTTCTTTATAAGTAGGTCCTATTTGTTAGAGGAGAATCACTGAAACCTCTTGGCCAAATGAACCGGACTTTAAGAGGAAATTCCATAATGGCCTATTCTTCTTTATACTTCAAAGAATAATACACATAGCAGATCTCTCAAAGTGCTGCCAGATTTGAATTTCTTAAAAATCTTTCAGTGCCAACATACTGCTGGTGTTGAAACACAACCCATGTCTCTCACAGCTTCAATAAACACATTTAACACACTTATGCATACATTATTTAGTGCAAACATGACTCATTTAAGTCAAAAGGGCTTTTTTTAAATTTTGGTATTTCATCACCATGCCATTCTATGGAAACTACCTTGGAGCTACTATGAAGCAGTTTCAAATATCCCAAATAAAACGTCATTACACATGAGCAGAAATGGCACATGAGCACACGCCATTCAGTCAAGAAGAATGGCATCCTTCTTGGCTACAGGCAACTTTATAAGCTGCATGCACTTTAATTAAACTCATTAGAAAGGCTGTGTCTCTCAGTAGATTTGAGGGCCGATAGAACCACTTAACAATAGCCAAGACCTAATCCAGTTTGTCAGAACTAATAATAATACAAATGCAATTTCTTACTCAGGGACACATCCAGAAAGTTCACGAATGAGCAATTGTGATGCTATTTTTTAAAGTAATATTTATAAATTATTGCAAGATGTTGCCAGCCGCAGACCATGGTTGCAATGTCTAATTCCAAAGAGCTGATAAAAGGTGCTATTAATAAAAAGGCACATTTTGGGGCAACTGACATAACTAATTGATCAAGTAATTTGAGTAAAAATACAAGATTTCACTAGGAAACCCGGATGGGGATGAAATCACTCAATTTTCCAAATGCCAGAAGGCCTTGAAAAAAGAGGAGACCACAGAACACTTTAATGTCTAACCAAAACCAAATAAAATGATCCCAACGTACAAATAGGCTTCAGATGATATAATGTGACGAGAGATTTCAGCTATGTAGGCAAACCTTTCATTTTCTTACCCAAATATGCCAAGCCAAAGATTACCAAAATAGAGAGGGAGGGGAAAAGTCCCATTTCCTCAGTCTCTGTAAGAGTGACAGGGAACTTTTTTTTTTTTTTTGCCCTCCTTTCTTGTCTCACTGTACACCTCACTAAACATATATTCAACATCGCATTTGGATCTCAAGATCTGGGTTAAATTAAAGCAAAATAAGATGAAATGGACCCAGATGGACATGAATTTACCTAGGCTGACACTTCCAGTAATGGGTATGGAAGATGCATAACCACCAGCCCACCCAAGGGTTCCTGCAGTAGCCAAAATCAATGCTTGTCTGGAGCACCTGAAGATGCCTGGGACACTATTAAGTTCTGCAAAATGACTGCTGAGGTTCCCACTATGCCTGGTCTGATGCAAGAAGAAACAGCTGCTCATACCCTCTATTCAGGGGCTTTAAGAAACAGGGAATCTCTCTCTGTCCTCTTTTTCTTGGGAAAATGGGCACATCCTCAAACTTGTCGTTATTAAGAAGCCCTCAGTTGTGGCCAGAACACTGTCCTGGCCCATTTTGGGAGGGGGAAACTGGTATTCCAGATATATTTCCTGGGACCTACAGCCGCAATATCAATCTCTCTCATTGAAATAATAGTTTAAGGAAAGGCATCGTGCCATCATTTTCTCATTTCATCTTCTTATGAAGATGAAAAGAGAAAGCCCTTTCTTTCCTTTTAAAGAAAGGGCTGAAAGGAGATAGGACTTTTGTGATGTCTGAACAAATCAAAATGGTGGTTCAAGAGGAGGAGGATGATTCTGTTGGTAAAGACTACCATGGAGAAAATAGGAATTGGAAGGAAATTTTAAATGGTATCCATGAAGACAGGAAGTCACATGCAAAGCAGGGGGTCCACAGCCAGAGTGTGCGTGGAACCAACAGGAATTATGAGACCAGTGACGCACAGAACAGATCCGACCCTCTGTGAACAGTTAATAAAGCACACACTCATACACACTTTATTATAGTCACACACATTTCATCATATTTTGCTTCTTGTCTTGAACTAATATTATCCAGCATACCATGCATGCATGACCATCTGCCTGGTCCCAGATGCGTATTTCATTAGGAAGTATGAATGGGCTGCCAGGGCCTGCCAAATGACACTAGAGAACAATCAAATAGAGAAGATTAAAAGTTAGCATCACTTTCTTTGAGGTTTCAGTTCAATCCTTCTTCCCAGTACCAGAAAAAAGAAAAGAGTATCAGCAACATCCTGAGCCTTCAATACGCCAAACTCACAATGAGAAAAGCCAATTGCTTTACTGACTGCAAGGGAACAAATTTCACATTGCAGGTTTGGGGCTGTTAAATGAGACTGACTATTCTCTCACAGTCCCCAAATGACCCTGTTTTATGAAAGGGAAGGCTTCTCTATCAGCTACGTGTTTTCCTGCAGCACAATCATCTGAACTGTTATCAAACCTGACAATTTTACAGGAAATCCTATTCCACATTAGGACTCTGTGATTGTAGTCATTAGGGTTCTGTGTTGTTGTTTGTTTTTTTAACAAGTCATCAGACACAACAACCTCCCTGGATCCCTGTCCTCACAAGCCACTTTCTAATTTGCACAGTTAGTCCTACCACACTGGTCCACACCAGAACTCCCTGGGGGCTCAGATGGTAGACTCTGCCTGCAATGTGGAAGACCCGAGTTGGATCCTTGGGCCAGGAAGATCCCCTGGAGAAGGAAATGTAAACCCACTCTAGTATTCTTGCCTGAAAAATCCCATGGAAGGAGGAGCCTTGCGGGCTACAGTCCATAGGGTTGCAAAGAGTCAAACATGACTGAGCAACTTCACTTTCACAGGAGAATGCAAATCAAAACTACAGTAGGTATCATTTCACAACAGTCAGAATGGCCATCATCAAAAAAATATACAAACAATAAATGCTGGAGAGGGTGTAGAAAAAAGGGAAGCTTCTTGCACTATTGATATGAATGTAAATTGATACAGCCACAATGGAGAACAGTATACAGACTGCTTTAAAAACTAGGAATAAAACTACTGTAAGACCCAGCAATCTCACTTACTGGACATACACCCTGAGAAAATCATAATTCGAAAAGACACATGTACCCCCAATGTTCACAACAGCACTATTTACAAGAGCGAGGACATGGAAGCAACTTAGATGTCCATCAACAGATGAACAGATTAAAAAAGTTGTGGTACATATATACAATGGAATACTATTCAGCCACAAAAAGGAACAAATTTGAGTCCGTTTAACTAAGGTGGATGAACCTAGAGCCTGTTATACAGTGAAGGAAGTCAGAAAGAGAAAAGCAAATACCATATGTTAACATATATTATATATATGGAATCTAGAAAAATGGCACTTGTGAACCTATTTTCAGGGCAGGAATAGAGATGCAGATGTGGCAAACAGACCTGTGCCCACAGCGGAGGAAGGAGAGAGGAGGATGAATCGAGAGAGCGGCACTGACGTATATACACCACCACGTGTAAAACGGCTAGTGGCAAGCTGCTGTGCACAGAGCACAGGGAACCCAGCTCGCTGCTGCTGCTGCTAAGTCACTTCAGTCGTGTCCGACTCTGTGCAGTCCCAGAGATGGCAGCCCACCAGGATCCCCCGTCCCTGGGATTCTCCAGGCAAGAACACTGGAGTGGGTTGCCATTCTGGGATAACCTAAAAGGTGTGGGAGAGAGGCTCAAGAGGGAGGGGATATATGTATACTTATGACTGACTCACGTGGTTGTTCAGCAGAAATCAACATGACATTGTAAAGCAATTATCTTCTAAATAAAAGTGACTTAAAAAAAAAAAAAACAGGAAGGAATCAAAGGAGTTTGGGGCCCAACATCAAGTTGATTTTATTACTGATTCCCTCTGATCTTGACACCCACTTCTGTAATGAGCCCTTTTCTCACAGTCAGAACGTAAACCTGTCCTCTTAACACCAGTTACTCTTTTTCTGTCTAATGACCTAGAGTTTGTTAATATTATTAATATTTTCAGTACTTTGATGTCTATAGAACTGATATCTTGCCACGATTTTCCTAATACTTGTTGAGCTTCTTAAAAGATGAAATAAATTGCACCCAAATGGGAAATAAGGCAAAGATAAAAATGAAGCTGGGCCAAAGTAATACTTTCATCAATGATAAAGACTCAGTGAAAATGCTTACTGATTTCCTGAATTCGGCAGAATTACCCGCCCACTCAGAGGCAAGACCAGACCTGACAGGCCTCCCCAGCTAGGTGTGACTCGGATATGACTGAAGGCACAGTGGAGGGATAGGTAACTTGCACACACAGGTATGCTGACTTCGCTTGAAACAAGTCACTGTACCTCCTCTGCGGATAGAGGCTGGGCGCAGGGTGGAGCGAGTAAGAGGGTGTAAGCGGCCAGGAGTATTACACTAACTGAGCGTCATACCGAAGGAAACATCAGCTGTGGGCAGGAAATGCACTCAGTTGATGGAATTCACGTATCATGTGGGGAGGCTTGGGTTAGATTTCCAGGTTATGAACCAAGATGCTGAGGTCTTGAAGGATCAGATTAACATTAACAGCACCACTCTTTCCTGCCCCAGGTTATGAATTCATTGAGAAACAAGATCAAAGACAAAATAAACAAAGGCCAAACTATCACCATTAATACTGATACAGGATACATTGGCAATTGTAACCTACTGGGAAGGGCTTCCCCGGGAGCTCAGTCAGTAAAGAATCTGCCTGCAATGCAGGAGACCTGGGTTCGATCCCTGGGTTGGGAAGATCCCCTGGAGAAGGAAACGGCAATCCATTCCATTTCAATTTCCTGTGCAAGGGGTAGCTTGCTGCACATCCCCCAGGTTCTAGACCCTGGAATAGTTCACAGGTGACACAGCAAACATTCTTACTTATGTCATTACCTCTAACTGATCTGAGGATGACCGTAGTAAGAAAAGGACCACTTTTCTTACTTAAGAAGAAGTGTTAAGTACCACTAAGGACCACTGGTAAATTAGTCCCATCCAATCAAGAAAGGTTGGCCAATCACTGTCTACCAATCTTCGCACAATTTTATCTCTATTACAAGAAGAAAAGAAAGGAACAAGAATCAGGAGTTTTGAGGGAAGCTCTTTCTTCCTGGAAACCAGAAGAAGGGACAGGCAGGCCTTTCTCGCATACAGGACCTCCTCCCCCATGAAGCCCAGGTCACACAGCTGCATTTCTAATGCCTTCAACGGAATGGCCCAGATCTAAATCCCTCGACCTGTCTGAAATGTATGGGGACCATGTGGAGCTCTCTTGTCGCCACTTCCATGCCCTTGGCCAGTTATTTGTTTACACCTTTCTTGCTTCTTTTATGCCACAAAAGCTGACCATGCTTCTCCTTCTGCTTTTTGGTCCCTTACTCTACTTTTGCGGTTCCTCTTCCTGGAAATTGTTTTTTCACTTCCTCACTTTCTCCTAAATACGTCTCCTTTTCATTTAAGACTTTTAATGTTAGTTACTGTAGACCATAGAAAATCAGCAAAGGAAAACAATGGAAATCAGAGAATTTCTTTAAATAACAAAGTACTCAAGAGAGTTATTCTGGAGTCTTTATATAATAGAATATAAATAACAACTTTGAGATTCCCATTGCCCCAGTCCTGACACTCCTTAGGATCATTTAAACCCCACTTCCCTTGTGGCTCAGCTGGTAAAGAATCTGCCTGCAATGCAGGAGACCTGGGTTTGATCCCTGGGTTTGAAAGATCCCCTAGAGAAGGGAAAGGCCACCCACTACAGTATTCTGGCCTGGAGAATTCCATGGACTGTATAGTTCATGGGGTCGCAAAGAGTCAGACACGACTGAGCGACTTTCACTTTCACTTAGCTAACAAAAGGCATGCTTGCTTCTCATCTCAGGCTCAGGAAAGACATCCTTAGCTGAGATGAGGTAGAATGGAGTCTTAGAATCCTTCTCAATACAGCTATCCAGTTAGTCACTACCAACAGATTTCAGTTGACTCTCAAGATAAAATACATATTTTGGATAACCTCATACTGTCATTTTAAAAGAACTGATCACTTCCCTTCAGAGGTTCTTGACACTATGTTACTTTCACATGCTATATTTTCTGCCACCTTAGGTAGGATTTTTCTCTATCTTTTCCCCCACTACTTTCCCAAAACCTTTTTCTATTACAAACTATGTTATTCTCCTGGTGTTATAGTCCACTCTGGGACATCTCTTTGTAAGCCATTACATTCTCTCTTTTGATGATAATTTGTTTGCCTGAACTGCTACTACACTCTGCTATCACATATAGCTGTCCAGTATCTGCATCTGTTCAGGACCCCTGTGGGTTTGTATCTGGCAGGTGTGGTTTCATCAAAGTGCCCACACCCATCCCCACCTGACCACTCACTAATATACTATGGTGGGATTTATAGCTGACATTTCAGTTTTGTTTTCTGTATGTCTTCTGTCTTTTTCTGTTCATCTATTATCCTTTTATGGGCTTTCCTGGTGGCTCAGTGGTAAAAGGCTCTGCCTGTCAAGGCAGGAGATGTGGGTTCAATCCCTGGGTCAGGAAGATCCCTCAGAGAAGGGCATGGCAACCCACTCCAGTATTCTTGCCTGGAGGATTCCATGGACAGAGGAGCCTGGTGGATTACAGTCCATGGGGCTGCAAAAGACTCAGACATGACTTAGCGACTACACAACAACAAAAATCATACTTTTAGATAAATCTATCATGATGGTGTGATCACTCATGTAGAGCCAGACATCCTGGAATGTGAGGTCAAGTGGGCCTTAGCATCACTACGAACAAAGCTAGTGGAGGTGATGGAATTCCAGTTGAGCTATTTCAAATCCTGAAAGATGATGCTGTGAAAGTGCTGCACTCAATATGCCAGCGAAAACCCAGCAGTGGCCACAGGACTGGAAAAGGTCAGTTTTCATTCCAATCCCAAAGAAAGGCAATGCCAAAGAATGCTCAAACTACCACACAATTGCACTCATCTCACACGCTAGTAAAGTAATGCTCAAAAGTCTCCAAGCCAGGCTTCAGCAATACGTGAACCGTGAACTTCCAGATGTTCAAGCTGGTTTTAGAAAAGGCAGAGGAACCAGAGATCAAATTGCCAACATCCGCTGGATCATGGAAAAAGCAAGAGAGTTCCAGAAAAACATCTATTTCTGCTTTATTGACTATGCCAAAGCCTTTGACTGTGTGGATCACAGTAAACTGAAAAATTCTGAAAGAGATGGGAATACCAGACCACCTGACCTGCCTCTTGAGAAACCTATATGCAGGTCAGGAAGCAACAGTTAGAACTGGATATGGAACAACAGACTGGTTCCAAATAGGAAAAGGAATACGTCAAGGCTGTATATTGTCACCCTGCTTATTTAACTTATATGCAGAGTACATCATGAGAAACACTGGGCTGGAAGAAACACAAGCTGGAATCAAGATTGCCGGGAGAAATATCAAAAATCTCAGATATGCAAATGACACCACCCTTATGGCAGAAAGTGAAGAAGAACTAAAAAGCCTCTTGATGAAAGTGAAAGACGAGAGTGAAGAAGTTGGCTTAAAGCTCAACATTTAGAAAACGAAGATCATGGCATCTGGTCCCATCACTTCATGGGAAATAGATGGGGAAACAGTGGAAACAGTGTCAGACTTTATTTTGGGGGGCTCCAAAATCACTGAAGATGGTGATTGCAGCCATGAAATTAAAAGACGCTTACTCCTTGGAAGGAAAGTTATGACCCACCTAGATAGCATATTAGAAAGCAGAGACATTACTTTGCCAACAAAGGTCCATCTAGTCAAGGCTATGGTTTTTCCAGTAGTCATGTATGGATGTGAGAGTTGGACTGTGAAGAAAGCGGAGCACCAAAGAATTGATACTTTTGAACTGTGTTGGAGAAGACTCTTGAGAGTCCTTTGGACTGCAAGGAGACCCAACCAGTCCATTCTAAAGGAGATCAGCCCTGGGTGTTCTTTGGAAGGACTGGATGCTGAAGCTGAAACTCCAGTACTTTGGCCACCTCATGCGAAGAGTTGACTCATTGGAAATGATTCTGATGCTGGGAGGGATTAGGGGCAAGAGGAGAAGGGGACGACAGAGGATGAGATGGCTGGATGGCATCACCAACTCGATGGACGTGAGTCTCAGTGAACTCCGGGAGTTGGTGATGGACAGGGAGGCCTGGAGTGCTGCAATTCATGGGGTCACAAAGAGTCGGACACCACTGAGTGACTGAACTGAACTGAACTGATAGCTTTCTTTTACATTAAGTGGACATTTTTAAATAGAACATCTTAATTTTAAATAACTTTCTCACTAAATTTGTTTTTTTTCAGTGATTTCCTTAGTGGTTGCTCTGCTGCTGCTGCTGCTGCTAAGTCGCTTCAGTCGTGTCTGACTCTGTGCGACCCCATAGACGGCAGCCCACCAGGCTTCCCCATCCCTGGGATTCTCCAGGCAAGAACACTGGAGTGCGTTGCCACTTCCTTCTCCAATGCGTGAAAGTGAAGTCGCTCATCGTGTCCCACCCTCAGCAAGGGCTTAACATATATATCTTATCAGAGTCTGCTTCAGATTTATACTAACAATTTCAATGGAATATAGAACTTTACACCTATATAGGTCTATTCCTTTCCCCTTTTCAATGCTATTGTTATACAGATCTACATATGTTTCAACAATTATTTCTTAGAATATTTTTTCTACTCGTGCTCTCTCACCTCTCCTTCTATCACTCTCATTGTATGTATGCTGAGTCAGCTAATGGTATCTCACATTTCTCTGATGACCTCCTAATTTTTCATTTTTGCTGTTGTGCCCTCTAATGAATCTTTGTTTTCAGTTTTTGTACTTTCCAAACCAGAATTTACATTTGCCTTTTTTTGGGGAGTTGTGTGTGTGGGGGGGGGAGGTGGGCAGATAATTGCTTTATAATATTATGATGGTTTATGCCATACATCAACATGAATCAGTCATAATTATATGTATACATGTCTCTTTCCTTAAAAGGAAACGGGGACGACAGAGGATGAATGGCTGGATGGCATCACTGACTCGATGGACGTGAGTCTGAGTGAACTCCAGGAGTTGGTGACGGACAGGGAGGCCTGGTGTGCTGTGGTTCATGGGGTCGCAAAGAGTCGGACACGACTGAGCAACTGAACTGACTGACTGACTGATTTCTTTATTGATATTCTCCACTTAATGAAATACTGATGTTTTTAATCTGTTTTCACAAGGCAGTTTCTTCTGCCTGCTTTTCTCCCTATCAGACTTCCCAGCTTCTTTGTATGCCTCAAATTGTCTTGTTGTTGTTGTTGGAAACTGGCTATTTTAGATAATACATGGTAGCAACTCTGGAAGTTGGTGGATCGCCTTTCCCTTCCCTAGGGGTTGATTATTGTCATTTGCTTATTTGTTTAGTGACTGGGTTATTTTGGCGAAGTCCGTTCTCTCCTCTCACCTCATGGTATAAAGGCTCTGATACTGCTCCTCAGATGGTGCAGTCCTGGGCATGTGGACAGTCACCTCTGGAGAGCACGTCTTTTGCAGTCACTTTAACTGTCTCTGTCCTTGACACACCCAGCTATTAACTTCCATTAATAGCTGGCTGATTGCTCTATTGTTGTCAACAATGCCATGGGGCACAAACTCTCCAAGGACTGATCCAATGAAACTCAGCCTCCTTTAAAGAAATAGTCTTTGAGTTCACATTTTGAGGTTTGTCTGACCCCAAGAAGGCTCTTCTTCTGTTTCCCTGGTTCTGTCTAGTGAACTAGCCAGCCATGACTTAGCTTACACCTCACAGGCATCTACCAGTTGCCTCTGATTTGTTTCACAGCACAACGTCTAGAGGCTCAGCGGTCAAGATTCCACCTGCAAGGCAGGGGATGCACCTAGATAAAGGCTCCATCCTTGGGTTGGGAAGATCCGCTGGAGAGGGCGTGGCAATCCACTCCAGTATTCTTGCCTGGAGGATCTCAAGAACAGAGGTCCATGGGGGTCACAAAGAGTCGGACACAACTGAAGCGACTGAGCACTCCCTCAGCCACAACCTCTATTGTTTTGAGAAAGTCCTTAGGTTTGAATATCCCACAGTCTGTGGCAAATGAAGTCAGCTTCTTTGGGAAGAGATTCTGAGCTGTTTTTTGGCCCGCTTATTCCCCTGGGCAGACTCTCTGGGCTGAGGCTCTGAAGCTGAGGGAGGGGACACGGGCATACTTTCGAGCGACACCCCCGCTTTTGGAGCTAGGTGCCTGGCAGAGTGGGGTCCTGCCATAGCCTCTGCTCTGTGTGGCTCGCCTTTCTCTGAATGGAACCTCTGCTTCACGCATGAGCTGGAGGGAGGGTGACATAGGTCTCAGGATGTTTAGCATGCTGTCCCCTTACCTTTCAAGTCAGGATGGGGCTAAAGAGAATATCCACCTCTCCCCTGCACTTGCGTGAAACTTAGGCTCTGTAACAGGTATCTGGGCAGAAACAGAGATGCTAATGTCCCGCACCTCGGAGGAAAAGACAGTAGCCCTCCAACTGGGAGCTGGAGAAGAGAGCTCTGTGTTCTCTTCTGCACCCACTTGAGCTCTGGTTTGCTTCAAGATGAACTGAGAAGAGGGAGGAAGAGAGTGAACTGTGGTTCAAACACTGCAGACTCTTTCCTGTTCTTACCAAATTTTCATAAGTTTTAAAAAAATAAGTATTTTTGTTGTTATTGCTATCATTTGCTATATGCCCGTGGTACCATTTCCAGAGACTTTAAATAGCTTGTTTTTTTTTGGAGGGGGGGTTTAATGATTTTTTTCACTAACTTTACTGTGAAGCAGATCCACAGAGCTCCACATGTTGCCATGCTGGAAATGGAACCTTATATACTTCTTAACTTAGTCAACGTATCAGTTGTATTTCTCCAGGGAATAAAAGACTTGTTAAGTACTGAATGTTCTTTAAGCGCCACAGTGTTCTTTGATCCTGGTATTTTTTGACTCTATCATTGATCAGAAGTGATAAACAGGGACTTCCCTGGCAGTCCAATGGTTAAGACTCCACGCTTCCACTGAACAGGGCATGGGTTTAATCCCTAGTTGGAGAACTAAGATCCCACATGCCTCATGGTGTGGGGAAAAGAAATTAATTAATTAAAAAATTTAAAATCACATATATGACTTGCATTATTTTAAAAAACTAAGATCCCACATGCCTCATGGTATAGGGAAAAGAAATTAATTAAATTTTTAAAAATCACATATGTGCCTTGCATTATTTTAAAGAAGAGTGATGAACAGAAACAATGTCCTCTTCATTTTGATAAGCAGTGAGAGATATATTTGAAAAGTATTAATGTACTTTTCTATTTTTCCTTCTGAACATAATAATCTTCAATCAGTCTACCTAAGGCACTCATTTGCTAGTAGAGAGTTTAGAATTTGGTGCAGAAGAATGAAAATAAAAGGTAACATTCAGCTCCCTCCTCAAAAAACTGGATTTTGGAACCCCACAGTTAGATGAGAGTCAGGATTAACTGAGGGAGAAAAGGCATTCCAAATTTCTTTTCCTTACCATTTAGAATAAAAAAAAAAAGTATAGATCACTCCTCCTTCCCCCCAATCTATGAGGGAAGTTAAACGTGGGGGTTTAGGTAAACGGCAAGAAAAAGGAAGATTTAGGGAGAAGAGGAGAAAAGTTTTCAGATATATCTGGATTTCTACTTTGGAGGAAAAGAATTAGGAGGGACAGAGTACTAAACCAAGAAGGCAGGTGAGCACAGGAACCTTTGAACCACATTCTTTATGTGGGAATCTAGGAGACCAATACGCAACAGGTCTTCTTCACCACAGAGCAACAACCGGCCTCGCTGAGCGTGGCTGGCAAAAACGGAGAGGAGGACCAGTGAGCGCTCCCAAGCCTCCATCAGACCATCTGAGGCACGGACACTCAGTGTAGAGCAGTCTGCCCCGGGTCTGCTGCGGTGGATAAAGCCCATAGCTTGGGCTGGAGATGGACTTCCAGGCCAGCAGTTGAATAGAAGGCAGAGCATTGGACTTCCCTGGAGGTCCAGTGGTTAAGAATCTGCCTGTCCACGCAGGGGACATGGATTCAACTACTGATCCGGGAAAATTCCACATGCTGCAGGGCAACTAAGCCTGTGAACCACAGCTACTGAGCCCGCAGACCCTCGAATCTGTGCTCTGCACCAAGAGAAGCCACAGCAATGAGAAGCCCATGCACTGCAGCCAGAGAGGAGCCCCCGCTCGCCACAACTAGAGAAAACCCGTGTGCAGCAACGAAGACCCACTGCAACCAAACAAATAAATTTAATAAATAAATAAATCTCAAGGGAGCACCATCAAGGTGCAGGAAGAAGTAGAAGTTTTCAAGGCAGGAGTTAACAATAGGGGTTAAAACCCTGAGCATAACAGCGAGTGCTCAATGACAGGAAGCCCAGGAGGTCCATGTCACCTTATCGAGCTGACCAAGTTCAGTGGCATCACCTTGCTTGTACGCCCCTGTCATGGTCGGCTACGGCTGCCACGGCAAGATGCCATAAACTACAGAAATGTATTTTCTCACAGTTCTAGAGACTGGGAAGTCCAAGAACAAGTTACTAGACAGTTGAGTTTCTCATGAGAGCCCTCTTCCTGGCTTGCAGAAGCCTCCTTCCCGTGTCCTCACATGGCCTTCCTTGGTGCATACACATGGACAGAAAGAAAGAAATGGATCTCCCTCCTTCCCTTCCTCCAATTATAAGGCCCCAATCCTATAAAATTAGGATTCTTACCCTGATGGCCCCTCATTTAGCCTTGTTAGTGTCAGTCATCCAGTCGTGTCCAACTCTTTGTGACCCCATGGACTGTAGCCCCACCAGGCTCCTCTGTCCATGGGATTCTCCAGGCAAGAACACTGGAGTGAGTAGCCATGTCCTTCTCCAGGAGATCTTCTTGACCCAGGGATCAAACTCGGGTCTGCTGCACTGCAGATTCTTTACCGTCTGAGCCACAAGGGAAGCTCCATATAGCCTTAAGTGAAAGTCATTCAGTCGTGTCTGACTCTTTGCAACCCAGGCCAGAATACTGGAATGGGTAGCCTTTCCCTTTTCCAGGGGATCTTCCTAACCCAGGGACCGAACCCAGGTTTCTTGCATTGCAGGCAGATTCTTTACCAGCTGAGCTATCAGGGAAGCCCCCCTCAGTTCAGTTCAGTTCAGTTGCTCAGTCGTGTCCGACTCTTTGCAACCCCATGAATCGCAGCATGCCAGGCCTCCCTGTCCATCACCATCTCCTGGAGTTCACTCAAACTCACGTCCATCGAGTCAGTGATGCCCTCCAGCCATCTCATCCTCTGTCGCCCCTTTCTCCTCCTGCCCCCAATCCCTCCCAACATCAGAGTCTTTTCCAATGAGTCAACTCTTCACATGAGGTGGCCAAAGTACTGGAATTTCAGCTTTAGCATCAGTCCTTCCAAAGAAATCCCAGGGCTGATCTCCTTCAGAATGGACTGGTTGGATGTCCTTGCAGTCCAAGGGACTCTCAAGAGTCTTCTCCAACACCACAGTTCAAAAGCATCAATTCTTTGGTGCTCAGCTTTCTTCACAGTCCAACTCTCACATCCATACATGACCACTGGAAAAACCATAGCCTTGACTAGATGGACCTTTGTTGGCAAAGTAATGTTTCTGCTTTTCAATATGCTGTCTAGGTTGGTCATTACCTCCTTAAAGCAGTATTTTCACATATAGTCACACTAGGGGTTAGGGCTTCCCTTTCCTGTTTCTGACCTAATTTTCTACCTGTTAAAACCCATTCTATCAAGTGCCTCGCATCTCTCCAAGAAACCCCTTTTCTGTTTCAGTTAACCAGAGTTACTTTCTATTGTTGGCAACCATGGACCCAGACAGGTCAGAAATTTGTATCAGAAGACAGTCACTCAGGAAACTGGTACTGGTTATTTGTCCTCATAGGGGCTAAAAAAATATGAAAATTCAGAGTTCAGGAATGGGAATCTGTTAGCTATAACAAATAACTAGATAATTTTTTTTCTGTGGTGACCTTTAATGAAGTGTCCCTTGAAAAGAAGGATTTAAGGGATCAAACTGTCATTGAAATTGAAGAGTGTGAACAGCATGAAGAATTTAAGGATGCTAGGGTGAGGTGGCTGCTTCTAATGAGACTGGAGGGCTTAAAGACTAGATGACAGGCTTAGATCTCTATATTTTAGCTCAAGGCATAGACCTGGGGGATTTCTCTGGTTGTGATAATTTTCTACATAAATGTCTGCCAAAATGCAACACAAATGTAAAATCCTGTGGGTGCCTGGAGAAAGCCCATTGAATTTTGAGCCTTACCAAGTCACTTACATGAAAGTGGCAGTACTGATCAGGAAATAATGAAAAACTGAATATAGCAGAGAACACAGATGTCTGGAAGTACCCCCTTCAAGCCACACTCTATACCAAGCCTTTTCTTGACAGCCAAAGAAGACCCACTTTCTCTTTGCATCGTCATCTTCTTATATCTTATTACATCGTTATTTTCCTAAACCAGAAAGCTGGCTTTATCTACAGACCTTGATAATCTCACTCAACACAAGGCATCATGCTCGCAGGACCTGGAGAGTAAGCTGGATTGGTACTTTCAATACTTGGATAAGACACAAGTAGGCTAGATGATGGGCTTCCCTGGTGGCTCAGCAGTAAAGAATCCACCTGCAATGCAGGAGTTGCAGGAGACAAAGCTTGGATCCCTGGGTTGAGAAGATCCCCTGGAGGAGGGCATGGCTACGCATGCCAGTATCCTTGCCTGGAGAATCCCATGGACAAAAGAACCTGGCAGGCTACAGTCCAGAGGGTTGGAAAAAGTCAGACACAAGTGAAGCGACTGAGCACTCATGCAAAGCAGGCTAAAGGATGGGAGCAAAAGATTTGAAAATATAGAGACCTGCTACTTCAGGAACGTTTCTACGAGTCTAGTGGTCAAAAGCGCCACTGCTTATGGCAAATATCTTCCTTCTCTAATATGAACAGTTGTCATGCTTGGTGGGCCATTTTGGCCTTTGCAGGCAACGTATCCAAAATTTGCATGCACTTTATTCAACCCATTTACCAGGTGCCTCAAAAGGCTTCTACTTTTAATGGCTATATACCTAGAAATTTTGTGAAACAAAATTTCCAATGATGCCCAACGTGTCTGTGGAAAAGCAGACAAAGAGCTCCGAAAGGGAATCACAAAACAGATGCCTAGATCTTAGAGCTCCAGTAGAGGCTCTGCATTATGTTGTTAATACTATCCTTTTGAGGGATAGGCATTTGTGTTCCCAACAAGTGGACCCAAGTAGAGACACCAGGTGACTGTGGAAAATAGACAAGGCATTATGAACTGGAGTGTGGTCTAGTCCATCTGGCCGTAAAGTCAGGTGGTCCACCGTCAGCTCATCAGCAGGCACTCTAGACTGAGTTGCAGAAGCAGTCTCCGTGAGCCAGCTGCCCACCCTGTCATGCCATTACTCCTGCGGCTCTCTCACTCCTCTCCCGGCCTAATGAGAAACGGCCTGTGACTCGCTGAAAACCTTTGAGTCTGGACTCTGGAAACTTCTAGGTGATAGGCTGGCAAAAGCCAGACGTGGACTGCTGACAGTACACCTCCGTTTAGGTGGAGGCCTGACGTTTAGTGCAGAGGAAGAACCTCTACAATTTCACCTGGAAAAGAATTTTGATCCGTGTATCTCGTTGCCCACTTTAGTTGCAAGAATAGATTGTTTGAGAAAGGGCTCTATCCAAAACTAATCCGTGGGCAGTAACTGAGAGGTCACAATTAGAGGATACAAATACAAAAGATTAAGGAAAGAGGTACACAGCGGGACCTTTCAATATATACCCAGAGTGACAGAATACTTATGTACAGTCAAAAGTTACCCACTGGGGGGATTTTCCTGTGGTCTAGTGCTTAGGAGTCCACTTTCCAATGCAGGATCGGATGCAGGTTCAACCCCCAGGCTGGGAACTAAGATCCCACATGCCACGGGGCAAGTAAACACACACACAACTAGAGAGAAGCCTGTGCGCCGTAATTAGGGAAGCCCGTGGGCTGCAACAAACATCTCACATGCTGCAACTAAAACCCAACACAGCCAAATACATACATATATTTTTGTAAAAAAGTTGTATGTGTATATACAAAATGCACTGTGTAACCAATAAGGATCTACCATATAGCACAGGGAACACTGCTCCATACTCTGTAATGGCCTATATGGGGAAAGAAATCTAAAAACAGTGGATATACGTATATAAAAAACTCACTTTGCTGTACACCTGATACATCATTGCAAGTCAACTATACTTTAATCAAATTATTTTTAAAGTTATGCACTGTGAAGGAGGCTTCTAAGGTTGAATAGTTGATATATTCTATTTCTAAACACCGGTTATTCTGTGTCCACCTGCACAAGGACTTGCTCAGTGGACTTATAAAGTATCTATAGCTATAAGTATGTACATCAAGGCTATACAAGGGCACAGTTGCCCTAACTCAAGATGCCTTGGCTACTGCCCAATCAGAGATCAATCAAAATTCCCAATGTTGAACCATATCTCATAAGAAGAACCAGACAGGCTGATCACATTTTTCTGTGGTGTAGTGGGGAATCAACTTGCTTTCACTAGACTAACTGCTTATTCTGGATTTTTCCCCTTACCTGGCATGCTTCTCCTAGGTTCGCTGGTGGTAGACTTATTGAAAATATTTTATACTTTAAGTTTTGGCTATCTTCTTGACAATTAGCTTCTCAGCCTGACTTCTGAGTCTGTCTTTTCAATCATCATGTTGAGTATGTGACTTACATATTATCCTTCTACTCAAACTCTTTCCTGCTTAAATTCAGTTCAGTTCATTCGCTCAGTTGTGTCTGACTCTTTGCAACCCCATGGACAGCAGCATGCCAGGCTTCCCTGTCCATCAGCAACTACCAGAGCCTACTCAAACTCATGTCCCATCGAGTCGGTGATGCCATCCAGCCATCTCATTCTCTGTTGCCCCTTCTCCTCCTGCCTTCAATCTTTCCCAGCATCAGGTCTTTTCAAATGAGTCAGCTTTTTGCATTAGGTGGCCAAAGTATTAGAGTTTCAGCTCCAACATCAGTCATTCCAATGAATATTCAGGACTGATCTCCTTTAGGATGGACTAGTTGGATCTCCTTGCAGTCTAAGGGACTCTCAAGAATCTTCTCCAACACCACAGTTCAAAAGCATCAATTCTTCAGTGCTCAGCTTTCATTACAGTCCAACTCTCACATCCATACGTGACTACTGGAAAAACCATAGCTTTGACTAGATGGACCTTTGTTGGCAAAGTTAACGTTTCTGCTTTTTAATATGCTGTCTAGGTTGGTCATAGCTTTTCTTCCAAGGAGCAAGTGTCTTTTAATTTCATGGCTGCAGCCACCATCTTCAGTGATTTTGGAGTCCAAAAAAATAAAGTCTATCACTGTTTCCATTGTTTCCCCATCTATTTGCCATGAAGTGATGGGACCGGATGCCATGATCTTTGTTTTCCCAATGTTGAGTTTTATGCCAATTTTTTCACTGTCCTCTTTCACTTTCATCAAAGGCTCTTTAGTTTTTCTTCACTTTCTGCCAAAACGGTGGTGTCATCTGCATATCTGAGGTTATTGATATTTCTCCCAGCAGTCTTGATTCCAGCTTGTGCTTTATCCAGCCCGGCAGAGTACATGATGTACTCTGCATATAAGTTAAATAAGCAGGGTGACAATATACAGCTTTGACGTATTCCTTTCCTGATTTGGGACCAGTCTGTTATTCCATGTCCAGTTCTAACTGTTGCTTCTTGACCTGCATACACATTTCTCAGGAGGCAGGTAAGGTGGTCTGGTATTCCCATCTCTTTCAGAATTTTCCACAGTTTGTTGTGATCCACACAGTCAAAGGCTTTGGCATAGTCAATAAAGCAGAAGTTATTATGGAATTCTCTTGCCTTTTCAATGATCCAGTGGATACTGGCAATTTGATCTCTGGTTCCTCTGCCTTTTCTAAATTCAGCTTGAACATCTGGAAGTTCACAGTTCATGTATTGCTGAAGCCTGGCTTGGAGAATTTTTAGCATTACTTTACTAGCATGGGAGGTGAGTGCAATTGTGCAGTAGTTTGAACATTCTTTGGTACTGCCTTTCTTTGGGATTGGAATGAAAACTGACCTTTTCCAGTCCTGTGGCCACTGCTGAGTTTTACAAATTTGCTGGCATATTGAGTGCAGCACTTTCGCAGCATTGTCTTTTATGATTTGAAATAAGCTCAACTGGAATTCCATCACCTCCACTAGCTTTGTTCAGAGTGATGCTTTCTAAGGCCCACTTGACTTCACATTCCAGGATGTCTGGCTCTAGGTCAATGATCACACCATCGTGGTTATCTGGGTCATGAAGATCTTTTTTGTATAGTTCTTCTGCTTAAATTAACCGCAGTTATTTTGCATTTGAAACTATAAATTCTGGGGCACCTCCTCCCATCTCATACCCTTAGACCTACGTCTCTTTTATTTCTTCCATCATCCAGCTCATAAGGCAAACAGTTGGGGTTACTCTATGAGCTAAGTGAGGTCATCCATTCATTCCCACACCAAATATTAGGCACTGTGCAGGCATCAGTGATACACAGAACTGATGTGTCCGTAACCAGGTTCATGAGAACCTCTGAGAAGGGATGCCTTGGAGATCAACAAAATTGGATTTGTAAATGGACTTGGGGGAAGCAATTAGTGATCTATGATGACATGTTAACTTGATATTAGGTCTATAATTTAGATATTAGTTAAATGTGCTTAGAAAATCTACCTGAACATTTAAGCCTTGGAGTCAGGGAAAAAAAAATCTCACAGCTGCTTTCGTGTTAATTTGAGCTTCTAGGTCCTTAGCTTTAGTTAAGCTTCTTATCTTCCTGCTCTGAAGATACCTTCAGTTTTATGAAAAACTAAATGGATGGAGCCATCACAACTTTAAAAGGACAATGTTTTTATTTTATGCAAAATATTTTACTTCTGAATGCCATGCATCTACAAAGCACATTAACTCTTGATAGTCTAAAAGTAATTCACCCACACTTAAAATAAAATTCTCAAACTATCTTTCTAAAATACAACAATTTGAGACTTCCCTGGTGGGTCAGTGGATAAGAATCCACCTACCAATGCAGGGGATACGGGTTTGATCCCTGGTCCGGGAAGATTTCACATGCTTTGGGCAACTTAAGCCTGTGTCCTACAACTACTGAAGCCCGGGTACCTCGAGCCTCTTCTCCACAACAAGAGAGGCCACCGCAATAAGAAGCCCACCCTCCGCAACCAGGGAAGGTCCACACACAACGAAGACCTGGTGCAGCCAATATACACATCATTCTTTTAAAACAACAGTTTGTTTTTTAGTACAGCACTGTGGCCAAAATACAATCATATATATAAGTTCCCAGGATGTCCTAGGGCTCTTTTGCACATTGACTCTCCCCTCTCTGTAGATTATAGTTGTTGTCGTTGTTCAGTCACTAAGTCACGTCCCACTCTCTGTGACGCCATGGACTGTAGCACTTCTTTCCCTGTCCTTGACCATCTACTGGAGTTTGCTCAAATTCATGTCCATTGAGTCATCCAACCATCTCTCCTCCATCAGAGGTATAGTAAATAAGACAGTGCCCACTGGCACCAAGTCTTGCTCTGCATTTAGTCTTTTTATTACATTTCTGATTTCATTTTTAGTTGTTATTTGGTGCCCTTCTATGTTGCAATGGGAGGAATATTCTGAATAAATGAGCTCATTTGACTGTTATTTGACTGTGTACCATCTCTGGGGCTCTCACTAGGTGCTTTTTAAAAATAAATTACCTTTTAGCATGAGGTTTCTCCTTTGGAGTATCAAGACTGACTGGCAACTAAGCCAATCCAATGTCTATTTTAGTGTCTAATAGAAACCAAATAAATCATGAATGCTTTCCTGACCAATAGATGGAAAGGTGGTTGGGAGATAGGAAAAACAATTTTAACTAGAAAAATGTGTCTATTTGATAAAAATAATACCTAAAAAGTATCGTCTGAGATATCTGTGCTCCTTAGATAGCACTTCCTCCCCCCTCCTTTCTTTTTTTTGTCTTTCAAGAGTTATGCCAAGCAGATATGAGATTAACATTGCTAAAGAAAACTAATATCCCAAGAGAGAATCTTTCTGTTGCTAGTCTTGTTAGCACTGGGCTTGGAGCCTCTACAGCTTCTTCTGAGAGAGGACTAACACTTCAACCAAGTGTCGAAAGAGAAAGAGCAGGCATATTTTAAGGAAGCAAAACGTGGCAGATGTCACATCTCCCTGGAAGAGTGTCGGTTCTCATCTAAAAAACAGAAGCTAAAAATAAGATGAGCGCCTGTCACCTTCGCTAGCGAGTTTTAATTTGCATCCAGATGCCACCATGGCTTGTCATGCTTCTTTAAACAGTAAGTTCAGAAAAGGCATGTTAAGGTCCAGGAAACTGGGATCCAGTTGGAAGCCAAGGTTATGACACCATATCCTGTCTTCTCCCAAGCCACCTCCAGGTGTTTCAGGACTGGCTTCAATTAGGAAATAAGAACTGTCCCATTTCAAACTTTAGGTTCCAAATTAGTATTTCCACTTAGATTCTTTGGAAGATGTCTTTACTTGTCAACTTTGTATCAAAGAGTTATGTTCTTGGGACCACCAACTTGTAGGAGGACTTAGAATTCAACACTGCAGTTTAGAACTCAAATCTTTTTTTAAAAAAATTCATTTATTTATTTTTAACTTTTAATTTTGTATTGAAGTATAGTCAATTAACAATGTTGTGATAGTTGTGTTGGGTGAACAGCAAAGGAACTCAGCCATACATACACATGTGTCCATTCTCCCCCAAACTCCCCTCCCATCCAGGCTGCCACATAACATTGAGCAGGGTTACCTGTGCTATACAGTGGGAAGAACACAAATCTTAATTGTGATCTCTCATTACTTCATGAAGAAGGACAGGGGGCAGCAGAAGTGTAGATAACTAACAAGGAGGTCATACGTGGTCTTCAGCAGTCCTTTGGGCAACATGAAGACAGGGTACAGGACTGAATATCCTTGAATCTAAATTACTGACTGCGTGGATCACAACAAACTGTGGAAAATTCTTAAAGAAATGGGAATACCAGACCAAGTTACCTGACTCCTGAGAAAACTGTATACCGTTAAAGAAGCAATAGTTAGAACCAGATATGGAACAACAGACTGGTTCCAAACTGGGAAAGGAGTGTGACAAAGCTGTATATTGTCACCCAGTTTGTTTAACTTATATGCAGAGTACATCATGCTAAATGCCGGGCTGGGTGAAGCTCAAGCTGGAATAAAGACTTACAGGACAAATACCAATGACTTCAGATATGCAGATGACACCACCTTTATGGCAGAAAGCCAAGGGGAACTAAAGAGCCTCTCAATGAAGGTGAAAGAGGAGGGTGAAAAGGCTGGCTTAAAACTCAACATTCAAAAAATACAAAGATCATGGCATCCGGTCCCATCACTTCATGGCAAACAGATGGAGAAAAAATGGAAACAACGGCAGATTTTATTTTCTTGGGCTTCAAAATCACTGTGGATGGTGACTGCAGCCATGAAATTTAAAAGATGCTTGCTCCTTGGAAGAAAATAATGACAAACCTAGTCAGTGTATTGAAAAGCAGAGACATCACTTTGTTGACAAAGGTCCAGACAGTCAAAGCTATGGCTTATCCAGTAGTCATGTACAGATGTGAGACTGGACCATAAAGAAGGCTGAGCACTAAAGAACTGATACTTTTGAACTGTGTTGCTGGAGAAGACTTTTGAGAGTCCCTTGGACTGCAAGGAGATCCAACCAGTCCATCCTAAAGGAAATCAGTCCTTAATAGTCATTCAAAGGACTGATGCTGAAGCTGAAGCTCCAATACTTGGGCCACCTGATGCGAAGAGCCAACTCACTGGAAAAGACCCTGAAGCTGGGAAAGATTGAGGGCAGGAGGAGAAGGGGGCAGCAGAAAATGAAATGGTCGGATGGCATCACCGACTCACTGCACCTGATGTTGAGCAAACTCCGAGAGATGGTGAAGGACAGGGAAGCCTGGCATGCTGCAGTCCTAGCTGTGCTGGGGTCACAGAGTTGGACATGGCTTAGCGACTGAACAAAAAACTATGGACCAGGAAGGGAGAACCCAGAGGGGTTCCTACAACTGCCTCTAATATCACAGGATGAGGCTTACTTGAGGACTTAGCCTGCTGCGAGTACAACTTCGATCCTGTCCAGTCAGCTAACATTTTCTTGGATATAGCTGAACTCACAAAAAGGAGGAGCATCTACAAAGTCATCATGAACCTGGAGTTCTCTGCAAGTCAGGGAGGTCTCTTCACCCCAGCCCCTCTGCCTGGCCACAGTGAAGCGGAGATCAGGCTGGCTGCGGGTTTCAGAGCCCGACCTGCACCATGATGGACCACGGGAGGCCTGAGCTGTGCAGTTCAGGAGCCACTAGCCCCCTGCGGCTACTGAGCAGTGAGGTATGGTTAAAGCAACTGAAAAACAGCATTTTATAATTTAACTTTAAACATTTGATCCCATTATTAAACAGCTTCCAAATGTGTTTGGAACAACAGTGGCATAGGAATCTACTTTTTCAACTGTAAATTTAATGAAAGCTTTATTACAGTTCAAGTACTTCCAAGGAAAAGTTAGTGTTTGAATTGGGATATGCTGTCAAATACAAACCAGATTCTGAAGATTTAATATAAAAAAGAATGTATAATATCTCACTGATAATTTTTATATTGATTACATGTTAGAATAATTTTTTAACATACTAGGTTAAACAAAACATTATTAAAATGCATAATGCTTCATTATGTTTTTATTGCACAGTGCTGGACTAGTTTATCCTGGGAAAATATCTCCATACTTGAAGCATCTGTATTGAGTATATGCCAGAGAGGATGGGAAGCCAAGTTAGAAATTACCCTCAAACAGCCAAGAAAATATATTTTTTCAAAGTACGAAGATGAAACAAAAGCCTTCCTCAGCCACCTTCCTACACACCCATTCCAAGTTCAAAGTACTTTAAACAGCATCTCTGCAGAGTAAAACCTTGACGAATGCTCTGCTCTATCCTGGGCCAAGACGGGCGGCCTCGGTGGTCTTCAGGTCTCACAACTATGTCATGCTTCCAGCAGTAATACCTGCACCAGCCTGGGGAATGAAATAGAAGCCTGGTGGAAACAGGAACACTGAACTCCCTTCCTTGCACAATTGTACTCTCGTGACTGTTCCTAATAAACCCCCCAAAACCGGTGCAGCCTTAACGCATGCATCATACGCCAATCTCCCCAAAATACAATGAGCGTTTTCCCTTCTTTCTTATTCCTCTAGAATTATCTCATCCTTCGTTTCTTCCACTGATATCTGTTGAGCCCTTTGTGCCAAGCTCTGTACTGGCATGGAGGTAAAGAACACACACCTTCTAAATGTCCATCAACAGAGGAATGGATAAAGAAGATGTGGCACATACATATAATAGAATATCACTCAGCCATAAAAAGAACAAAACAATGCCATTTGCAGCAACATCAACAGACCTAGAGATGACCATACTAAATAAAATCAGTCAGATAAAGAAAGACAAACATCATACGATACTGCTTATATGTGGAATCTTCAAAAAAAAAAAAAAGGTACAAATGAAGTTATCTACAAAACAGAAATAAAGAAACAGATGTAAAGAATAAACTGATGGTTACCCAAGTTAAGGGAGCTGAGGGATAAACTAGAAGTTTGGGATTGACTACTTCTAATACTAATATATACAAACTAGACAACCAATAAGGACCTACTGTATACCACAGGAAACTCTACTCAAAACTTTGTATTCTACATGAGAAACGAATCTAAAAAAGAGTGGATATATGTATATGTATAACTGATTTACTCTGCTGTACACCTCAAGCTAACATAACGTTGTAAACCAACTATACTCCAATGAAAAATTTTTTAAAAAAGAACATACACCTTGCCTTCAAGAAGATCAAACCAAAAAGGAAGATATTTAAGTAAAAATAAAGTATATTTTTAAATAAATTAAATAATGGCTTGACAAGGGGAAGACAGACTGTCCTCAAGGTATAAGAAGAGATGTCAACCAGAAGTAGAATTACTAGAGAGCTGGCCCTTGTTTGTGGTCCAAAAGGAAAGCCAACAGGAAAGATGGCATTCAAGGCATAGAGACGGTATGCACAGGCCGTGTGGAGGCCTGAGGCTACACGATGCCTTGGAAAATGCAAGCGGTTTGGTCTTCTTGGATATATGAAAGGAGGCATAAGAAGGAAATTAAGGGAGAGGAGGTGGCTAATACAGGGCCACTAAGTTCCCATTTATAAGATATGATAAAGAGAAAAGGAAGATCAAAGAACTCTTCAAACAATCAACAGCTTATGTAAGTTTCCACCTCCTCCCTCCAGATTGGCTTACATTTTCCCAGCAAGTTAAGAAGCTCTCCTTCTCCTGGGGGTCACTACAGAACCTGGCATTTCTGAGATGTCTGGTCTCACCCTTGTCATTCAAAGCGTCTGTCGGGTGCCTAGGATGGGCCAGTCACTTTTCCCGCTGTAGTAAAGACACAGAAGACTGGCATCCTAACTAACATCAATACCTCACGGACAATCAAGGGAGGGGTTAATATTAATAACACAAAGCAGCTGTAGTTTGGAAGGAAACCATTTTTCCCCCCCTTTCTTATTACCCGGGAATAGAAAGCATGTGTCTAAAATGTTTTGGGGACAGAGATATCCTGCTCCCCGAATCACTATTTCCTATTCGCAGCTTTCTTCCTCTGCAACTAATGACCCTAAGCAGGGAGGGAAGATCAAAACTTGTATTGAAAAACCAGTGTTCACGCAGACAGCATTTCTAAATCTTTCTGCTTTAAATCATTCTCTGGACTGTTTCTCATAACAGGTCATTACAATCACAAATTAAGAGAATGTTCATTATAGTACATAGTGGTGAAAAGAGGCTTAAGCCTGGGCAAGTCCACAGTACCTTCCCTTCCATTTTACAGAGTAAAATGAGAACACGTCAAAAACTGAATGCATGAGAACTCCATTAGATGCAGAATAGATCAACGCTCTGAGATCACTGGTTTAAATATTGTTAAATTTTCCATAGTCGCATAACGACTTAAAAAATAATCAGCATTCCTTCATACACCATGGGCAGTAACGAGCTAAAATGGATCTTATGGACACCACAGCTTTAAGTATTTTATCCATCCAAGAGCCTCACTGGGTCATAAAACTCAGTAGTTCATTGTTTCCTGACCCTGAACGGCTGCAGTCGCCATGAAACCGGTGCCATAGCCCAAACTCCCACACTGGAAGCCAACGCAAACCAGCCACGTGGAAGAGCCTCCTATTCTGCCTCTGTTGGCTCGCTTCACACTGCAGGTGAAAGGGGGTCGTGGGGCACCCCTGTCAGCCAGGGTCTGGACCACTCAGGTAGCCAGAGAATCATCTGAGGTGAGTGGACCATTGCTGAACTCAAATCCAAAGTTCTGCCCATCTAAACTTGCTGGGGATTGCTTCACTTCTACAGGGACAGTGGCTCTCTCTGAGCTTAAATCTACATTGTGGAATTTGAACCATTGAAATGCCCATCACCATAAAAAACCTCTATGAGCCTTGTTAACAAAACAGAAAGAACTTCTGCCAAGAGCAGAGGAATAAATTCTTTCTTTCCTGCTGCTTGGACCACAGCATAATGAAGGGTCCCAAGCCCTCTCTGCAGTCATAAAACGGAAAGCCCAGCCTCCTCCTTTTGATGTGTTCCAGTTTAAAAGTTTAGAGTCGATGCCTTTTCATCCTTAATTTATCTTCCCTTGTAAATATTTCTGTACCACTTCCAATATCTAAAGTCTACACATTTCCAAAAAACAATTCATTCCTTCTCCAATGTCAATTGTAGAACTTTATGTTATGGGTCAAATTTGGGGCTAAATAAACATACCTCAGGCTACAGTTCTGCAAATACCTCTGGCAGCAAATTAACTCAAACAAATGTTTTGGTTGGGTGGTGAGGTTGTTTTTAATGATCTTGCTGATTTGCCTGGAGGCCCAGGGATAGACTGGGTGAACTCCCAAAATCTTTCCCAACTTCGTATTTTCTGCCACGTTAACGTCCAGGTCTTCGGTCCGTTGAAATAGTTGATTTAACATTTCACCACCAGAGGGTGCTACTTGTTAGCTTCTAAAATGCATTTCATACTCACACCTGAAAAATGGAGGCCCTTCAGCCAAAGAATCCTCACCACACCAGCTGGCATTATCCAAGACAGGTTTTCAGAAGGCGTGTAGTGTGGGCAGCACTCTGCTTCAAGGAACCTGATTTCACTTGTCTATTAATGTTATAGGTTTGAAAACCAAAACTGAAAAGCTCTGTAACTTGCACAAACCAAAGTTCACGGATTGGTACATGCTGTAAACCAAGCAGGCAATGCAAATCATTTTTCACTTTCATGGCTTTTGTATTTAGTACACAACAACAATGAACTCAGAATGCTAACATCCTCTCTGCTGCACCAGACAATAAAATAACAACAGAGAATTTGCTCAGCTATGACAACAATCGCATCCTCTATCAACGCAACCTCCACTTCTCCTGTTTTAAGTGTATACACCTCCTGCTTCTGCTTTGGAGCAATTTCGCTTTGGTGTCATTATTCACTTCGAAGATGCATTTTCATTGATTACCTTCAACTTCTCTTATCAGTGTATTTTTATGATGTACTGGGATCTGCATGTACTTTTTCCACTTGATGAATGCACAAAGGAGGCAGGGAGTTCAATTCCCGTTCCCCTCCATGAAGCTTGCGCCATAGGCTTTAAATTGTGGTAAGAAACTCTTAGTGTGCTGCCATCTGAATTGGCAAAGCAAGTCATGGGTCAGCGAAGTTTTTCAGAAAAGTGCCAGATTACAGTCAAGACTTTAGGCCACATGGGTCATAAGCGCTCAACTCGACCACACAGCAAGAAAGCAGTCGTTTACATACATGGAACTGGGTGTCGCTGGATTCCCAAACACTTTACCTCGAGGAGCGGGTGGGGTTTATAGTTTGCTGACACCTGTAAATGAGTCTAACGTGCACACACTCTTACCAATAAAATTCAGAGAAGTTTCTATTACATTTTCCCTTGGAGATGTTCCCTGGCCTCACATAGTGTTGACGAAGTGTGACCTTCCTAAGTGACCCATCTGAAAGTTCACGATCCCCCTGGAGGAGTACCACTGGGCTTCCTCTCCGTCGTTTCCAAAACCAGAGCCCAAAGAGACTTCAGCTTGTGGCGTGTCATTATATTTGTGTCCTGTGATGATGTCTTACGGTAAGATACAAGATCAACAAGAAGGATGGGGCTCTCTGGCCATTTCCCCAGAGATCACATGGAAAGTAAACAAAAGACGTCACTCACCTTCAGACTGATGTGTGGCCAGAGGAGTCTGGGTCTCCTTGGAGTAGGACACTACCTCCCTGGGCAGGAAATCCACTTGGGTGATCTTCGACACGCCCAGCTTATGCAGTCTCCGTCTGGAAGTAACGAAGTACAAAGACTTAGAGACGGAAGGCATTCCTCGTAGAAGATCTATAAGGCATAAAACAGATGTCTAAAATAAATAAACCCCAAACATCCACAGCTTCTCAGCGCAAGGAGCAGCGTCATGAAGTAGAACCGGGCCTGGCCTGGAAGTCTGGACAGTTGGTTTTGGCCACTGTGCCCCTGTGTTGCTGGGTGGTGTTAAGTGCCCCCTCAGACTGACCCTCAGCTTTTCTATCTGCAAAACTGGATCTTCTCCAGTTCAAACAAGGCCCTCCTTCCACTCTGAGCAAATCTGATTTTTCTCGGTTAAAGGAAGTTTTCATTTGTAATACAGTGTTCTAGTCTCTCAGGCAAGAGGAACAAAAGAAAACTAACACTTCTCAAATCTGAAGGGAAAAGAGAGGACTGCTGCGTGGAGAAAATATTCTCTACGATAGTAATGAGAGGATGATATTCCAAGGGGGAGCATAACATCTCCCATTTCTCCAGAAAAGGAGCTAATACAGAGCAGTGCGTGGATTTGTTCGAAAGCACGCTGACACACCACAGAAGAGTGAACAGGGCACTGGGCTGAGAATGATCCAGTTTTAGTTCAGAATTGCCAAATGAGCTGTGAGCATGTGACAAATCCTTTCTGAATATTTGTGGAGCACGCCAAGTGTCTTGAGATGTCTTTCACATACATTATGTCAGCTGTCGTCACGACCCTTCTACGAAATGTCTGGGCATATTATCACCATCTCCATTTTATGGATGAGGCACGTGAGAGTCAGGAGGAGACATGCCCAAACATATGCGACTCATAAATGGCAGAACCGGGGCTAAAATGACGCTGGTCTGAGCCCCGGTCCAGTGCTGTTGCCACCAAGTCAGACTCCTAGCTGAGGTTCTTAACGGTCAGTTCTGAGTTACCCCTCAAATCCAAAGTGCCTCCTGCGTCACCAGGAAACATCTCCTCGTGGGGGCAGTCGAGTCTCGTGGTTAAGCACACAGACTATCCCACCACTTGGCAGTTATGTGCGTGAGCCTGCATAAGCTACCCAATCTCGCTATGCCTCAGTTTCCTCATCTGTAAAATGGAGACATCGCCATCGCTTAGCACTAGGATTATTACAGATAAGGTGTATGTGCCGCCTACATACAATGCATATGCCACATATGTATTATATACACATACATACGTAACAATTTACACACATTTATATTTTAAAATAGCTTCTGAAACATTATTTTAATATATAGATTTAGTATCAGTACTGGACATGTTTTACTATATTGCTTTAACATTTCCAGGAAATAGAGTATATGTGTGTCTCTCTGATAGAGAAAGAAAGGCTACTTAACCATTTAGCCAAAAATCCATATTCCCTAGCTTTCTAGAATCAACAGCAGCACACCTTATTCATATTAATTTTGAATTATTACTAGCAGTGGTACAGATTCACTGTATTTTTTCAGTAGATAGTAATAATAAACTGAAAGAAAATGCATACCATAACTAGGAATTTCCATGTACAATTTCCCAAGCACTCTAGGAAACACAAATTTCTTCTTTTTTATGAATTACTAAAATAATTGAGGTGAAACCTAAGATGAGCACATAGTAGACACACATAAAGGCTAGTTTAGAGAAAAAGCCCCACTGGTCGTCTTTGCAGCCCCACTGAGCACGACTGTAGCCCCACTAAGCTCCACACAGGCCTCGGCCACGTGGCCTCCCTCACTCAGATGTCTGGACCACACAGTGCGCAGGAGGGTGAGGCTGGGGACCCAGCACTCCCTGGCAACCTTCTCACCCAGAACACACAAAATATACTGGAAACAAAATCACCAAGCAAGGTAAAAGGCTCAAGGTTTCAGAGTAAGAAATTCAGGTATTATTTTAAATCCTCCTTGGGTGAGAGAAGTGTGCTTTTCTTCCTGAAATGGGTCTTTCTTGAAGAATCTGAAGAAGAAAACTGAACTAGACACCCCAGGACTGCTTGAGGCAAAGCCCCTCCTGGTGTTTAAGAGCCTAGAGCATGTTTCTGAGGCCCCCAAGAAGTCCATCTTCATCTAGGCAAAGAGATGGAAAGGAAACATGGGCTGGCAGTGTACCCCCACGCCTTTGAATCGGGATCCCACCTGGCATGGAGAGGTCACCCTAGGGTTTAGACTTCCACGGGCATCTGTGAGGCCCAAAGGTCCGCACAAAATCCAAGAGGAGATACTTATGCCTGCAGCCAGGAATTCCAGCACATCTCGCTAATAAGACATAAGCAAAAACTGTAGGCTTGCCTTGTCGAGTGACCAGCCATAGGCTCTGGGCAAGAAGGTGATCTGCAATTTGATAATCCATCATGGATTATCCACAGCATATCATAATCGTTAAGTCACATGTTCAGATAGAAACTGGGTTCAAATCCTTGCTTTGTCACTTACCAGCCAACTGGTGTATAAAAGCTCTGGACAAGTGACAAACCCCTCTAGGGCTCATGTTTCTCATCTATAAAATGGGTACATGTCATTGAATGACTGTGAAGATTAAATGAAGCCAATATTTGTAAAGTACTTAATTCAGTGCCTGGCACTTACATAGTAGGTGGCTTTACTTTTATTTTTCTGGCTGATTATAACATGCTTTCTATTTCAAAAAACAGAGAATGCAGATTTATGAATGCTCTAAGTTGATTTTTTAAATAGACTTGAAGATTATCTCTGACAGTAAAACATAAGCCTCACACTCTTTCATTTCTTTTCACGGGTACTTGGGTAGGTCTTGGCTACTTGAGAGAGTCCACTTGGTTTTCTTCTAACTAAAAGTATCATTACCATGAAAATTCTGTTTTCAAAATAGCTTGAAGTGGTATGAGTACCACACAACTGTTCCCAGCTCTAGCCATTCCTGAACATCTGGCCAGAAGGTGGCACCCTTCCGTGGCAAAGACCTTCCCTTTAGGAGTGTTCTTCAACTGTGTCCCCACCTCTGGGTCTCTCCTGGGCCAGCCTTGGGGTATGTCTCAGCTGATGCAAAAGCTACCTGTGTGTACAACCCTGTGATAGAGACTTTCAGCTTCCCTAAAATACTTCTACAATGCCATCCTCTGACAAAATTATCATATAACTATGTCTACAAGATGAAATATATAGTATTTTCCTTAAAATTACATATACAGTGCATTGTATGTCTTACTTTTGTTCAAAGTCTTACTAGCCCCTAATTCTTTTATTCCTGGGTGCAAATTAAACTACTCAGCAAAGGAGGTGGGTGGGGGTGGGGAACCACATTATAGAATTAATGCTACTATAATTTCTTTCCTTCTAATTAGGCTCTAAGTTGCATGTGGGCTCTGGGAGACCTTAGCTGCTGTCCCTCCACCCCTCCTGCAAAGCTCATGCCCTTGCCCCCCACACTTCTACCAGAGCCCTACTGCCTGTCAGCACCTTCTTTTCATGTCTGACTTGACTGCAGACTTTCTTATTTATCCCCGGCTACTTTATCTCACTGCCCAGATGCTTCGGTCCGTGTCAGGTACAGAGCTGGCATGGAATAAATGTTTGAGGAAGAAAGAAGGAAGAAGAGACTAGAAAGAGGAGAAGGAAGGCATGATGTAAAACGAAAACTGAGACTTCAATTAGCTATGCTGTGGTGGACACGGCATTAATATTAAATTATAGGGTCCAGCAGCCTGTGTTTCAGTCACCCCGGCACACCTGCCAGTGATCACGATTCTGACTAAAGGTTGAGCAGCACTGATTCAGAAATATTAGAGTGTAGACACAGAGGCTTCATTGTTTCCAGATTCCCTTGGGGCTCTCCATCTTCAAGGATGAGGCTTCAGTCCCACAGAGAGGGGATGGGATCTCCAGACCAAGCTTGTCAAGTGCTCTGAGACAGGCAAAGGTGAGCAAAGATGAGTGAGGGGGCAAGAGGAGGAGTGTCAGACGAAGGAGACGGCAGCACAGGAAGCATGAAGGGCCCGATGCTGAGGCAGGAGCCAGTGGGCCTCTGGCCAGACCCCTGGCATTTGTCAAGTGAAGTAAAATGCAAGCTTTGCCCTCACCCAGACACTCCAAGGTCAAAGCTAGCGGTAAAAGCTGAGCTCTGCTAAAGCAAAGAGATAAGGGGCCCATTCCTGAGGTCAAGGAAGACCTCCCTGTCTGCACACAGGAAGAAAGGCTTCTTGGGGGTCAGAAAGGGAGGGGGCCCCACTCCATAATAAGTGTGGACTTGCACCCTCAGGCCTCTGCAGTGGGATCCATCTTAGCAAAACGTTGTGTATGCATCTTGGGGCAGATCCATGGACCAGTCAGGTGTGAAGAAAGAAACAAGATAACCAGCCAAAGGGAAACAGAGACCTAGAAGGGCTTTCCTCGGTGAGTGACTTATGTCGCCTATGCTGCTCCTCACCGAGGATGCCCCTACTCCTCTGGGCGTGTGGTCTGCCTAGTGTCTGCCTGCGCTCCTCCTCATTAGAGAAGATGCCCACACCCCTTCCCTTGAGTGTGTATCTCTGCCCTGCTTCCGAGTGAGATAAACTGTTGTCCTGTGTGCTCTCCCATACACTGTGCTGTGTCGCTAGTCATAAACTTTGTACCTGCTTTTAGTTTTTGCCCCCCTTGAAACATTCTTGCTTTCAAACAGGGGGAAGAGCCAGGGCCACTTCGCGTCTAGCTTCTAGCCCCTGGTGGTTGAGTGGCTAGGATTCTTGGTTTCCATCCAGGTTGTGCTGTGTTTGGCTGTGCTTAGACGCTCAGTTGTGTTCACTTCTTTCCAACCCCATGGACTGCAGCGCTCCAGGCTCCTCTGTCCATGGGGATTCTCCAGGCAAGAATCCTGGAGTGGGTTGCCATGCCCTCCTCCAGGGGATCTTCCCAACCCAGGGATTGAACCTAGGTCTCCCACATTCCAGGCAGATTCTTTACCATCTGAGCCACCAAGGAACCCCTCCATCCAGGTTCAGTTCAGTCGCTTAGTCGTGTCCAACTCTTTGCGACTCCATGAATCACAGCACGCCAGGCCTCCCTGTCCACCACCAACTCCCGGAGTTCACTCAGACTCATGTCCATCGAGTCAGTGATGCCATCCAGCCATCTCATCCTCTGTCGTCCCCTTCTCCTCCTGCCCCCAATCCCTCCCAGCATCAGAGTCTTTTCTGTTACCCAGGTTTAATTCCTGGGCAGGGAACTAAAAGATCTTTCTTCATGACCACTCACTGCTCTCCCTCTAGGATCAACACCAAATCTAAAACTAAAATGTCAGGCAGGGGATCCCAGACACGCTGGGCAATGAAACCACAGATCCCTTACTCGCTGACTCGGCCCGGTCCTAAAGTGACATGGGGCCCACATCTCCCTGGGCGAGGGCTGAACTCCCCACTGCCAACCCTGGAAACTTCCTCTCCAGCTGGTCCTGTCGACTTGGCTGAGCAAGCTGGCTGAGCAAAGCCATACTGCACCAGAGTTGAAATGTTTCTTCAGAAAATAAAAATTGGGTCTTGATAAAGCATAAAAAAGGAAACTATTAGAAGTTTGAGAAGATTATCTGCCAGGGCTCAGGGTGCTGAAATTTCCAGTCCACACTAGCAGAGTCCAATCCACCCAGGTTTGTCCATTTGCCCTCAGGTGGCTCAATGGTAAAGAATCTGCCTACAGTGCAGAGATGTGGGTTCAATCCCTGGGTCAGGAAGATCCCCTGGAAGAGGAAATGGCAACCCATTCCACTATTCTTGCCTGGGAAGTTCCATGGGCAGTGGAGCCCAACAGCCTACAGTCCATAGGGTCGCAAAGAGTTGGACATGCCTGAACATGCATGCTTGCTTATCTTAGACATTTGCATCACAAGAGGAAAATGACTCCCTTGCCTAAATCACTGTGCCCATTTCCCTTTCTGGTTCACTTGTCTTGTCTTTGCCTATCCACCCACCATAAGGGTAGCATGACTTTTCTAGCTACTTGCAAAGTTTCATTATCCAAGCACGATGAAGCCCAAAGTGTAACTTTATCAGGGTCTATGATGTCTACGAAAGTAGAAGAAAGTTGCAGTTATGCAGACTTACTCCCAAAGAAAGGGCTGAGAAACATGCACACAGCTATAAACTCTGTGGCTCTTCTCCCATTTCAAACATGAAGGAGAGTTTAAGAGAAACCTTACTGATATTTTAAAATAAGTTAGTACTTTAGACGTTACTTTTAATAGTACAAAGAAGAAATACTTGCAAAGCACAGAGTTATCTACCAAAGTGGGATACCTTGGTTTTGTCCCTGTTTTTAAAAAGGCCTATATTCTGTTCAAAGCCATGAACAAGAGAACCTCAGCTTCTGAAGTCACTGCATCTGTGACCTGGAAGTATGGAGGCAGTTGTGTTGTGCTAAAAGTGTGGAAGTGCTAAAAAAAGAAAAAGATTTCCAAGAAACTATTGTCAAGATGCCTCTAAGAATTAAATAGGAAAATTATTTTGACATGACACAGATGTGGGTGGTGGGGGCTGGTTTGAGATGGCATGGATCAAAAAGCACAGCTCTTTGATCAGAGAATTAAGATCAAGGCTGTCTTAATCTTTTTATTGAAATAAAATTTACATACTATAAATATCCCCTTTAAAGTATACAATTGAGTGGTTTTAGCATATTCAGAAACTTACATAACCTCACATGTGGACTTGCATAGACTTTTCCTTACCTCCCAGAGAAATCTTGTTTTCACTGAAATACAGGAGTCTCCCCTCCTCCAGCCCCTGGAAACCACTATTCTACTTCTGTTTACTTTCATATAAATGGAATGTCACAGGATGTGGCCTTCTGTGTCTCATTTCTTTCACGTAGGTTAATGTAGATCAAACCTAAATGTAGATCAGTCCTAAAGGAAATGAACCCTGAATATTCATCGGAAGGACTGATGATGAAGCTCCAGTACTGTGGCCACCTGAAGCAGAGAGCTAACTCATTGGAAAAGACTCTGATGCTGGGGAAGACTGAAGGGAGGAGGAGAAGAGGGTGACAGAGGAGATGGTTGGATGGCATCACTGATTCAATGGACATGAGTCTGAGCAAACTCCAGGAGACAGTGAAAGACAGGCAAGCCTGGCGTGCTGCAGTCCATGAGGTCGCCGAGAGTCAGACACAAAAGAGCAATGGAACAATAATGACGTTATCTCATGTATCAGAATGTCATCCCTTTTTGTTTATAAGCAATATTCCATTGTATGCATACACCACATTCATTTTAATCCACTCATCAGTTGGTGGACATTTGGGTTGCTTCCATTTCTATTATTAATTATGCTGCTATGAACATTTATGTACAAGGTTTTGCTTAAGTGTATGGTTTCAAATCCCTTGAAAATGAATTTTCTTTGAATTGGTATGCATATGGAATTGTATGTATATGTATGTGGTATATATGGAATTGCTATGTTATATGACAATTCCAAAGCGTCGAACATGACTGAGCGACTAACACTTTCACTTATAGTAACTCTACATCTAAATTGTTGACAAACTGCCAAACTGTTTTCCAAAGTGGTTATACACTTTACAATCTCATTAGCAGTATACAAAGATTCCAATTTCTTTATATCCCTGTCAACCATTATTATTATCTGTCTTTTTCATTATAGCCATCCTAGTTTCTGTGACATAGTATCTCACTGGAGTTTTGCTTTTAATTTCCCTGATGGATAATAATGTTCAGCATTATTTCATGTGCTTATTGACCATCTATATATCTTCTTTCAAGAAATGCCTATTTAAATTCTTATCCCATTTTAAAACTGGGTTGTCTTTTTATTGTGGAGTTGCAAAAGATTTTTATATATTCTGGATATTGTTCAAACTATTGCACAATTGCACTCATCTCACATGCTAATAAAGTAATGCTCAAAATTCTCCAAGCCAGGCTTCAACAGTATGTGAACCATGAACTTCCAGATGTTCAAGCTGGATTTAGAAAAGGCAGAGGAACCAGAAATCAAATTGTCAACATTCGTTGGATCACAGAAAAAGCAAGAGAATTCCAGAAAAACATCTACTTCTGCTTTATTGACTATGCCAAAGCCTTTGACTGTGTGGATCACAACAAACTGTGGAAAATTCTGAAAGAGATGGGAATACCAGACCACCTGACCTGCCTCTTGAGAAATCTGTATACAGGTCAGGAAGCAACAGTTAGAACTGGACATGGAGCAACAGACTGGTTCCAAATTGGGAAAGGAGTACGTCAAGGCTGTATATTGTCACCCTGCTTATTTAACTAATATGCAGAGTACATCATGAGAAACACTGGGCTGGAAGAAGCACAAACTGGAATCAAGGTTGTTGGGAGAAATATCAATAACCTTAGATATGCAAATGACACCACCCTTATGGCAGAAAGTGAAGAGAAACTAAAAAGCCTCTTGATGAAAGTGAAAGAGGAAAGTGAAAAAGTTGGCTTAAAACTCAACATTCAGAAAACAAAGATCATGGCATCTGGTCCCATCAAGTCATGGAAAATAGATGGGGAAACAGTGGAAACAGTGTCAGACTTTATTTTGGGGGGCTCCAAAATCACTGCAGATGGTGATTGCAGCCATTAAATTAAAAGACGCTTGCTCCTTGGAAGAAAAGTTATGACTAACCTAGACAGCATATTAAAAAGCAGAAACATTACTTTGTCAACAAAGGTCTGTCTAATCAAAGCTATGGTTTTTCCAGTAGTCATGTATGGATGTGTGAGTTGGACTATAAAGAAGGCAGAGCACCAAAGAATTGATGCTTTTGAACTGTGGTGTTGGAGAAGACTCTTGAGAGTATCTTGGACAGCAAGGAGATCCAACCAGTCCATCCTAAAGGAAATCAGTCCTGAATATTCATTGAAAGGACTGATGTTGAAGCTGAAACTCCAATGCTTTGGCCACCTGATGTGAAGAACTGACTCATTTGAAAATACCCTGATGCTGGGAAAGATTGAGGGTGGGAGAAGCAGATGACGGAGGATGGGATGATTGGATGGCATCACAGATTCAACGGACATGAGTTTGAGTAAACTCTGGGAGTTGGTGATGGCCAGGGAAGCCTGGCGTGCTGCAGTCCATGGGGTCGCAGAGCCAGACACGGCTGAGCGATTGAACTGAACTGAACTGTATGCCCCGTTGCTCAGTCATGACCAATCTTTTGTGACCCCATGGTCTGCAGCCTGTCAGGCTCCTCTGTCCATGGGATTCTAAAGGCAAGAATACTGGAGTGGGTTGCCATTTCCTCCTCCAGGGGATCTTCCCGACCCAGGGATGGAACCCATGTCTTCTGCACCTCCTACATTGGCAGATAGATTCTGGGAAGTGGTACCACCTGGGAAGCCCTTACCAGATATATTATTTGTAAATATTTAATCCCATTCTGTGGGTTGCCTTCTGACTTTCTTAATGATGCCTCTTCAAGAACAAAAGTTTTAAATTTTAATGACGTTCAATTCATTTATTTTTCTCATTAGCTGCTAGTGCTTTTCGTGAATCTAAGAAACCACTGCCCAATCCAAGGTCACAAAGGTTTAGAATTCTACTTTCTCCTAAGAGTTGTATAGTTTTAGCTCTCACATTTAGGTCTCTGGTGTGTTTTGAATCAATTTGGCATATATGTGACGTAGGGGCTCAACTTCATGCTTCTTGTCGACTCATGCTTAATTTTTCTTAATGCTCAGTGGCAAGATTGTACAGGGGAGCAGAGGAAGGCTTTGCCATGAATATTGCTCCTTGATGCCCATGGGCCTCAAGCACTGGTCAACTCTGACTATATGAGGACAAGATTCACGAGGAGGGACTTCATCACCTGAGAGCTTTCCAGAGATCCTGAACACCTTCAGAACACTGAGCACATCATCCATCCCTATCATTAGGATCACTGAGTTCTTCCTGAATCAGTTAGATACAATTCAACTCTTTCTGATGCTCTTATTTCAGACCAAGCGAATCAGATGCAGCAAACCTGATGTCCTGCATTTCATACTCAAGGTAAGTGAAGGAAACTGCACTGATATTACCATACTATCTACTGGACTCAAAAGGGAACCTGGTAATATTGGAGATCTGGCTCCACACTGCTACAAGTATTAAGCAAGAAGGCTACTGTGGGAATTTCACAGATGCTATCAGCTAATCTTCAAAGATGCACTTACATCACAGTTGATGATTCAGTTTCTGACCCATCACCAATACTGGGAGTAGACAAGGCTCACATTAGTAGGCTTTTTTTTGATGTCACAGTACAAGAGGCTATGCGAAGGTACAGAAAAGCCACAGTAAGAATATACCAAGCATCTAAGAAACAGTTCACACTTTACAAACTGTGAATCACAGAAGACTCTCTATAATGGGCCTGCGAGTAGCAGTCTCAGAGTGTCCAGGGACTGGAAATTATAAAGTTGAGGATATACTGGTTAAAGCTGGCGGCAGGAGTGTGGGCAGCAGATAAAGTGGCAGAGTCTGGAGCGTGGATCGGAAGCCAGTGTGCGGCACAGAGCAGCCAGAAAATAAAAGGGGTCACTGTACTGACGGGCAGTCTCTGGAGCAGGGAAGAAACCTGGAAGTCAAGCAGACAAATAAATCAAGCGGATGTTCCCAGAGATAAGGAGCTATTTGGCCAGAGGCCAAGGCTGATCAAGGTCAGGGAATAAAAGAACGTCTACACTGGTTCCAGACTCAACCCTGCTGGGTTTCCATCCATGCTTGTTTGCAGGTGAGTGTTTCACCCCCAGCAGACACGAACAGTGCCGCCAGTGACCTTGTCTCCTAGTGCTGCTTGTAAAATTCCTTGAGGTTTCTCAAAGAAGAGGCCCTTAAGATAGTGAGAGTGATGATGGTGCCACTTTCTGCTTTTTCCAAAAATGGTATATGGGCACCTACACTGTCCTTGACAACTGGCACAGGAACTCTTTAAGCCAACATCATTATCAGCAACCACACACCATTTCTGAGGCACAGAACCAGGCCAGCTCCTTGCAATACAGACGACAAGGAGACTAAACACCCCAAAAAGCACATAAGAATGAAAGGTAACAGAATAAGAGCCAACATGAGCGACTGACATTATAAGCGGGACAGGAGAGTACAACAGGCAAATTACTATGCGTTTGGGTAAATGAAACAAGTCACTGAGAACTGAAGGCCTGATGTAAGTCTTGAAGGAGCAGTAAGGCTCAGTCAAGTAAAAAGGAATGAGGTGGTGTTCTAGGGAGAAGATCCCTAGAACAAGATCTAAAGACTGAATTCGCATTTCACGCCTGGGAGACCAGGTTTTCAGCACAGAAGACTTAGTTGAGTAGCAGCAGAAGACAAATTTAGAGAGTAGCACTTCAGTTCAGTTCAGTTCAGTCACTCAGTTGTGTCCGACTCTTTGCGACCCCATGAACCGCAGCATGCCAGGCCTCCCTGTCCATCACCAGCTCTCGGAGTTCACTCAGACTCATGTCCATCGAGTCGGTGATGCCATCCAGCCATCTCATCCTCTGTCGTCCCCTTCTCCTCCTGCCCTCAATCCCTCCCAGCATCAGGGTCTTTTCCAATGAATCAACTCTTCGCATGAGGTGGCCAAAGTATTGGAGTTTCAGCTTCAGCATCAGTCCCTCCAATGAACACCCAGGACTGATTTCCTTTAGGATGAACTGGTTGGATCTCCTTGCAGTCCAAGGGACTCTCAAGAGTCTTCTCCAACACCACAGTTCAAAAGCATCAATTCTTCGGCACTCAGCTTTCTTCACAGTCCAGCTCTCACATCCATACATGACCACTGGAAAAACCATAGCCTTGACTAGACGGACTTTTGTTGGCAAAGTAATATCTCTGCTTTTCAATATGCTGTCTAGGTTGGTCAGAGAGTAGCACTGAGGCCAGATAATTTGAGGGCTTTAAATTTCAGGGTAAAGAACTTGAACTTTACGTTGTAGACAATGAAGAATTATTGAAAGTTACTAAAAAAGTGACAGCTTCAAGGCGATATTTAAAAATGCAGCAACTCTGTGAAGAGGCTTCCCAAGTGGCGCAGGAGTCAAGAATCTGCCTGCCAATGCATTAGACACAGGAGATGCAGGTTTAATCCCTGGGTCGGGAAGATGCCCTCGAGAAGGAAATGGCAACCCACTCCAGTATCCTTGTCTGGGAAATCCCCTAGACAGAGGAGGCTGGCGGACTACAGTCCAGAGTGTCATAAAGAGTCGGACAGGGCTGAGCACACATGCAACCTATGTGAAGAATAGAGTCTGAATCTCCCACTTTGACAAATGAGCAATCAGGCTGGTGGGGGGGCGGGGCGGGCGGAGGCTAGTAAGCTAAGTGTAAAGGAAAGGGGGGATTGAAAAAGGACCTTCCAACAGACAATGGGTGGCTTCAGTAACTACAGAGCCCAGAGGAAGCATTAATTCAAAGGGGGGCAACCAGAGGCATGAATCCTGGAGCTGCAAACCTCAGTGTAGACAATGTGGAGACGAGGTCCAGGGTGATGAGAAAGCGCTGAGGGCTGCTGCCACTGGGAACAGGAAGGACAGGCTGTAGACGGTGATGCTGGAAAAGAATTAAGGCAGTTCACTTGGTACAGAGGGTGAAAGAAAAGGAATAAACTGGAGATGATGTCAAGGCTTCATGCCTTATGGGAAGAAAGTAAGGAGTGCAACTGGAAGACACTGGGGAATCCACAGAAAGATCTGCTTTGGGATACAAATGAGTACCTCAGTGGGTGAGTTTATGAGTGAGGAGTTTTCCAACTATATGAAGCTTAAGACCAAAGCTATGAAAAAAAGAGAAAGGAGAAAATGTGGTCCTGGCAGCCACCCACCTAGAGGCACATGACAAAATGCTGCATCCCTAGAAGAAAAGCACCCAGAGAGCTAAGGGCACAGAGACTCGTGAAATATGAAAGAAGTTGTTAAAAATGACAAAAGGTCGGCTTGTTTTCCTAACACTGGGTGCTGGTGTCATAACGTGCGCGACGTCTCCAAGACTGGCTCCTAGCGTTGTCAATGGGACTTCACACAGAGGGAAGGTGGAGATGGGGTACCACACCCAGCATCGCGGCCCCTCACACACAGTGCATCCTGTGTTCAGAGTGGGTGTTCTTCTCCCAGGGCTGGGAAGCAGCTCGATAGTTGACCTCAAGAAGGATCGGTTTCCACTATCTATGTTCACATTCAAAAAATCATTCCAGGAAGTATTTATTTCATTTCCACGATATTTGCTTCTTACTGTGCAGAGATATTGGCTTGGCAGCTAAATTATTTCTCCTCAACAGAAGCAAATGTCAATTCTGGTTCAGTCAACAGGCACAGTTAAACGGTCTGCCTTCAACTTCATCACACAAGTAAACTTTGCAAATTCCCAGGATGGGAAAAAAGTCAAAATAGTCATGGTTATACAGAGCTTGGCAATATAAGTAGCCACTTTATAAAGGAAATTCAAAGTTTAGAATTATAAGATCAGAAGGTATGAAGATGTGTTCTCTCCAATATTGTATATAAATGACAACAATGATATAAAAATTTTTATAGACTGTCCTTTAATTGACTTAATATTTATGAGCAACCTTCTGTAGAAGTTGTAATGTAAAGCTATTAAAATTATAGAAATCTTCAAGTCACTGAGTACCAAAGGGTAAGGATACATCCTTCCCAACTGACCATATAATTTTTCTGAAACGGAATAAAAGAGGAATATTATTTTATGAAAATCCAGTTGTGAGCACAGCACAGAAAATATCCTATAATTGCTTACTCGGGGTTCTTGAGAGCAGAGAACAAAGACCAGCAGGTAACAACTTCTCAAGAAATGTCTGGGGACTTTGTAAACAAAGTACTTTTTTCCTCTCTTGTGCCAAAATTTTGACTGTAACTGTCAAAAACCAGTTTATCAAAGTTTTTCATGGGTCAGAATTCACTGTATATTTAAAGATTCTGAAATGCATTTTACTATTACCTTTTGATACACATGCACACCCCTCCCAAGCTGCTGTTCCACATCCAGTTTCTCTAGAAAGCATGATTAGGTATTACTGAAAAGGCAGAGACTGTCAGTTGGATCAAGAATACAAACCATATCATTCTCAAGAAAATTCCAGGTACTGTCACATGGGAAACCTTAAAACTTAATTCAAATCAGAGATTTAAACATAATGCAAAATAATTTCTGACAAAATATGGAGAATAAGCCTAAAGAGGGGTACTTCATCAAAAGCTAATGAGGTTATTACTATTCTGCTAGGCAAATGAAAAGTAACTTTAAAACATGAAAAGACCTCTAGAACTGGCAGGTGAGATCTTCTCAAACACCTCCCACCACCTTGAAGGATATGTGTTTTTTCTGGTGCCTTTACAGAGCTGGTTTAAATTCTGTTCTTAACAGAGGGATCACTCTGTTTCACCACAGCAGTTTGAGATGGTGCCTGGTGGATTCAGGAGTAATATTCACTCTCTCTTTCAGCAGAAAAGAGAGGTGAAAGAGAAGGTTGAGAGAAGAGGTCACCACCTTCTAACAAAGTCTCCCAAAGACTGAAGGACTCTCTAAGTTCCTCTTTGAGGTAAGGAGCAACCAAATCCTTCACAGCCTCAGTTTTTTCTCGTTGTCACTTTGATTCCAAATATCTCAAAAATCCTACTAAGAGTTTAATACACTAAGACATAGGGGAAATATAATTGTGAGGCTTCAATAAAATCAGAAGCCACTAAATATTCCTATATATAGTTATACTTCAGTCACTCAGACGTGTCCGACTCTTTGCGACCCCATGAATCACAGCACACCAGGCCTCCCTGTCCATCACCAACTCCCCGAGTTCACTCAAACTCACGTCTATCAAGTCGGTGATGCCATCCAGCCATCTCATCCTCTGTCATCCCCTTCTCCTCCTGCCCCCAATCCCTCCCAGCATCAGAGTCTTTTCCAATGAGTCAACTCTTTGCATGAGGTGGCCAAAGTACTGGAGTTTCAGCTTTAGCATCATTCCTTCCAAAGAACACCCAGGACTGATCTCCTTTAGAATGGACTGGTTGGATCTCCTTGCAGTCCAAGGGACTCTCAAGAGTCTTTTCCAGCACCACGGTTTAAAAGCATCAATTCTTCAGTGCTCAGCTTTCTTCACAGTCCAGCTCTCACATCCATACATGACCACTGGAAAAACCATAGCCTTGACTAGACGGACCTTTGTTGGCAATGTATATGTATAAGCCTAACAATTTGGATGAAGAAGGCAATGGCACCCCACTCCAGTACTCTTGTCTGGAAAATCCCATGGACGGAGGAGCCTGGAAGGCTGTAGTCCATGGGGTCGCTGAGGGTCGGACACGACTGAGCGACTTCACTTTCACTTCTCACTTTCATGCATTGGAGAAGGAAATGGCAACCCACTCCAGTGTTCTTGCCTGGAGAATCCCAGGGACGGGGGAGCCTGGTGGGCTGCAGTCTATGGGGTCGCACAGAGTCGGACACGACTGAAGTGACTTAGCAGCAACAATTTGGAGCAAAGGGCAACAAAACACCCTTGTTACTCACTGATTTCTACTCCTCACTGAGAATCTCTGCCTCCCTCCCACCACTGCACCCCTTATGTTGACTCAAAACATCTCCCTAAAGACCAGCAATCTCATGGTGGAATTTTACCTAAGGTCCCTTCATAAAACAACAAAAAGAAATTTAAAATACAATCCCTCCCTTAAAGTTGTCCAAATTTCAATGCATTTACTTACCTGCCAGTCAGTATAGATTTTTAGATCCTATGATCTTTTAACTTACTCTTTTTATCCTATTATTTCATTTTTCACTTTGACTGTCTTCAATTCACTTAATTATTATAGTTATAGTATTTATTATATTTTATATATTACATTACAATAATTTATATCATTAAAATATTAAATTATAATGTTTATATTATTAAAATATAATATTCATTACATTATACAATACTTTATTATATTTATAAATATATAATTATTATAATTGCCTAAGAAATTTAAGTATTTGGGGTACTTTCATAAGCAGTTAGTTGGTAAAAAACAAAGAATTTTTCTTTATTCACAATTTTCTTGAAGCTATTTTTTTCTTCCTTATTTCTCTATTCTGGGACCTGCTTTGCTGATCACATAGTTAATATAACAGCATACAAAAGTGACACAATGTTGGTGCTTCTAGTCAAGATGACCAGATTTATCCTCCATTCTGAAACAACTCCCAAAAAGGACAGAAATTTGAATGAAACAACAGCTTGCAAGATACTAGAGGTTAAGTGGAGAAGGCAATGGCACCCCACTCCAGTACTCTTGCTTGGAAAATCCCATGGACGGAGGAGCCTGGTGGGCTGCAGCCCATGGGGTAGCGAAGAGTCGGACACGACTGAACGACTTCACTTTCACTTTTCACTTTCATGCATTGGAGAAGGAAATGGCAACCCACTCCAGTGTTCTTGCCTGGAGAATCCCAGGGACGGGAGAGCCTGGTGGGCTGCCGTCTATGGGGTCGCACAGAATCAGACACGACTGAAGCAACTTAGCGGCAGCAGCAGCAGAGGTTAAGCAATGAAGGAAAGGGACACATAAGAGCAGAGAAACATAAGACCAGTCCTATGCTCCCTAAGTTTACTGTACTGAGAGCTTTACAGCCGTGTGTGGTACAGCAGGGAAGATCTCTTGAGGTTTCAGCTTAGTATCCTATGATCATAGGATATTTACCTGAGGCCAAGGGAAAAACTACCCTGAGGAATTAGAGGTAATAGTTTCGGGCATGCACACAGGAACACAAATGTTCCTGTTTCCACCCACCCAGGCAGGAAACCGTCAAGGTTGTACAGAATTCATATAAGGATCTTGTCTCAATACCAAAATTAATTAGTCATAGACAGCACTGCTCCAGTCCCAACTAACAAACCATAAAAAGATCTGAAAGAATCAGAGTGTTTTCAAGTGAACTGACTATATCTCAGAACAAACCTCAAGATTTATAGGAATTCCAATATATCCAATACCTAGCCAATAGTCACAATGTCTGATATTAATCAAAAATCAGCATACATACAAACAAGAAGGAAAACGTAACTATAAGGTAGAGATAAGTCAATCAATTGAAACTGACCCAGAACTAACAGATGATGGCATATCAAAACAACAATAAGATAAGCCAAAGATGTACATTATAAACACTAAAGCAACCACTAAAATAATAACATGAAGAAATATGGTTAACATCAAGAAGTAGTAGAATAGAATCATAAAAAATGCAATAATACAAAAGAAAGTTCAAAAGAATTCAGGAAAGAAGAATATATAGGATAGAGAGCAGATATTAGTATCACAGTGATTTAAATCTAACCATATCAATAATCACATTAAATGTGCATGATATAAATACTCCAACTAAAAGGCAGATATTATCACAACAGATTAAAAATGCAAGATCCATTTATACGATGCGTATAAGAAATGCACTTTCAATGTAAAGCAATAAACAGGTTAAAAAAGCAAAAGGATGAGAAAAGATAGACCATGTTAACATATGTCAGAAGGAAGCCAGGGTGGCCCTATTAACACCAGACAAAGCAGTTTTCAGAGCAAACTGTATTACTAGTGATAAAGAAGTTCATTTCATAATGATAAATGAATCAACTCATCAAAAGATATAAGCATCCCAAACATTTATGTACCTAATAACAAAATTTAAAAATACATGAAATAAGAGCTGATAGAATTGAGAAAAGAAACAGAAAAACTCAAAACTGTAATTGGAAACATCACCACTCTTCTCCTAATAATTGTTAGAAGCCGTAGACATAAAAGATATAAAAGACTGGAACATCATAATCATCCAACTTGATCTAATTGACAAATATGGAATATTCTACCCAATAAGAACAGAATACACACCCTTTTCAAGGGTACACAGGACTTTTACTAAGACAGACTATGCAGTGAGTCATAAGTCTCAACAAGTTTAAAATGATACACAAATAATATACAAAGTATGTTCTCTAACCACAGTAGAAATGTTATAAATCAGTAACAGAAAGATCTCTGAGAAATCTCCAAATATGTGTAATGTAAATAATACACTTCGAAACAACTCATCAGTTAAAGATGAAATAAAAGGAGAGACTGGAAAGTGTTTTTAATCAAATGAAAATGACAACAACTGTGTAAGAATCTGCAAGATGACATGAAGTTAATGCTTAAGGGACATTTAATAGCATTAACTCCTATATTAGAAACAGCACTACACACCTATATTATTCTCAAGTCACTGACTTCTGCTTCCACTTAAAGAACTAAACAAAGCACATTAAATACAAATTAAGCAAATGAGAAGCAATAATTAATATCAGAGTAGAAACCAATAAAATAGAAGATAGAAAAACAAGAAATATCAATGAAACCAAATGCTGGTTATTTGAGAAGATCAATAAAATTGATGAACATCTAGCCATACTTATCAGAAGGAAAAAACACAAGACAAAAGTTGCCAATTAGCAGGAAAGAGAGAGGTAATTACAGAGTTTGCAAATAATTAAAGGATGATAAAGGAATGTATACACAATTTTAGGCCAACACATTTGCCAACAGAGACAAAATGGCCATATTACTTCAAAGATCACAAACTGTCAAAGCTCACTCAAAAAAAAAAAAACAAACAAACCAGATAACCTCAATAGCTCCATTACTGCTCAAGTTATTAAATTTGTATTTTTAAACTTCCCAAAATAAAATTCCAAACTCAAATGGTTTCACAAATGAATTACATTCTACCAACTATTTAAGAAATTACTACAAACTGATGTCACTAAAAAGCATGATTCATAAAAGAACAAAGTTGAAGGCTGGAATTTGTCAAATCAAAAAGGTTTCCATTCTTAAAGACACTATTAAGAGAATGAAAAAGGCAAGTGACAAACTGAGAGAAAATATTTACACACTGTGTTTCAGGTAAAGGACTGTATTCCAAATACATGAAACCTCTGTAATGTAAAAACCAACAACTCAATTCATAAATAATAAGTTCAGAAAAATTTAAGCAGACATTCAATCAGAGAAGATATTCAAATAGCAAATATGCACACAAAAAGATAACCTAGCACCATTAGTCACTGGGGGAATTCAAACTAAAAACCACAATGAGATACCAGTATATTTCTTTAATAACGGTAAAAAAAATAATTTTTCAAAAAGCTGAAACCAAGCGTTGTCAAGAATGTGGAGGAACTGAGGCTCTCATACACTACTTGTGAGAACGTATTATGGCAAAACTATTTTGAAAACAGTTTGGCAGTTTAAATGTACATTCATTATATGCTTCAGCCATTCCACTTGGTGATACTTACGCAAAAGAAATGCAAACATATGGGCTAAAAATATTTGTACATAAATGTTCGTAGCATTTTTATTTGTAATGGAAATAACCCAAATGCACATCAAAAGTGACCGAATAAATGAACTGCAATGTAGCCATACAACAAACTAGCCAGCAAATACAAGGAATGAATTACTGAGACACACCTACATGAATGAGTCTCCAGATAACAATTTTCCCTTTTCACTTTCATGCACTGGAGAAGGAAATGGCAACCCACTCCAGTGTTCTTGCCTGGAGAATCCCAGGGACGGGGGAGCCTGGTGGGCTGCCGTCTATGGGGTCGCACAGAGTTGGACACGACTGAAGCCACTTAGCAGCAGCAGCTGTTTTTACTAGGCCACATTTACTGTGAAAGGGAATATCATTTACAATGATATTCTCGGAGATGTGAACTAAGGTACTGGGACATAACGCAGATCAGGTGTCTGGGGGGAGGGGGAGAAGCAGGTGCGAAGATGACAAAGGGGTGGGAAAAAACCTTTAGGGGCAACGACTCTGCTTATTACCTTGATTGCAGTGACGACTTCACGAGTGCGTATACATTAAAACCTGCCATTCTGAATACTTCAAATGTGTGCCGTGTCTTTAATGTTAATTATACTTCAATAAAGCTGTTAAAAAAGAATCAGCTGACAGAGCCAGTTATGTGTTATGGTCAACTCTATGCGCAGAATCAAGAAGAGGAACTAAACGTGTCTCGAAAAAACTCTTGTTGCCTGAGACATACTTCATAAAGGGCTTCCCTGGTGGCTCAGCGGTAAAGAATCCACCTGCCAACGCAGGAGATGCAAGAGATGTGGGTTCAATCCCTCGGTTGGGAAGAATCCCTGGAGAAGGAAACTGCATCCCACTCCAGTATTTTTGTCTGAGCAATGCCAGGGACAGAGGAGCCTGTGCAGGCTGCACAATCCATGGGGTCACAAAAGAGGCTGACATGACTTAGCACCTGAACAGCAAACAATACTTCATAAAAACATGTGTGACAGGAAGACTGCCTGCACAGAAGGACTATTTACAAGACAGAACATTTCAATAAATCCATATTTGAAATTGCAACATGACTGAAACAACCTCCTCTCTCAAATATTCTTTGAACATTCCTTCCAAACTCTAAGACAAACCACAAAAAAGTCTCATTTCCCATTTTTCTCTGATGCACTGTGTCCACTCTGAAATAAAATATGGCTGGCAAGGTGGAAGTCACAGATATGCCATCTCCCTAGGATAATTTTTCATCTGCATAGTTAACTGAGTTTTTGCCTGGAAAACAGATAAAAATAGGAAAATTCCTAACTGTTCCACACCAGCACGTATAATTTACCAATGTCGCAATCTGTCTAAAAAATCTGTTAAGTGCATACGGCAAAGTCTCTGCCAGTTCTAGCCTCCTTGTTATAAAAACCACAATGAAATATTGAAGAATTACTCACTGAAATTCCACTGAACAGTAATATACTATGTATTCATTGTTTTTCTGCTTGATTTTAGCCATATTTTTTTGTTATTTAAATAATACAAGTGGAAATAAAACATACAGTGAACTCTATAACTCAACAGCCAATAATTTAGTAGTGTTAAAAAAACAGTGTATCAGTTACCCAAAATGTTAGGATATTTCTTTGACTTAGCAGTGTTAAGAGTCTGCAGAAAACTTTTGCATGCATAAAGGGACACAGCAGATGGCATTTAACCTAACATAAAGATAGCCCTTCAACTTAACATGTCTACAGTAGGTACTAAAATTGATAGAAACCCACGGATACAAGCCCAGAAATCTCAGAAATTCAAATAAACAATAAATGCCCACATCAGGATTCATCAGGTTATATTTAGAAATAAAAAGTAATAGCTTTACAAAATATTGGAATAAAATCTGTTACTCACATATGGAGGTACCCAGTGGTATGTTGGTAAATGTTCAATAACTTGCTTGAGGGAAAGGGAATAAGCCCTGGTTTGAAGCATTTATCAGCTTCTGTGGTGTAAACACCCCTACCATGGCTGATTTCAAGATGATCTGAATTCACCAAAGCAAGTTGAAAAGAAGCACATAGTCGGCACTCCTAAGCTTGAGCACAGCTAGGACCCACTGGAAACATCTCCTGTATGAATACAGCTAACTCTAACCCTGGAACAGAAGTAACTAAGTTTCCAGGAATTGCCTGTGCATTTTATTCTTTGTGGAAGAATTTTCAATTCTGAAGCTACCTTTTAACATACATTTCCACCTGAAAAAAAATGATCTTTAGGATGCAGGAGACATTATCCATCATCAAATAATTTTGAGATTTCTTAATATCGAGGCATTCAACAAACCGTTATTTTTTTCTTTAACAGGAATCTTTATACCCTCAAACTGGATTCAAATTAAATGCTAATTGTGAGTTCCCAAAAAAGTGAAAGGGCAACAAACAAGACACATTTTCATACTGGTTTTAGACAAAGATTAACTTAAGGTAACTTGTTAGTCAAGGGGAAGATGGCGAGCATCAAGTTAAACATATCTGTCATCACAGAACTTGTGCGCCCCACCTCGAAGCAGAGGCATGGCAATATGCCTATAATTTTCATTCAGGGGAGGGCTGTTTTGCAATACTAGGAATTAAAAGAGGGGGGTCAAAAGCCATCTTTTTGTGGTGTTTTCCACAAAGAGAGACTCTTCAAAGCGTAACTGCAGAAGGCAAACTAACAGAAGGAAATAAACTTATCAAACTGGAAATTCAACAAAGGGGAAAAAGGCAAGAGCAACAATGGCTCCGGCCTTTCAACACAACCGTAGCAAAGAAATAATAAAAGGAGTAACAAAAGAGCAGACATATACCCAAGTTCTGAGTCTGACTGCAGCTGGAGCACTGAGGGGTCTGTGTCCCACTGCAGGGTCCTAATCGCGCAGCACAAAGGAGAAAGAACACAGAGAATTAACAAAAGGGGAGTGAACCAACCAAACCAAACCATGTCATTCATCAAGGCAACAGCATATACAATACGTACACAGAACATCTCCCCTCTGTCACCCCCACAGCCCCCAGGAGCCAGGAAGACCCCTTGGATATCAAGGGACAAGAGAAAGCGAGAAGCCGTCCTTCCTTTGGAACAACTGCTTGATACTGGAAGCTACAGTTGTTTCCATGGAAGAAAACCCAGAGCTAAATATTCAACCACCCCCACACACCCCCTTTTCATTGTCGTTTCGTTCTATACTGAAGCGTGATCGACTGGAGCATGTAAACTGCTTCATATGTACCCCAGAGCCAAGCCACACCAGGGAGCAGCAAGCATTCCCCACACAGTGATGGCGATCAACTCCAAGGGCTCGAATGGGCCAGAGTAGAAGCATCTGGGGAGGCGGGGCCAGGCAGAGCATGACTGCAGAGCCTGGAGAATAACCGGCTTCCTTGGGTCAGTGACTGCAATTCCAGTGCATTCGATTTCGAGGCTCATGGGTATTTGGTGTTTCTTATGGATTACACCAAGATGGCCACCAATGGCAACATCATTTGTCTCGAAAGATGCCAGGGATGTCTTAACGACTTCTAAGTACTTCGCAAGAGCTAGCACAAAGTATCAATGGTTACCAAGGTTACCAATAGTTATCAACTTCCCTTGTTATTTCTCCACCACATAAAAGGAGCTCTTCCATGAACACTGCACACAAGGACCTTTCTCGGGTAGGCCCTTTAAATTTCCTGCATGGTATATAGTTAACAGGTGAGTGAGGCTTAAGTACCTGGAGGCAGCCAATGGACAGCAGGGACTTTGGGGTCAGGCACCTGAGATTCCAATCTTGCCTCTGTGACTTACCAGCTCTGTGACAGTGGACATGCTGCTTCAGTTCTCAACCCCTGCACCCTCGTGCTTACCCTGAGAGTGGTTCACGGACCAGGAGCATCGGCATCTCAGGGAACTTGCTGGAAACGCCGAGACTCAGATCTCACCCAGACTCACTGACTCTGGACTACCGTTTAATAAGGCCCCAGGTCATCCGGGGGCGTTTTGAAGTTTGAGAAGCCTGCTCAGTTTCCTTGTCTGAAAGGATTTACCATGGCTTATGCGACAATTCATGACCTGGCCTGCAGCTCTCTTCCCAGTCCATCTCTAAGGGCTGGCCTCTCCCTCACTGTGTCCCCCTTGATGTTTTTTTTCCCCAAAGAGTCAGGTGGCTCACGCTTTTGCTCACTTAGTTTCTGTCTCAGTTCAAATGTCACCTGCCCAGAGAGGCTTTCCTTCTCTCACCACCTCCCGCAAGCAGCACTTCCTTGCCACTCTTCATCCCATTCTCTTATCCTGCTTTACTTTTTTCATAAGATATCTTTACCTATGGTTTTATTACACATCAGTGTATTTATGACTGTTTGCTGTTAAACTCTGGAATTAAGTCTCAAAATAACAGGAAGAGCTACATCCCTAAATTATAAGAATATGCCTAGGCCCATGCCTGGGATGCATGTTTATTTTTCTTGATTTTTTAATTGCAGGATAATTGCTTTATAATGTTGTATTGGCATACAAAAATGCAAATACAGCTGCCATACAACAATGCAAATCAGTTATAATTCTCTTTCTATATTCCCTCCCTCTGGAGCCTCTCTCCCGCCCTGTCCCCCCCACCCCCATGCTACCCCTCTAGGTCATCACAGAGAGCCAGGCTGGGCTCCTTCTGTTATATAGCAGCTTTGCATTAGCTGCCTATTTCACATATGGTAGTATATATATATGTCAGTGCTCCTTTCTCAATTTGTCCCACAGTGCATGCTTATATAATACAATAATAGCTGAACTGATGGATGGATGGATTCTCTCTGGTTTTCTATAGGCATTGCATGCAATTACACCTATACAGTACAAAGTAAGTATTTGATAAACAGTAGCTGTTTTTACTAGGAGAAGGCAATGGCAACCCACTCCAGTACTCCTGTCTGGAAAATCCCATGGATGGAGGAGCCTGGTAGGCTGCAGTCCATGGGGGCGCTAAGGGTCAGACACAACTGAGTGACTTCACTTTCACTTTTCACTTTCATGCATTGGAGAAGGAAATGGCAACCCACTCCAGTGTTCTTGCCTGGAGAATCCCAGGGACGGGGGAGCCTGGTGGGCTGCAGTCTATGGGGTCGCACAGAGTCGGACACGACTGAAGCGACTTAGCAGCAGCAGCAGCTGTTTTTACTAGGCCACATTTACTGTGAATGTGAAATAGCTACTGTATCTACTACCAATGTTTCCTTGACACGACGCCCCACCTATAAAATGGAACCCACCTAAACACCTCCTGCAGAGGTATCAGAACGCAGTTTCTAAGCTTGTCTTGTAAGTTCCAGTTATGCTCGTGTCCTCTGACCTAAATGCACTGAAAGATGACAACTAAAGTCTGGTGAGAACACTAACTGGTCCCTGTTTCTGAGACCAGCGCTTCTCCAAGTTTACTGTCTGAGCCACCAAGGAGGCCCAGTGTTCCTTAAACTTTAATGCACAGATACCTGGGAATATCGTTTAAAATGCCCATCTTGATTTAGTAGGTCTGGGGTGGCTTGAGATTCGGCATTTCTAACAGCTCCTAGCAGGGTAGACGCTGCTGGGCTGTGGACCACACTTCGAGTAGTAAGGTCTGGACTTAGATCAGTGGTTTTCAAACTCTGACATGGATCAGAATGACTGGGAGGGACTGTTAAAATACAGGTGCTGATCCTCAAGCCCAGAAATTCTGATTTGAGTAGTTCTGGGGTGGGGCTGAGAATCTGTATTTCCAACAAGTTCCCAGGGAATGCTCACAGCTGATCCTAGAACCACCTTTAGAGAACAGCTAGGCTAGACTATTGCTTCCACTAGCTGGCAGGCAGAAAGCATCACTGATCCTCAAATACATCAGCATCTAAACAAGTGATTCACACTCACTGGCCTAAGGCCCAGGCCACTTTTAAACCAATGAAATCAGAATGTTTGGGGTGGGACCCAGGCATCCAGATTTTTTGAAACTCTCATGTACTGCTGCTGCTGCTGCTAGTCGCTTCAGTCATGTCCGACTCTGTGTGACCCCACAGACGGCAGCCCACCAGGCTCCCCCGTCCCTGGGATTCTCCAGGCAAGAACACTGGAGTGGCTTGCCATTTCCTTCTCCAATGCACGAAAGTGAAAAGTGAAAGTGAAGGCGCTCAGTCGCTCTCATGTACAGCCGGGGTGGAAACGGCTGCTGTGCACTCGTTCTCTGCCCAAGGAAAGCAGCTCTTTCTGGCCCTGGACACTAGTTCCATCATTCCTTTCAAATGATGGAAGTGACCGAATCCATTACAATGATTCACCCTTGCTGTTCACATATCTCTGGGGTCCAAACCTTTTATCTTTATGGATACTTCTTTGGCTACAGACAGAGGAGTGGCCTCTGGCTCTGGCTGACTGTGAGAAGCATTCCCTCCTAAGGGCTGGGATCAGCTCCTCTGCACTCAGGTTTCTGATGGGACAATTTGGGGGCCTTTTTCGCTCTTCTCAGGCAAGGGAAGAGTATGACAGCTCCCAGGTGGTCACAGCTGTTCTATTATTTACCTACAACTCACCTGAACACACTGTGCCCTTAAAGGAAGACTACTAGACCTGATCAATTATATTTTAGATGCAAGTCACCAATCTGTCAGAGGAACAGCACATGCCAGGCTGAGCAATTATACAAGCCTGAAGAAGTCATCTCCCTTGAAGACTGATTTCTGGGAAGTCAGACTTTAGCAGTGTCTTTAGAATTAGAACAAGTGAAGACGAATATTTATTAAAGCTTCTTCCTGTCCTATGCCCATCATGTCCACATTTTATAACAGGACTAGACCACTCACTGCTGCCAGAGCCTCCACTTTCCCTAATTTCTTGGGATGACCAACAGAACCCATTTTGCTGAATGTAATCTTTAATTCTGTCAATTAGATTTTGTCTACTGTTCCTGTCTGGGAAACCATCTTGGTTTTGTTTGCTCATTTTTAAGAGCTGTATTTGATCTGCTCTGATCAACTGTAGGCTGATTTCTTAGGTTAACTCTCTGAGGATCCACAGGAGGACTTTTTTCATGAGGAAGCTGCTACTTGCACAGATATTGAATAACCTAGTGATTTCTAACCTAACGTGGCATCATCATGGTTCCATGGCCCTACGGTTGGACTGGCAGCTGGACAGACTTTAAGGTCACATTTCCCAACTTGTTTCAAACTTGTATATACAGAATCTTCCCACACATGGTAAATAATCACTCACTTATTGGATACTAAACATGTCGAACACTGTACCTCTGGTATCTCATCTAAAAAGGCCTACCATATAACAGTTAATCATCTGAGAAACAATCTGTTTTTCAATATTTCTTATAAAGAAAAAGAATATGACAGACACCAAAATTATTCAAACTAGCAGTGAACCCATTAAGAGACATACAGAAGTTTATATCACACCCTTTTACTATCCAGCTTGCTACAAAAGTCTCTCTTCATTGGCCCAATCTTATTTGCTCAGTTTATTAGATAGAAGGAAGTAAAAATTCAAACAAAACAAAACAATCCCTGGCCCTCCATGGAAAGCATAACGTAGGAGTAAGAGACATGATGTCTGTGTTGTATAACCACACTGTCTGATGAGTGGTTCATTTCTTCCTGTTCAGAGCACGTTGGTAGCTTCCCGTCTTCTTCCCATTTTCTTAGACTCCAGAGTAGACAGTCTTAATATTTTTCCCTTAAAGAGCATCTTTGCTCTTACCTTTTTTTTTTTTGGTTTTGGTTATAAGAAAGAGATGTCTGATAAACACTTGGAAGGCAGTCATTAAGAACCATCATTTGCCATTTTGATTCCACTTGTTTGACTTAGTATGAACAGAATGCTAGATTTCTAATTTAAAAAAACAGATGTGCAGCAAGCAACAAGGATGTACTGTATAGCATAGGGAACTATAGTCAATATCTTGTAATAACCTATATTGGAAAATAATTTCAAAGGTAATATATGTGTATATGTATAACTGAATCACAAAAAGAAGAACTGTATTTTTTGAAATTTAGTAATGTTTATCTTTTTGCCACTTTTTCTAAATGTCCTATGGACATCTGATAACAACATATGAAATACAAAATGTTAAATATATTTGTGTAGGCTGTAAGATTAATGTAAATAGAAATCTATCATATTTAAATTATTAATGACATCATTTAAGATGCTCCTATTCTTATTTTTCTGCACTTGATATTCTCAGAAAAATGTTACTATGTCTCACTGTGATTATATACTTTTTTCTTTTCCCTTATATTTCTTCTGATTTTGTTTTCTATATCTTTGTTTCTTTATTGTTAGCTGTCTGATGGTTTATGATGTCTATCTTCTTAGTGAATTGTACATTTTATCATTAAAAATACTCATCTCTGTTTCATTTAAAAATAAATAAATTTAATTTAAAAAATAAAATTTAATAAAAAAATTTTTAAAAGAAAAAATCCATCATTTGCAATGCTAATATTCAACGTGGCTGAGGCACTCTCATCTACTGCCAGTGGCATTTTAAATTAGTACAGTTCTTTGGGAAAGCAACACCCCAGCGTGGAGCAAGAATCACAAACACAGAATTGCTCTGGAACTTGTTTCACTCCCAGGAACTCACCCTATGGAAATAAAACAGCACAAGTGGTAAATAACAAAAACGATGATGATGAAAATGACGACCACTAACCCATCAAATCCCATGGCTTATTCTTGTTTCTCACACTTGATCTCTATGATTCTGGTGACTACTGGCTCCTTCATAAGCATGTTATTTCTTTTAGTGTTCCTGACCCTAAATGTTCTGATGTCTTTTTCACTTCTCATTATACCTCTGGAAGGGTCCTTATTCTTTCCATCCCCATACAGACAGACATTGCCCAACCAGAGTAATTTCTTCTCCCCTCACCTCTATAGCTACAGATGATCTCCAAGATGCCCACATATCTTCTTCAAAAGATAACCCTAAACTCCTCATCATCCTTGAACTCAAAGTTTCTCCTTTCCACATGCTTTTTGGGCATATCCATCCGTAACACCAAAAGCATTTAACCTTTTCTTGTCTCGTCAGGCTTTTCTTTCCTTCTCTAGCACCACAATCCTCATTCACATTTTCTGTCCTTTTTATCAGATCTATGGCTCCCCCAAACACATCCTCAAATTTTGAAAGCATTACAAAAATGCAGTGGTCCAGACCTCAACTCAGATCTATGCCTTAGGTATCTGTATTTTTAGTAAGTTGCCAGGTAAATTCAATATTTTCCTGGCTCCAAATATAGGACTAGGAATCCAAGGCCATACTTGCCTCCCAGACTCTGATGTATTTTCATACTCCTTCACACACATTCTACACCCCACATGTCTCCTGTCTCCCACCTCTCCCTCTGTATTATCTGGAGTGCCCTTTCTCCCATCTCTACTTGTCCAAAGCATAGCCACCATGTGAGACCCAACTCAAATGCCTTATTCTCTAAATATTATTTGTCCTCAATAACCTCATTCACAAATAGCTTGTCTCTCTATGGGACTGCGCTTCTTATCCCACAGTTCTCTTTGCCAACCTGCAATCCACTTGACCTCAATGGTAGCCCTGCATCAAGCTTTAAAACCAAGTACAGATGGGCTGAAGGATATAAGGAGCACTGTTACCAAGCCCAGGGGCCTCAGCGTCAAGACAAACACACTGTTAGTCCCATCTGCCTTTCTGCCCTGAGCCCAGTAACTGGTTTCTGCCTTGTTTCTGCTAGGAAATCCTTGCTTTATATCTGAGTGCTCTGACCACTGCCAACAGCTCCCCTTGAGCAAAGGCCACTTCTGGCAACTAGCCCAGCAACCTTGCACTACCCAGCTTTTACCTGGGTCCTCATCTCTTCACTCACCCCGCACCCATCCCATTGAGGTTTCTGCAAACTGTGCATGTGCATAAGTGTGTATACACATGCACACACATACACACACACCCACACACCCCTACCTCAATAAATAAATTTACCAAGTACCTAATATCAAGACCTAATATCAAGACTCTAAGTAATGAATCAAAAGCACTTGTCCCACAAGAATATACAAATTAACTGCACCTGGGAATAATGCTTTATGATATTATTGCTCACCTCTATGAGTACAAATACTCAAGAGCTGTAACTACATAGAAACATATCCTCAGACAGCTTCAAATTAAATATGTCATTTACTGGAAGTGGGATCTTTAGAAGAGAGAAGAATTCCTTCATTGTTGTATTCCTTGTAGGTCTAGCATTTATTGTGTTGTACGATAGATTCTTAACTGTTTATTGAATGAATGTGATCAACGAATGAACAAATGAATGGTCTTTACCTGCATTTTCTGCGGATAGGTGTTAAGTATGAGGGCAAGTTGGTTCCCTAAGAAACAGTTTTTACTTTCTTTATGTAAAAAAAATGAGAGCATACATCAGGGCATGTCTGCCTGATTTCCTTCATCTCTGCAAGCCACTTCTGAAGAACTCAGTCTGTGTGGCATGACGCCATCACATGGTTCCAGAAGAGTTTTCAGACTCAATTCCATACCGAAGAAGGAAAGCTTATCTTGAAGAGGTAGAAAGATTGCTCAAGGGCAGGGTACTCTGAGTACCAGAGTTTTTCTAGACTCTTGTCTCACATGTCTTCTATATCAAACAAATCACTAGTCACTAAACCGATAAAGAAAAGTTTGGGCCAATGTGAGCATACTGCCCAAGAGAAAATCCCCAGTCAGTGTCATCCCCAAACTGTTTATCTAAGTGCCATTCCCAAAAGGAATACATTGAATAACAAAGACATTTAAATATCTATCATATCACTCAGCCTGTCAGAATCGTTAATGTGATGTCAATTAATTAAGAATGACATTTAAATAATGAGTTAATGTTTTGCTTTCCAGCCTCAATGATTTCCTTACTTTGGACTGGCAGTGATGATGATAAAGATTTTCTGATGTCAGAAATAAAACTGGAACAGTGCAACACATACTTATACCAAGCCTCTTTCTTAATTGACTGGGTGAGAATCTTCCCTCCACTGGCTAACAGCGAAGCCCTAACAAGGAGCTCTGACACAGGCCACTCTGAGTCATGCAGGAAGTCCATCTGCACTGGATTCAAAGAGAAATGCGAGACTTCCCATCAGAAAAAAAGGATGTGTTTTCCCCAAATCTTCCATAAAGGACCTGCTATCCAATAAGTTGTCTCTCTGGAAGAAAGCTCAGCAACTCTGCTAAAAATAGATGCTTACCCTGTTACTATAACCATATGGTTATATACAGTACTCTCTGCCTGACAAGATAGCAACAATTTTTAACTAGTCAGTCCATGTGCTACATAAAGAAAAAAAATCCTATAGAACACATTTTATTTTAATTTGCAATGACAGTGACTTTTAAATAGCCTCGAATGAGAGATTTTCAGTCTCCCTGAAGTCCAATTAGCTGGTAGCAAGCATCCTGCCAACTCCTCTTTACATAAAGATAATTTAATGAATTTTGTATATACAAAATCTTAATAGTCTTACTAAATTCCCCCCTAGGTTTGGCATTATTGAGTTGTACTTTTTCACCTTTACTAAAACCTCCTTAACGTCTTGCCTTTAGCCTCTGAGTTATCAGAGCACCTTAAAAGATGAGGATGGTTTCACCAAAAAGAGGTAAAAATCCGCTGAGGTTCATAGAGTGCCAGATAATCCAATGGAGTCCAATTGTGGATGAAGTTGAAAGTCCTGAGGATTTTGTGTTGGGCATTAAGCTCACGGAGCCCCTGAACACACTTTCCTCTCCTCAAATCACGAGAAAAAAGTGGTGAGAGGTGCAGCCAGTACAAGTTGACCATGAATAAACTATTCTAACTGCCTTATTCGTGAGTTCACTAGGCAATAAGTGGATCAGGGAAAGGTAGAGTTCATTAAATATCTGAATTTTACCCAAAGTATTTTTTCAATATAAAACAACATGAACTATATGGAAGCCTACCGTTCAGATCGAACAGCAGAGTATCTGCAGACATCGGTTTCAGTTCTGGTCTGCTATGCACACGACGCTAGAAGCCCCAAAGAGCCCTAATCCACTCCCTCTATACTTCTGTTCTCCTGTTCAGAAGAGACTTCTGTTTCTGCTTCTCTAAGGTCCCCTTGGGAGAGGCCTCACCTCTGTACAGAAAATCAAGGATATAAGGGTTTTAGCTGATAGGTATTGACAGCTGGGAAAGAAGACAATTTTAATACAACAGGATTATGTTGGGAGCAATTGGGGAAATCTGAAGATGGTATATATAGTAGATAAGTTGAAAATGTACTGAAATGGAAAAATAGAAATACTTGAATAGAAAAGCAAGTTCTTCAGTTTGTACAGTATGACATCATTTATCATATATATGATGACATACATCTGTGTGAAAGAATATACACTAAGGTATTAAGAATGCTAATGCATAATCTCCATAGGAATGTAATTTTTTCTACTTTTGCTCATTTATCTTTTCTAATTGTATAAAATGAACTGATATTATTTCTATAATAAGAGATTATTAAAAATAAATGGGGGGGTGCTTGAGTGTCCTTGACTGATTGGAAGGTAGAACTTAGTGATGGTATTAAGGCCATAGATGGTCCAAAAGGAGGACAGAAATCAATTGAATTACTGTATTACTATCCATCCACCCAGGCCACTTGTCACAAAATTCAAACATCAGTCATCTTCTATCTTGTTAAGGAGGTTATGTAGTAAGAGATTGCACAATATGTTATCATATTGAGACATATTTTATCTTTGAAATCACTTTGAAAGTATTCCTTTTAAATCAAGTTTTGGACAGTATGTAGCCCATGCCCTGGTGTATAGTAAACTTTATGATGTCAATACTCTCCTAGTTTCCACAAGCCAATGCGTTCTCTAATTTAGCTTTGTCACTGGGAAGCCCAAGGGGTCTCAGCCAAACATGAGAACAGCCCTAAAGCAAAGTCCCTTGTAAGCCATCCATGTCTGTAAGAATAAATGTGGGCTGAATTATTATCACTTAAATAGATTCATTTCTGGTCAAATATCTGAAGATTAGGAATTAAGGATTAGGGTAAATCAAACAGTGACATTAGGTTGGTGCAAAAGTAATGCGGCTTTGCAATTGCTGAACTTTGCCATTTGATATTGGAGTACATCTTTAAATAAATATGGTTATGTTATATATCATTTTGGAGAAGGCAATGGCACCCCACTCCAGTACTCTTGCCTGGAAAATCCCATGGAAGGCGGAGCCTGGTAGGCTGCAGTCCATGGGGTCGCTAAGAGTCAGACACGACTGAGTGACTTCAATTTCACTTTTCCCTTTCACGCATTGGAGAAGGAAATGGCGGCCCACTCCAGTGTTCTTGCCTAGAGAATCCCAGGGACGGGGGAGCCTGATGGGCTTCCATGGGGTGGCACAGAGTCGGACACGACTGAAGCGACTTAGCAGCAACAGCAGCATATTTCATTTTAATGAGCATTTTTTGCCTTATTTTTTTTTGCTAATGACTTATTACCTACTGTGTATTTTACATTTATTTTAGACTTACAGAAATCGTGTTAGACAAAAAGCAAATTTGAGCGATGTTTTTATTTGAGTTCAAAATGGGTCATAAAGCAGCAGACACAACTCGCAACAGCCACACGTTCAGCCTGGGAACTACTAATGAACATAAGTGCAGTGTACGTTCAAGAAGTGTTCAAGAAGTCTTGCAAGGGACAGACAGCCTTGAAGATGAACAGCGTAGTGGGTGGCCACTGGAAGCTGACAACGACCAATTGAGAGCCATCACCAAAGTTGATCCTCTTACAACTACCTGAGAAGCTGCCAAAGAACTCAACATCGACCATTATATGGTCATTAGGCATTTGAAGCAAATTGGAAAGGTGAAAAAGCTGGATAAGTGGGTGCCTCATGAGCTGACCAAGAATCAAAAAATTGTCGTTTTGAAGTGCTCTCTTATTCTATACGACAATGAACCATTTCTTGATTGGGTTATGACGTGTGATGAAAAGTGGATTTTATAATCGCAGATGTCCAGCTCAGTGGTTGGACCAAGAAGAAGCTCCAAAGCACTTTTGAAAACCACACTTGGACCAAAACAAGGTCATGGTCACTGTTTGGTGGTCTGCTGCCCACCACTACAGCTTTCTGAATCCCAGCGAAATCGTTATATCTGAGAAGTGTGCTCAGCAAATCAATGAGATGCACCGAAAACTGCAATGCCTGCAGCTGACCTGTAACTGGTCAACAAAATGACCTGTAACTGGTCAACAAAATGACCTGTAACTGGTCAACAAAAAGAGCCCAATTTTTCTCCTTGATGATGCCTGACCACACATTGCACAACCAGTTTCAAAAGTTGGATGAATGGGACTAGGAGGTTTTGCCTCATCCATCATATTCACCTGACCTCTTGCCAACCAACAACCACTGCTTCAAGCATCTCAAAAACCATTTGCAGGCAAAATGCTTCCACAACAAGCAGGAGACAGAAAATGCTTTCTGCGAGTCCCTTGAATCCTGAAGATGGGTTTTTATGCTACAGGAACAAACAAACATTTCTCATTGGCAAAAATGTATTGATTGTAATGGTTCCTATTTTGATTACTAAAAATGTGTTTGAGCCTAGTTCTAATGATTTAAAATTCACTGTCTGAAACCACAATTACTTCTTCATCAACCTAATAGCTAAAACTCACATATTCTTAATATATGTCAGACTCCTTTCCTGGTGCTTTACAGATACTAATTTGTTTAATCATGATTACCTTATGGAGTAGGTTGTGTATCACATAGCAATTGCTGTTAGAGATGATGTAGGGCTGAGGTATAGATTGTGGAAACTTGTATTAACCTGCCCAGGTTCAAACCTGGCATTGTAGCTATGTCCTGTGTGAACCTGAGAAAATTATTTATTCTCCCTGTGCCTCCATGCCCTGTAAAAAGTAGGATGATACTTGATTCTTTCAATAAATGTTTAACACCTATTATATGGACACAACCACAAATATGACTTACTCCCTTCTTGCAAGGAACCTATCATTTCCTGAGGAAGAGAGACATGTATTCAACTAAACATAAATCATTCCTTAAGAGCTATAAAATGCTAATGCTTCACTCTCATGTATCAAAGATGTAAGCTCTTGCTTTGAAATTAATATTCTTTATCATATTGAGAAAAACATTTATATTCCTAGTTTACTAAGTTTTAAAATATGAGACTAGATATTTACATTTTGCAAGTACCATTTCAGTATATACTACAATATTTACTTTTCCCTCTTTGACCTTTTTATATGCTGAATTAAGGGAACATTTTTCTATATTAGAATATCCTTGAATTTTTGAATCCAACACAATTAAGCATAACATTGTATCCTTTTAATACTGTATTAGATTCCAGCTGCAAACAATATATTAGGACTTTTTTCCATCTACATTTATATGTAAAACTAGTCTTTCAAATTTTGTATTAATAAGTTAATTTTTTGAAACCCAAGAGCTTGTTCTTTGTTCAGTATGTTTAAACAAGCAATGATTAATTGACTCCACCAAAACTAATTATGAGAAAGAGAAAAGTACAACAAATGTAAATTGAAAATGAGAAGCAGGCTATAACTACAGAAGCAGAAATTGGAACACAAATTATGATACTCTAAGTTTAAAAATTACACTAGTATAATTGAAAAAATGTTAAATATGTCTACTCTCTATTCACTCAGTTTAGAAAATGCACTTAACTGCTCTTAAAAATCAATAAAAGAAAATTTTGTTATATTTCATATGTTTAAAGCACTATTTAACCTTTTCTTTATAATAGGGCATATTAAGTATGCCAATTTCCAAATTAACCACTTACAGGGGTTATATAAGAAGTGTTTGCTAATTCTGGCTCTGCAAAGCAAACTGTAGTTTTGGTTTGAAAGTCTGGCAAATGAATGGCAGAATTTATGTGTACCTTTAGGTAGGACCAGATGTGTTGCTTTGATTCCTAAGTTATCTTCTGCAAGATTTTCCATTCTTCAAAAACTCCAAACTCTACACAAATATGCAAATTTATGGCTATAGAGTTATATTCTTAGGAATTACCAAGTGCTTTTCTCAGTCTCGTGTTTTATGAAGTGTTAGAGTTAACAGTAACTGCTTTCAAAGATGTTTCTTCTACAGAAAAAGACATTCCAAGTAGAATTTAAAAAACTGAAATATAACATTCCTCTGAAATTTTACTCGCATATATATACTTTATGGAAACAAAAACATAAATTTGCATGGAATGTGCCTAAGTTCAAAACAAGGGCACAGTTTACTAAGCTATTCCTAATGCCTTCTCAAGCCAACCCTGTGCTCCGTTCTTCTGAAAAATCATTTCCTCAATGCCGGTTTTTTTGCATCCCTATGAAACCTGCACTTCGCAAGGGATATACTCCTTGACTTTCAGTTGCCCGCTCTTGCCAGAATGTTTCTATAAAGAACTGAAGCTAGTTGGAGTTTGTGGAGTTTGTGTGATGTGGAAGTAGATAGCACCTCTTCCAAAGTGGTTAAGTTAAAAAAATCATGTAAGAAGGGGAAAGGAATGAGGTTCCCTCCAACAGAATAACTGCTGCTGTCCCCAGAGTGCTAACAGCATCAGTCAACTTTCTCCAGAAGTTTTCAAAAGGGCTCGTCGACCATGAAGTCGGTAATAGTATTTAACACTGCCGGTGGAGGCCTGGACATTAAGCACCGCTGACACAATGCCATCGCTGTGCAGAAACAGGCAAATACATCACCTTAATGATAGGCCAATGGACCCCTAAGGAACGTGATTACACTGTGCCAGCTCTTGTATAAATGTTAGATCTTACATGCTGTGTTATTATTACTTTTCCTCCCCCACCCTCAAAGACCTTTTGAAGTGTTCAAAGCAAAAGATGAGGGCAAGACGTGTGCTACTCCAAACCACAAAGGCAGTTTGCTAACACAAACCAGCCTGGTGCCCACAAAAGCCTCTATGTTCCCTTTTCTCAAATTGAAAGCACTGTCCAACCTGTTTCAAAAGACCCTATGAAGACAAAACACTCAAGTCTGAAACACATGAACAGACAGGTATTGGTGAAATCATTTTAGTCTTATGTATTGATTTCAGAAAGCTAAAAATCCTACAACACAGGCTAACCCTATTCTCATTTCTCTGTTTTCCTCTACCAAAATTGCCGAGGCTTTTCTGAAAACAAAGGACCATCAGAAGATAATGCTCATAATAAGGTGTTAAGTGAACAGAGAAAAATGCAAAATTGTATACCTCTCCTCCAGGAATTCCCTTGTGGCTCAGCTGGTCAAGAATCTGCCTGCAATGTGGGAGACCTGGGTTTGATCCCTGGGTTAGGAAGATCCCCTGGAGAAGGGAAAGGCTACCCACTCCAGTATTCTGGCCTGGAGAATTCCGTGGACTGTATAAGTCCATAGAGTTGCAAAGAGTCGGACATGACTGAGCGACTTTCACTTCACTTCCTCCAGGAGCATATACAGTAGCAAGACATATACACAGGTAGATAAGGATTGAGAAGTACCCTGACAAGACAAAGGCTGATCTGTTAGAATGCTGGGGCTGTGGATGGTTGCTTCTTTTATCGCAACTTTATTAAAATGCTTTATGATTATTTCAAAAGTCAGAGAGGTCAGACATCACCAACTCATGAGCCAAATCTAGCTCACAACTCCTTTTAACAAAGTCATTAATATTTAATGTCTATGAGACTGTTGCATAAATATCTGCATTCTTAGCTTCTCATGAAAAATTGAAAAGTGTGGAAAAACTGGTCCATGTTCCCATCTGAGCTCAACAAGCCCAAGAGCTGTGAAGAGACCATCTGAGATTTATAAAGGGAGTGCTAGCTAACAAGCTGCCAAAGGCCCCACTCCCCACTCATCTCTATCGCCTGCCTCCGGGCACCCGCATGTGGGAACACTGCTGAGGACACCTGGATTAAGAACGTTTCCATGACCCCGTGCATATTAATGAGCCATCTCCTTTCTCCTGTCACATTGCTACATTTTGGATGTTCCCTCAGTGGTCAAATTAGAGAATGTCTATATCGGCTTTGAGAAGTTCGTTACATAATCTTGGAATATACCTAATGTAATAAAAGTTTGGCAACTGACAAAAATGAAGCAGTTAATCCTGATGATTATAATAATTAATAATGATAATAAAAACACTTTGGGGACCGAGTTCTCAAATTTGTCAACTCTATTAAGCAAATAAACAAGACTTTTGAAAAAGTAAATTTAGGGTTACAACATCTCCGTGTTACAAAGATTCTCATGGAAACCAAAACCAAGGTAGAATAATGAGAAGCTAGATACATATTTCGTTTGTCTTTGGTCCTTCCCTACTTTCTTTTAAACTGAAGCCAATGGATATGCTTGTGCTTTGTCAAATAAGACACGTGGTGTCAAATTAGCCTATTCACGGAAGAGTGATACTTATCACTTCAAGGGTTCAAAGTCAATCCTATGTCACCAAAAATAGCAAGCCACCAAAATGTAAACATAAAAAAATGACTGATACGTAAAGAGGAAGGCACAGTTAACAACATGCAACAGAATGGTGTGGTTTTTCAGACTTTTGGTTTCTTGCCTTTTTTTAGGGGAGAGGGAGGGAGGTATTATTCACATCCCACCACGGCCTTTGTGAAGGGACAATTCTTACCTTGTCAACGGTCCCAGGTCGCCTGAGTCTTGGCTTCCAGCTTCACTGGGAGTGCTCACTGATTTCGAGGAGGGAGACATAGGGGTTGGGACTAAATAATGAAAATAACAGGTATCCCATGTTAACAAATGCAGCGGCTGCACTGGGGAAGAGCAGTGTCAGATAAATCAAAACAAACGGGCTCAAATTAAAGTGATTGTATGGCCAGGAGAGATTGAGATGGGATAAGGAAAAAAAAAAAAAAGGAAAGAAAAGAAAAGGAAAAGAGTCCAGTGAATTTTTCATACTTTGGAAATTAAAATTTGAAATGAATTTAGACAGAATTAACTTAGAGATTCTAAGGCCATGTCCACCTTAACAAAGTAAAATGGAGAATCAAAACAGTTACCTGGATACTTCAAGGCAAACCCCTCTCTAGCATGAACTATCCAGATAATTCTAATCCTCCACTTTATTTTGTTAGTATAGATGTGACCTATTCAAAATAAAACGAGGTGTCTATAAAACTTTAAATGATTATGAAATAAGTGATTCTGAGGAATTTTAGAAGGTCACAGGGAGGCAGAGAAGTCTGCTACATGTTTTGCATTTCTTGGAGGAAAGTCTATTGTCTGTGGAGTATAAACTGCATTTGCTATGAGAGACTAAACGACAGATAGAGAAAAGGGTAAATGTTGAACCCAATAATTTAAAAATCTCTTTCAAAACAAAGCACAATGCCAGGCTGCTTTATTTTTACACTTAATTAATAGTTTCATCCCTTGCACTGTTTACTGTGTTTGGGAATTGTGTTCTTTGCATCTGGCAGCTCTAGAAAGCACTGCCGTGTACACGTAGGCAAACCGCCATTCTGAAGACAGGAGAAACAGGTTCAAAGAGCAAGGTCAGTGCAGACTAGAACTCTCAAAGCAAGGGTAGTAAAAGAAAATAAATTAGAGGAAATGCAAATGGATTTTTCCCCTCTATCTTTCAGAAACAAGCCAAACGTCCTTCAGATAGAAGCTGCACCAAATAGCCAAGGTGGCTCCAGGCCAGATGAGAACGGGATCTCAGTATCACTCTTGCCAGAGAAGCCATATGGGCAGCAAGAAACTTCAATACATAGTGTAGATTCCCATTTGGTTTCAATCATGTGCAATTTCCTTTTATTTATTTAATAAGGTAAAGGGTTTAACTATGTTGCCCAAATCCTATAACACAATGGCAGATCTGTCGAGAAACTAGGAATTTTCACGTGGTTCTACAATTAATTCACTGATTACCCTTTGCAGTAAGTCAGAGGGTAAGTCAGAGAGATGGATAAAAGCTGAAAACGGGGTCCACTTTTCCCAGAGCCCTTTGGCAGGGATGACAGGATAGTTCAGAATTTGGTCATGGTTTAGGGATATTTAAACGGTTTTGCTCTTAAGGTTTAATTGCTGGCTTTATGCAGGTTAGGGGAGAACAAATATCCTATGGTTGTGTTTAACCAGTGTTCACACTGCAGCAGAACTTCAAAGGCTATTTTGAGGCAAAAATACAATTGCCAAGGGTCTAACATGTATTACTTGTCAACTAAGTAATAAAAAGGTTTGTCAGCTTGTCATAGAAGACCCATCACTCAAATATCCTGTGGGTTACATCTCCCATTCCACAAAGAAACTAACAAAATAATCAACGTCTTATTGGGGGTTATTATATCATTGTTAGACATATGATTCTACTTACTATTAATACACACTGAGGTTGAGTATAAAATGTTTTTTCACGGTATTTAGTTTTGTGTGTATGTACTGAATTATATCCAGAAATACTTAATAATTTATATGATTATTATATTTTGCCCTTTTACTTACTTATATTGATACACACACTTGCCATTTTATTGTTCATGGGATAATTTTTATTGTTAATTTAAGTAATTATGGAAAAAATGAAAATTTATGTTAATATAAAAGCCAATGATGGAATTAATTAGAAGATGAACGATTTATAAAAGGGGATCTGATACTATCTTTATTTATATGTATTATTTTTAAAGCTTTTGTTTTACTATATTGGATATCACATAGTTTTACAGACACCCTGGGATTACTCTGAAATGTATGGAAAGCAAATGGATAAAGAAAAATAAAATAACTTATGAGTGATGTATAATGACAGAATAAACATATTATGTACAAGTTACCTTCAACAAAAATAAAAGAAATAGTTCAACATCCAAACCCTGAATAAAATGAGATCATGGACAAGTAACCAGGTATGAATGAGTTGGAGTAAGGGTGCTGCAGTAAAGATGCCGATTAGCAATGAAACCAAGATATACAACAGAGTCAAAGAAATTTAAACATGTTAATTAGCTGCTAATCTGCCACCATTTCAAGTTTTCCTTTAAGTTTCCCACCGAGCATTCTATTTTCATCATAGAATAACTCTGTGCCTGGGGTGGTTATGAAATTCATAACCAGATTCACAGTATTTAGGTTGGCAGAGAGAGGCTGGGATTCAGCAATGGAAATCAAGTTTTTCTTCTTCATCTCGCGATTTCTGGTATTTACCAGCGGTAACTCATTTAACAAGGCTAAGATACTCTAACAGTAATGCAGTGGATTAGGTTGACTGCAGCATCAGCCAGTAAGCAGCCAACTGCTAACCACTCTACAATCTGTCCTCCTGTCTCCTTCCAGCCCCCTCAATTCCAAAAATAAATACACCTGAACCGTAAGCCAAAGCATTTCTTAAAACATAAAAGCAAAAGGAGATGTAAAAGAACAGTAAACGCTGGACATGGTATATCCGACACAAGTCAAATCTGAGGCTATATTAAAACACAAAGCACTCTAAAGTACCTAGAGGGGGCTCTGGCGAGATCCCGATGCTTTGCAGCAGGGCCTCCGTCTCTCGGCGTTTGCGATCCAGGTCAGAGTCATCTGGAACGGGTTCTTTCTTCTGCTGCATGTCAGCCTACAAAAAGTAGACGCCAGTGAGAAAGTGAGTAACCAAGCTAAATGTATGCCTCTGGATGAAATTGAAAATGGTAAATGAATGGAGCAAAGACCAGGCAAAAGCCCTAAATAGATATAAACATGTGTATAAAGGATGAAAAAACATTGTAACTGCTCCATTTAATAACTACTAACCCAGTACTTTCTCTTCGGGTTGAAGGCGTTTTCCCTGCCTCTATCACACGTTAGAGGAGAGTTTTTCTCACTTGGTCTCAGAAGAAACCATCAAGACAAAATATTTCTAACTTGGATGTGGATTTAAACAAAAAAAAAATAAATCTGTCTAGTTATTTAGATACCCGTGTCCCTTCTGGGAAGACATATTATCAGTTCTTGATGAGTGTGCATTTGTAATATTCATGCCTCACATTTGGGATTATGCAAACAAGGAATTATTGGTGTCTGGCTGTAAGATTAGTTATGAAAATCTGTAACTGTAAAATACATTATCGTATCAGTATTCTAAGTTTACCATGGTTTCAATAAACCAGACTAAAATTTTTATTAAGGCATGTGAACAATACTTATCTAAGTATTGTTACATAATTCTGATTTTCATAGGCTTCTGTTATACATATTAACTCAAAGGAGAAAATTATGCACATGGAAAAATATAAAACAAAAAGTCATTTAGGAGAGATATACTCTTTTCCCCAAGTGCTTTCTTGGAGAAGACACACTTTGTATGAGCTTCTGATGCCCAGTCTGTCTCTTTGAAATGAGGAAACTAGAATGCTTGGTGGGAAAGTTAAAGGAAAAGCAACAAGTCAAAATAGCAATAAGCCAAAATACAGGTTAAAGAAGGTTGGCGGTGGAATTCTGGGAGGAATTAAATGCTCGGGTTTCTTTTCTTTTCAGAACACAATTACTACTTAAGACAAGGCGTTTGCCCCACATCTGAAACATGATAACATCCTATTTGATGTGCAGCTACTTCACAACAAGGCTTTGTGAGTTTCCAGGAGTGAGACTGTCTCAGAGTTTGTCAAAAGCCAATTATCCACTTATCAGACACACCTTCCTCTCCGGGGGCAAGCTGGGCTCCCTCACAGACACATTACCTCTTTCAGGAGTACAAAGAACATTTCAAAGCAGAAAAGCATAATTTCCGTCGTGGCATCTACAACAGAAAGTGTTCATGCAACTTTGACTTACGCCCAGATGGTAACCTACACGCCGACTAGAAGCAGAATGCATCTTTGCACACAGTGAGGGCTCAGTGCTTCTGTTTTATTCACCTCAGGCTTAAAATACACTCAGGTATGTGATGTCTTTGTTGTTCAGTCACTAAGTCGTGTCTGACTCTTTGCAAACCCATGAGCTGCAGCACACCAGGCTTCCCTGTCCTTCATATTTTCCGGAATTTGTTCAACTCATGTCCATTGAGTTGGTGATGCCATCCATCTCATCCTCTGTTACCCCCTTCTCCTCCTGCCCTCAATCTTTCCCAGCATCAGGGTCTTTTCCAATGAGTTGGCTCTCTCTCATCAGAGGGAAAACTGCCATGATGGGGATCGATAAGGGCTAAAGAGGATATAGAAGATTCAGGCTCGCTCATGTAATCCATGAGATTTCTGCAATGGCAGTTTAATCTTGGAAGATATGAAAGCTCACTTTCTTTCTCAATTTTAACATTTAAACTAGCAAGTTCCAAAGGTTATGCATACAACAGAGGCAAAGATGTGTGCATGCTAAGTCACTTCAGCTGTGTCTAAGTCTTTGTGACGCTATGGTCTTTATAGCCCGCCAGTCTCTTTGGTCCACAGGATTCTCCTGGCAAGAATACTGGAGAGGGTTGCCATGCCCTCCTCTAGGGGATCTCCCCAACTCAGGGATCAAACCCACGTCTCTTACGTCTCCTGCAATGGCAGGCTGGTTCTTTACCACTAGCACCACCTGGGAAGCCCAGAGGCAAAGACAGAACTACATATCAACGCTCACCTATCATAAATTTAAAAAAAGGACTGAAGGGAAAGTGGGGCAATGAAAGAAAAGGGAATCACCACTGTCACTACTGAAATATAAATTAAAAAAAAAAAAAACAAGATAAGCAAAATTTGTCTCAGGAAGCCAAAATGGCATAGCATGGTTTTACAGTGAAGAGATGAGCCGTAACCGACTGGACTGTCAACTTCACTGAGAATAGGTATGTGTTTATTTTGTTCACAACTAATATCCTCACATCTAGATCCAGGCTTGCCACACAGTCGACGATCAGTTTGCAAATGCTGAATGAATGAAACAACTGCCTTTGGTAACTGTTATGTTATAGACATCGAATCTAAGAATGATACACCATTCAGGAGCGTTTCCACCAGCTACACCCCATTCAGAAAGCTCCTTTCCCACACTACCATGAGAAGGCACCATCTGAACTCCCAGTGACCCAGTGCTCACAACAAAGCCATTTCTATATTCTAGCAATAGCAACAAAAACATTGAACCTTTCAACAAAAATTTATTTAAGGACAACAGGGTGCCAGGGATAATGAATGCGAGTTCCAATGAAGCTCATATAGAGTGAAACAGAAGAAGAGCCATCGAATCTTTTCCTTTTGAATAAACTGAAGGCATATTATCTACAACTTTCTGTCATGTATGCCCTAGGCAGAAAGGCACAGAATTTGTTTTTTTTCTTTCATTCTAACTTTCATCATTAAGCATTCAAGAAACATATTAGAGTGGGCCTCCCTGGAGGCTCAGTAGTAAAGAATCTGACTGCCCAGCAGGAAGCATGGGTTTGATCCCTGGATTGGGAAGATCCCCTGGAGAAGGAATGGCAACCCACACCAGTATTCCTGCCTGGGAAAGCCCATGGACAGAGGAACCTGGCGGGCTACAGTCCCTCGGGTTGCAAAAGAGCTGGACATGACTTATACACTGGCAAATACACTGACGCTCAGATTAGCAATTAAAGAGCACTTTCTTTCCTTTTTATTCTGAACATGTTTTATTCAAAATATAAGCCTAAGTAAAGCTGAAAAAAACAAACATAAGCTTAATGCATGCTAAGTCACTTCAGTCGTGTCCGACTCTTCACAACCCCGTGGACTGTAGCCTGCCAGGCTCCTCTGTCCACAGGACTCTCCAGGCAAGAATATTGGAGTGGGTTGCCATTTCCTCCTCCAACATAAGCTTAAGGCTATTTCTAACTGTCTACAAACAAGACAAAAACTAGAAAATCTTAAACTCGAGAGTCAATGACAACGACCCTCAAGTGGAGCATCCCACAGACTCAGGATCCGAAGCTTCCAAGGAAATTCACAGAAAAAAAATGCAGGTGCTTGGAAAGAATGTCTGTGACCAGCATCTCAGACCCGCCCTACCCAGGTTAGCTGTTCATTCATTCACTCACTCCTTAGTTATATGAAAAGTGAAAATGTTAGTCACTCAGTTGTGTCCAATTCTTTGCAACTCCATGGACTGTAGCCCACCAGGCTCCTCTCTCCATGAATTCTCCAGGCAGGAATACTGGAATGGGTAGCCATTCCCTTCTCCAGGGGATATTCCCCAGGAATCGAACCTGGGTCTCCTGTATTACAGGCAGAATCTTTTACTGTCTGAGCCACCAGGGAAGTGCTCCTCTATTGAAGACCTACTATGTGGCAGGATCTGTGCTGGACATTGACTCCGTGATGACAAATACAACCCTGTCCCCCAAAGCTTGTGTTCAGTGAGGGAAAAAAATACATGAATAGGTAAATGGTGCTAAATAATTTGGTAAGGTCAGGGATAGGGCATAGGACTAACTCAGTCATGGGTTAGAGAAAGGTACTAGAAAAGGCTTTCTAGAGGAAGAGACATCCAGGCTGAGAACTGAAAGACATGTGGTTAACAGAGCAGCAGAAGCCAAGGCGAGAGAATATTCATGAACTCCTCCTGTCAAGAGAGAGCCTGGCCCATGGGGTGAAATGTAAGAAGCCGAGCCTTGCTGGCTGGAATGTGGATTTAGGGAGAAAGGAAATTAAACGGAACAGGGAGAGCCATTGTGCCTGTCTGTGCCCCCTGATCAGTGGGAGCTGGAGAAGGGGTGCTGAAAGCATGACCCCGGGTTTCTGATTTGGACAACTGGCTGGAATGGGGGGTCCTTCCTGAGACTGGAGATAAGGTCAGATCACTTCTGAGGCTCAGCCCCTGGGGCCAAAGAGCATTTGAAAAAGAAAGATCAGAAGAGATTACTTCCAGATTTCTTTCAACTACAAAATGCTGTCATCCCAGGAAACTAGGGACCTTGGATTGTAAGACTCTACGACAGTGGGGCATTTTTGAAAAATGGAGTCCCCAGCATCGATGCTGATGAATGTCTGCAGGTTTTACTGGCCTGGTGTGAGGGCCATTTCAGGAGCAGAGTTTCAGCCGTTTCTTACCAAGCAGATCCTCTGTGTCTTCACAGTCCTGCACCACCTCCTTGGATCCTCAAAGAACTCCGAGGAAGGACCCACTCTCCTCTCCATTTTACAGAGGGGAATCCAAGTGCAGAGGGATCCCAGACCCGTTCAAGGCCATCCTGCAAAGGGCGGAACCAGGTTTCCCAGCCACATGAAGCTTGAAAGCCTCTGTGTTAACCCAGAGTTCTACTGCCTGCGTCTTATTAATACAACACTGGACTCTCCGAACAAACCAAGTCATCACAATCTGACCCAAGGAAAGATCTTTTGCAGGGGAGATGGACTTGAAGGGTCAGGCCTGAAAGCCAGGATGACCTTCAGGATGATACAGTTCAATGATCCCCAAATCTGACCCTATTTAGATACTTCAAACCAGAAACTCTGGGGAGGGGAGACTGGAACTCTATTGCCATAGACTTCCCTGATGGCTCAGCAGGTAAAGAATCCACTTGCCAATGCAGGAGACACAGGAGATGCAGGCTCAATCCCTGGGTCGAGAAGATCCCCTGGAGGAAGAAATGGCAGCCCACTCCAGAATTCTTGCCTGGAAAATCCGATGGACAGAGGAGGCTGGCAGGCTACAATCCTTGGGGTCGCCAAGAGTTGGACACGACCAAGTGACTCACATGGAGAAGGAAATGGCAACCCACTCCAGTATTCTTGCCTGGAGAATCCCAGGGACAGAGGAGCCTGTTGGGCTGCCGTCTATGGGGTCGCACAGAGTCAGACACTACTGACGCGACTTAGCAGCAGCAGCAGAGTGACTCACATATGCACCTACCATGGAGCAGAGTCAGGTTTCAACCACCCTGTCAGTTCAGCAACAAGGAGACTAAGACTATGTAAAACCTTAATTCCAAAAGGAGGTGGAGGCCCGGGAAGGCCCCAAGTCCAGGTGTCCTGCACACCATCACCCCCCACAGTGCGCTGTCCCCAGCCCGCCAAGGCTCTGTCTGTTGAATAAAAGCTAAATCCCCACCAGGCAAAGCTATGTGGTATAGGAACAGAAAGGGTGGCCTGTTTCCATCAGTCTTGTTTGCCTGTAATTTCCTCCCCTCAAATGTGTGAAATGACAAGGATGAAGCAGACAGCGTAATTTGGAGCCAGATTTCCCATATCACTTGGCATTTCGTGGTAATTCTATGGAATTCAAGTTGGATATTAGGATGTCAGTTTAAAAGGAAACCGATGATTAGTAAAGGATAACAGGTGCTTTAAAACTACAATAAGTGCTGACATTTGAAGGAAAGGGAGCATAATAACTTAATGCTTCTTTTGGCTTCACATGGAAATGAATAGCCGTTCCTTGTCAATTCTCACCTCTGCTTCACTCAAGACTGCATATATAACAGCAGAGATCTCCGAAGGCAAAACATTATGCTCACTGTCAAGGACAAATAAACGATGGCATCAATCAAAGCATAATGGCACCAAGAGAAGCAAGATGCCAGGAGGTCAGAGGGTGACACAATTATGTTTTACTTTGCTGGAAAATAATTGTTAGAGATTTTTTTTTGCCTTGGTCTCCCAGGCTTATAGTGTGAAACAGCACTTAGCTTCTAAGTCTTCAAAATACATTCTTTTTTCCCTTAAAAGAAAAGTAGGGAAGCAGGTCTGATCTCTATACACATAGCACTACCATACTATACAAAGTTTCCTTCTTAGAAAGCTACCAAAAATATATGTGGCATCTGGTTTTTGTACAAGATGTGGGCTATTTCTACACCGCCACAACAAATCAGAGAATTAAAAATAAACTATTTGTTGGATTGAGATAATAGGAAAGACACACGATATAGCAGAAAGGCATTTAGTTGGGAACTAAGAGTCCCAGATTCCATTCCTACCCTGTTGGTGGAAATGTAAGTAGGTGCAGCCGCCATGGAAAACAATAAGGAGGTTCCTCAGAAAACTACAAATAGAATTCACCACATGATCCAGCAATCCCACTCCTGGGAAAATATCTGGGCAAAACTATAATTCAAAAAGATGCATGCACCTCTATGTTCAGAGCAGCACTATTCAAAATAGCCAAGACATGGGAACAACTAAACATCCATCAACAGATGAATGAAGAGAGAAGATGTGATCCATATACACAATGGACTACTGCTCCATCATCGAAAAGAGTGAAATAACGCCATTTGCAGCAACACGTGTGGGCCTCGAGATGATCACACTTGGTGAAGTAAGTCAAAAAGAGAACGACAAATGTCGTATGATACCACTTAATGTGGAACCTAAAATATGGCACAAATGAACCTGTCTACAAAACAGAAACAAATCCACAGACATAGAAATCCGACTGCTAGCTGCCAAGGGGGAGAGCGGGAGAGAGAGGGACGGACTGGGAGTTTGGGATTGGTAGATGCAAATGATTACATTTAGAATGGATAAACAACAAGGTCCTAATGATTAGCACAGGGAACTATATTGCAAATCCTGTGATAAATCATAATGAAAAAGAATATAAAAAAGAATGTGTGTTTGTGTATACCTGAGCTGTACAGCAGAGATTGGCAAACATTATAAATCAACTATACTTCAATAAAGGAGTTTTAAAAAAATATTTTACAAGAGGAAAAGAACATACATCACAATTTCTTTAGAAATAATAGTGAAAGAAATTAAGAAAAAGAAAGGATGGCTTTTCTATTATAGTATGCTTATTAAATGGTCTAAAGATTTAATTAAAAAAAAAAAAAAAAGAGTTCTGTATTCCAGGTCTGACAGGCAGAAAAGCTGCACTTCACCTCTGGGCTTCTGTTGTGTTGTTGGCATAAAGAGGGGCCTGAATGGAAGGTCACTAAAATCTCTTCTGGATGTAACGTAGATACAGCAGTATCTACTATACTATCTACTCCCTCATCAAAGGAGAAAAATGCAGCTTTCCCTTTACCAATTCCATCATACTTATTTACTCTGAAAAATACATACACTGAGGAAATAATGGTAATTCACTAGCATCATTTTCTATTTTCCTCCTAAAATGTTCAGGTTGGGTAGTTTTTTTCAAAAGCCTTTGCTCGACACTAACGTTTATTAAGTAGTAACTACGTCCCAGGTTACTGGGACAGAGTTGCTAAGAAGACGTCAGAGGATGAGATGGCTGGATGGTATCACCGATTCAATGGACATGAACTTGGGCAAACTTCAGGAGATATTGAGGGACAGGGAGGCCTGGCATGCTGCAGTCCCTGGGGTCGCAAAGAGTCCGACAGGACTGAACAACAACATATCCCAGATATTGCTAAGTGCTTTATAAGATCAACTTTTTTAATCCTCATGACTGAACAAAATAAACACACCGCTATTTCCCTGTTAAGCACAGGGAACTGACACCAGGAAAGATGAAGGAATTGCTAACAATAGAGCTATCGCAGATCACTTTCAGGGCTCTGTTCAAGTCTGGGGTAAACCTGGGGTTTGGGGGTCTCTGGACCAAATGCTATTGACCATTTCTGTGGTGCCTGACCAGTACACAATAGATGGCAATGACCTTACTGTTCTAAGTATGTAAATATCACTCATTTTATGCAGGTATTGTAAATGCATTCTTTCACAGGGTCCTCTTTATCCATTTGACCAGCCCCTCGGAACTGAGTGGTTTTCCTTTTCCCTGATCACAGCACAGCACCCAGGACTTACCTCTTTCTTTTTCCTCTCCTCTTCCTTCCGTTTCTTCTCTTCTCTTATCTGTGCTAAGCGCTGTTTTTTGCGCTCTAGCTCAGCTTTTAAGTCACTTTTGTCAGACATGTTGGTTTCCTTGGAGCAAAAGAAGAAAAAAAGTGAATATACACAAATAACTTTTCTGTATGATCACTGCAGAAATCGTTCAAAAGGCAATCAAACTTGAAAACAGGACTTCTGGGAAGTAACTGATTGTATACCTTACCCTCTGTTGAAAAATCAAATAAATTAAGTTAGATCTGATCTCCCCCTATATAAAATCTTCCCTTTTCGTGGGGAAGACTATTCTATAATAGCAACTTAATTCAGAATAACACATTTTCCTGTACAAGTTTCTTAACAAGTAAACAACAAGAGACTCAAAGAAGAACCATCATCATGACTTCCAATTTAGATGATAATGGACCAATTCATCCTCACACCGAGAAAAGAAAATGGGCTGTCATAAACTCTTAGAGACATGCCTTGCTCAAATTTCTATGCACTCAATCAACATTCCTCCACCAAGCTTGGGCACCTGGAGATTTCATTTTGCCTAATATTATATGCATCAGGGAAGACAGCCACTGAAGACCTAACATGTTAATCTTTTCCCGTAAAACTCCTCCTGAACTGTCACTATTAATTTCAGCTCCAGTACAACCCTATTTCTATAAAACTTTCATTTGCATACTGAATGCAATTCTGCTTATTCTGGCACTTTTCCTTTTCACAGCAAAAAATGCTTGTGAGCACATGAATTAGGAGATAACACTATGACAAGTTCTTGGGAAAACTGATCTGAACAAGAGTTTTCATGTTAACAGGGAGGATGATCCTAGTGATGATGCCAGAAATGTCAAGTACAATGAATTTGGAGAAGACTGTCACCAATTATCCATCATTTATATTTGTCTCTTTTCTGCGCCCAATTGGAAACTAAGAAAATGGAAGCACCAGGAAATGAAGAACCCTTCTGCGACCCAAACTCCTAAAATAAATTTTTTTTAAAACGAATCATAAATGTCACAAGTATCCATTTGCATACTACTTGTATGCAACTATGATGAAACACACATATAGTATACTTCTAAATAGATGACAAAGTGAGGGATGGGAAAAAAAATGCCCTAAAAGATACACAGTGGGGCTTCCCTGGTGGCTCAGCGGTAAACAATCTGCCTGCCAATGCAGGAGACATGGGTTCAATCCCTGATCCGGGAAGACCCCACAGGCCCAGGTGCAGCTTGGTCGTGTCACAACTACTGAGCCTGTGCTCTAGAGCTGGAGAGCTGCAACTACAGAACCCACACACTGCAACCATTGAAGCCTGCGTGCCCAAGGGCCTGTGCTCTGCAGCAAGAGAAGCCACTCCAATGAGAAGCCTGCACACAATAGCTACAGAGTAGCCCACGTTCCTAGCAACTTAAGAAAAGCCCTCGCCAAAAAAGCCCAACACATTCAAAAATAAATAAAGTTTATATATATATATTTTTTATATATGTGTGTGTGCATTATATGTACATATAAAACACAAGCAGTGAAAAATCCTGGAACTTCCTGTCACTGTCTTTAGAAGGTAATCAAGAATCTGCAGTCACCCTTAGGCACATTCAGATGAAATACACACTGGGAGTGTACTGTGTTCCTCCTGTCCCACCACACACATTTTTGCTTATAATATGATGACAAAGATTTGCGGAAATAATAACAACCATCATCATGATAATCAATCTCTGCTATTCACGACCATGCTCTTCATTTTCAACACATGCTCGTTGAGTAGTTAACCTGTGCTAGAGCCTGGTGGGCTGCCATCTATGGGGTCGCACAGAGTCGGACATGACTGAAGCGACTTAGCAGCAGCAGCAGGCATTCTCTGCAGAGCCAGATTCTTCCCTTCAAGGACTGCACATCTCAACTCTGTGAGCATGCGGTGTGGCTGGAAATGCTCCCTGAGAGCTTGGCGCACTGATCACTGAGTGCCAGACGCTTTACATGTATTATCACGTTTAATCACAACCATCCAAGGAGACCAATATTATTACGAGTGCCTTTTTCACAATTCAGATAAAGGAGATTCCGCAAGACCTAACCCTGTATAGTCCATACATTTGTTGTTGTTGTCCAGTTGTTAAGTTGTGTCTGACTCTTGGAGACCCCATGGACTGCAGCAGGCCAGGCCTCCTTGTCCCTCACTATCTCTTGGAGTTTGCCAGAGTTCAAGTTGAAGTCCATACACAGAAGGACCTCAGTTTTAGCTTGTCCATGCTCTGAACTCCATCTGCTGATTGCCAATGGATGCAGAACAAGACATAGATCTGGTGGAGTAGATGAGGAGAGCTTTGAGTAGTGGAATTTGAACTGGATATGGAATGAGGTCAGGGACTAGCACAGGAAGGGGAGACAGAGATCTGCAAAGACCTGCAGAAGACAGAACCAGCAGGCTGTGCATGAGAGGTGCAGATTAATTCAAGTCAAGAAATACAAACTTCAGTCAGTAAAAACAGACCTGTGGAGGCAAGTGGCAAAGACCTGGAAAAAGAGAAAAGTGGGCTCACTAGGCGTAATAAGGTTTGGGAAATCAACAGGTGTATGAAAAAGAAAAGTGGCAAAATGACAATAGGATATAAATTTTCTTATGCCTATTCTTATCCCTTGAAAGTAAAAGATGCTTGCTCCTTGAAAGAAAATTTATGACAAACTTTGACAGCGTATTAAAAAGCAGAAACATCACTTTGCCAACAAAGATCTGTATAGTCAAAGCTATGGTTTTTCCGGTAGTCATGTACGGATGTGAGAGCTGGACCATAAAGAAGGCTGAGTGTCGAAGAATTGATGCTTTCAAATTGTGGTGTTGGAGAAGACTCTTGCGAGTCCCTTGGACAGCAAGGATATCAAACCAGTCAATCCTAAAGGAAATCAACCCTAAATATTCATGGGAAGGACTGATGCTGAAGCTCCAATAGTTGGGCCATCTGATGTGAAAAACCCACACACTGGAAAAGACCCTGATGCTGGGAAAGATTTAGGGCAGGAGAAGAAGGGGGCAACAGAGGATGAGATGGTTGGATGGCATCGCTGACTCAGTGGACATGCGTCTGAGCAAGCTCCAGGAGGTAGTGAAGGACAGGTATATAACCTGAGGAAACGAAGCACTGACTGACGCCAGCAGGCAGGAAACGTTCTGCCTGAAGGAAGAAGGTCTTTCTGGTTCCAAACTGATGGCCGACATGGAAGAATATGGACTCAAGCAGTTAGAGCTGATTTTTTTTTTGCCCCAAGAAGAGCCATAGAACTGATAAAAGTAACAGTTACCACTAAAATACTGTTTGCCAATAATTTTCAACACCAAAAATGCTGACAAGAGAAAATGAGAATCTGGTACCAGAAGCCACCTGAGACCTTACATATATTCTTCCCCAATGGGGGCCAATGCGATTTAAGATTTTGTCACTTCTCTGCTGTCAGAAATTAAATGTCTTAGCAGAAAAACTACTGTTACAGCAATAGTCGTGTCATCCTATGCTGAAAACAGCCAGTGGCAACGTTTCAGAAGCACCCTAAGTTCCGCTCCCTCCACATTCCCTTTTCTCTGCCTTTCCCAGTCTGTCAAAAGTATCAGCATGACTTCAGGCATATATCACGGTCCTTAAGGCGCAAACTATGTAATAGGAACATCCTGTATTTGTTGCGATTTTCCTGAGAAGGACTTCATTCAATAGTGGGATGTAAACTGTATTCTCTATGTAAGAAGGGTTAAGGTCTTCTTAACACTGATACGGAGAAGGCAATGGCACCCCACTCCAGTACTCTTGCCTGGAAAATCCCATGGACAGAGGAGCCTGGTAGGCTGCAGTCCATGGGGTCGCTAGAGTCAGACACGACTGAGCGACTTCACTTTCGCTTTTCCCTTTCACGCATTGGAGAAGGAAATGGCAACCCACTCCAGTGTTCTTGCCTGGAGAATCCCAGGGACGGGAAGCCTGGTGGGCTGACAGAGTCAGACACGACTGAAGCGACTTAGCAGCAGCAGCAACACTGATAATGTCTGATGATGGTGGTCATTTAAGTTGCTGTTACCAGCCACAAAGCCAATATTTAAAAAGTATAACAACAAAAACACCAAGGGAATTTTAAAAGAATTATACTACATACTACATAGTATAGTGTTACAGTCTAGTATGTAGCCAACTACATAGCCATGTTTCCAATGACACTTCGCTTTTTAAAGGCAGAGAAGCACAGTGTTAAAAGACAGAGATAGAATACCTTCCACTTACCGATTTTTGGATCTATTCCAAACTAGACACTTAAGCACTGACCCCTGGGAGAATAAGAAATCTCAAGAGAACACCTCATTGAGGCTTTGGAAAGTGCACAGAAATGAATGGACCTTTACACAGAGTGAAATGGCTTAAACAGTGGCACGAAATGCAGCGTCAGCACTGAACTTCATAGGCTTCCCTGGGGTGGGGTGGGGGGGCTTGCCAGTCTGATCCACTAAAAACTCCCTGCACATTAAACAAAGCAAATCGAGGAGCAAGGCACAGGGGACATGAGTTATAGAGCTTCCTGGGGCTAATGCAGGTCACTGCAAAGGCAATTTTGATGCTCTTAGTTTAAGAAAATAAGAGTCAGAGCGACCTGCTGCTAATTATTGCTCACTTACTTCACACACATAGAAAAGCCAGTTTCTTTCACTTACAAAGGGCAAGGAGTCAAGCAGATAAATCAAACCCACCCCAAGGTGTATGTCTCCTTCTCGTCTCGTCATACCCCTGTTCTCCTGCCCACCAGCCAACTACAGCGCAACTCCATTCTGGCTTAGGAACACTCACAGCAGCCCCTCCCCAGCTCCACCCACACGGGGTCAGCTGATGCGCTGATTACTGCGCCCCAGCTCCCGCCCCCCCCCCACCCCCCCCCCCCCCCCGCAAAGCCCATGTTCTGCATTTGCTTTCCATCAGTGACACTCCTTTCGCCCACGTTCTCTCATTTGCCTTTGCTCGATTCATCTTCCTGCCTCCTCTGCATCTCAGCACTTGGTCTGCTGGAGGTTCCCCGGTTTTACTATCACTGGATGTAATTTCACTTCATCTCTGGTATTTCTTTTCTCATCCACCAAATTACTCCTACCTGACAACAGACACCTCAAAGTTCAAATCAGCTACTCTGTTTTCACTTTGGATTCCATCTTCCCAACGTCTGTCACTTTTTCAAATTTCAACTCCCTCCTTCCCATTTCTCTCTTGTCTCCTGGTTCAGCTTTTATCCCCTTGTGTCACTATGACATCTCCATCTAGCCTCCCAGATACCTCTGTTCTCACAACTTGGGTTTCTGCCCATCTTTCAGCTCAGTAAACTGCCATCCTTACCTTTCAAGTAGCTGAATCAATATAAGAGCTTAAAACTATACCTGGCAAAGTATTAAACATGCAAGAAAAGTTGTTTCTCTTCTTCTTCTTCCTCCTTCTCCTCCTTTTTCTACTATTATTAATAGTATTACTATTTTTTACCATGCGAACTCTTTCAGTCAGTTCAATTCAGTCACTCAGTCGTGTCTGACTCTTTGCGACCCCATGAATCGCAGCACGCCAGGCCTCCCTGTCCATCACCAACTCCCGGAGTTCACTCAGACTCATGTCCATCGAGTCAGTGACGCCATCCAGCCATCTCATCCTCTGTCGTCCCCTTCTCCTCCTGCCCCCAAATCCCTCCCAGCATCAGAGTCTTTTCCAATGAGTCAACTCTTCGCATGAGGTGGCCAAAGTAATGGAGTTTCAGCTTTAGCATCATTCCTTCCAAAGAACACCCAGGGCTGATCTCCGTTAGAATGGACAGGTTGGATCTCCTTGCAGTCCAAGGGACTCTCAAGAGTCTTCTCCAACACCACAGTTCAAAAGCATCAATTCTTCGGCACTCAGCTTTCTTCACAGTCCAACTCTCACATCCATACATGACCACTGGAAAAACCATAGCCTTGACTAGACGTGAACTCTTTACCCCATCACTAATTCTACATTAATTCAATAACTAAAAACATCAAAGTTCACTGCAAATGATCTAAATCTAAAAAACCTGGGAGAGGGAGGAATTCCCTGGTGGGTGCAGCGGTTAGGACTCAGTACCCGCACTGCTGGGGGCCATGGTTCAATCCCTGGATGGGGAACTAAAGATCCCATAAGCCATGCTGCATGGCCAAAACAAAAAATTAAAACTTTAACCAAAAAAAAAAGAGAGAGAGCCCAAATCAAGCTTACAGAAACAGAGAACAGACTGATGGTTCCCAGAGCTGGAGATGAGGGGTGAGTGAAGTGAGTGAAGATACAGACTTCCAGTGAGAAAACAAACAAATCATGGGGATGTAATGAGCAGCACTGTGACTATGGTTAACAATACTTTTAAAGTTGTTAAGAGAGGAGATCTTAAAAGTTCCCAACCCAAGGGAAAAAATCGTGTTAACTATGTATGATGACAGATGTTGAACTAGACTTATTGTGGCGAATATCACAAAATTTCATATTGTGAAACTGTACACATTTCACAAGATCTACAAACAGCAAATCATTATGTCATACATCGGAAACTAACATAATGTATGTCAATTACACCATTAATAAAAACAAGTATTAAAAAGTTACAGTCAGAAATGCACTACAGGTATAGTATGCTTCTCAACCTAAATGGATTATAAAATGGAAGACGTGGTTAAAGAGCTGTGACTCAAAGGAAAAATATGTTTTAAACAACTAACTGTGGTCACTTAATCTAACTAGTAAAATTCCTCTCACTTTTTCTGTTGAACGTAGATAGGGATTATACGTCAAGCTGTCCCAGGTGGGCACCCTGTCCTATCTCACCCACTTCCCCCAGAGGATAGAGTGGCACATGGAGAAATGATTCCTTCTCTGGTTAAGAAGTTAATTACAGGGAGGGTCACTCCTGCTGCATCCTAGTAAAATTGTCTCACCGTCGTTAAGTTTCAAGGAAGAAAGAAAGGAGGGAGAAAGAAAGGAAGAAAACATGAGAAAAAAACATAGACCCCCAGTTAGGGGAAAACCAAAGTCATCTCCCCACCTGGCGTTGTCTTCCCAGTTAACCCTGTTTCGCCATCACATTTCTTACTCCACACACATGCATACAGAAAGGAAAATGTTCGACTTTTCTTGAACCCAACAATGAGACCCGTCCCCTTCATTTCCACTCCTGCCCATATGGTCACGAGATGGTGTGGTCCTGTTTAGAACCAAGCATCTCAGAGAGGAGAAGCACAGGGTCTAGCTCTGTTTACACAGCTGCCAAGCAACAGAACCTCCCGAGGCTTAGCTTTTGAACCGTTTAGATCTCTATTTCCTTTTGGTTGTCTACGTTGGCAGCAGTTTGAGATTCCATTTCTAATGCTGGCATATGCAAATGTATTTTTAAGCTTAAAGTCAGAATCCTAGGAGGGTTAAATCATTGCCCAGCTGTTGCCAGACTCACTGAAAAAAACTACCTGGAAATAAATTCTCTTTTCCTGCCTAAAAACAATTGCTCTTGTCAGCTCTTCACTATCAGCTATTGAACTTTTCATCTGCCACTTGGTACGCATAAGAAGTTTGATCTTTCACAACCTCGATTCACCTGCCTGACTTCTTATACAATGCAGCTATGTCCTTCCTCTCGGATGGGAGGCCAAGGGCTGAATGGAACCACACTCATTTTTACAGCTATACCCCGCAGTCAACAAAACGGGGTGAGAGAAATCCTAGAGGAAGTCCGCTGGTGAGAGGGGAGGGCTATATGCTAAAGTGTACAGCCATCAATATACTAGGAAAACGAACATTTTAATAAAACCCATCTCATAGAGGGAGGGGTGCCCAGGCCTGGTCTACTTAGAGATGAGTTCTCAAGTGCTTGCTCTCAGTATCCCTTGAGACGCATCAAAATTATCAGTGACTTCAAAGAGCTTTTGTTCTGTGGGTTACACCTATTAACATCAACCACGTTAACAATCAAAACTGACAAAACTTTAAATACCGAATAATTAATCCTGTAATAACACCAAGCTTTTTTACTTAACATAAAACTTTTAGGGAAAAACAGCTATACTTTCCAAGACCAAAAAAATACTGTAAGAGGGTATTTCTTTTATATTTTCACTTCTCTTTTTAATATCTAGCTTAAAAAAAGTCAACTGGATTCTTACAGCTATTTGTGCATTCAATCTGTTGTGATACACTATTTTGGTTGTGAAGAAAATCTGATCTCACATAACTGTGTATTCTGGAAAATACACAGGAGTATCTGAATAGCCTCTTTTTTTTTATTTTTATTTTTTTATTTTTAAACTTTACATAATTGTATTAGTTTTGCCAAATATCAAAATGAATCCGCCACAGGTATATGAAGTAATTTTGGATATTCTTTGATATTACACCAAAAATCAACAAATGGCAGTTTCCCAAAGTTCATTTCCAATCTGAATATGTGCCACACCTATCAGTGAACTTTTTATACTCTGTTACATTAATATCCATTGTTCTATTTTAAACTTTAAATTTACTTTATCCATGAATGATTTTATAACATCATGCACTGGTTATTTAGAAATTATGCAGACTTCTCTCAAATATTGATACATTTCATTATACAACATCCAAAAATCACATTTGGTACCATCACTACCAAAATCTTCAGAAAGGTCTTTACATGTGGATGGTAAAGCTGTCCAGCTCACAGCAGCAGATACAAGTTTCCCAAAACTCTACTTTTGCTTGAAGCTCAAATTTTATCATGAACAACAAATATTGTCAATCGTGTTCTTGAAGTGACAAGCTCATGTCATTGATTTTTGAGAAAAGTTCTGCCAAATAACCAAGCCTAAACAACCATAGTTTGTCTATGAATCATAGTTTCAAGTAAAAAATAGTGTTTCTTGCAAAAAAGCAGCTCATTTAGCTCACAACTCGAACACTGCACAAATCCTTTTCTCAAGACAACCAGGGAACTTTGGTAAGCAACAGAGTGCCTTTCATGTCCACATCTGTCACACAGAAAAGATGTGTGCTCGAGCTTAAAGATTTAACGTAACCAGCATTGTTTTCTGCTTCGTGAAGGACATTCTTAAGTGAAGTTGTTTGTCGTTTTAGCGGCAAGTGTGTGGCAGCGAGGTGTGCCAACACTGCCAGGAGTCTGCTGCCCTGTCTCAACTCATGCTGCTGCTGCTGCTGCTGCTAAGTCACTTCAGTCGTGTCCGACTCTGTGCGACCCCATAGACGGCAGCCCACCAGGCTCCCCTGTCCCTGGGATTCTCCAGGCAAGAACACTGGACTGAGTTGCCATTTCCTCCTCCAATGCATGAAAGTGAAAAGTGAAAGTGAAGTCGCCCAGTAGTGCCCGACTCTTAGCGACCCCATGGACTGCAGCCTACCAGGCTCCTCCATCCATGGGATTTTCCAGGCAAAAGTACTAGAGTGGGCTACCACTGCCTTCTCCGCAACTCATGCTACCTTACCTGAAGTCTGCCCTGCCATTAATTTCACACCATCACTGCAAATGTCAATACACTGAAAAAGACAAGTAACACTTCAGCATTAGTATGAAAATGGTTTTGACCTTCTGGACACCTGAACGTATCTTGGGATTCCCAGAGATCCTCAAAGCACGGTCTGCCTTAACCTACTTCTGATAAGATGCAGTTGATTCTAGAAAGCCATCTATTTAAAATTCTGCTGAATTCATAGCAATAACCTAAACACGTCCAACTCTTTGCAACCCCATGGACGGTAGCCCACCAGGCTCCTCCATCCATGGCTTCTTCCAGGCAAGTATACTGGAGTGGGTTGCCATTTCCTTCTCCAAGGGATCTTCCTCACCCAGGGATTGAACCTGCGTCTCCCGCACTCAGGCAGACTCTTGACCACCTGAGCCACAGAAGTGAACTAAGATGATTATTAATAAATATAGACTTCCCTGTTATGTGAAAAGTTTTTATTCCTTTCATTTTTCTGTGTTAACAATTAAAATTACACTTGCTTATTTTTAACATAAGAACTTTAACAATTATATAATCCAGTGCCAATATTTTACCCATAAACAGGGAAACTGAGCTGCATGTGTCTAAACGCACCACCATTAAGAGGACGAGTCAGAACTGGAATCACTAGATGTCTTTGTTCTTGATAACTTTTATTAAGTAATGCTTCCCTGTCCCGGTTTACTTATTCAGGATTTCACTCTCAGTCACAAGAAAGCTCTTAAACCAAAGGCACTCACAGCAGATCCTGATCTGTCTACTCCCAGCCCAATCGTGCAATCACTCTCTATCACCGCCTGGTGGCGGCAAACATAACCTGCATGAGAGAGCTGACCCGTAAAGGCTTTGCCTCGGAAATTCCCAGCCAGGTCTCCAAGCCAATACTGGGTAGTCCCAAGCACTGCAAGATTCTCAGCTATTAATACACAGGAAGGATCACCTTATGTCAATAGAGAACTATAGGTTTGGAGAGGAAATATCTTAGTACACACAAACAGTTAAAAATCTGTGTTGATTTTTCAAGGCTCTTCATTTTATTCATAATGGGTTGGTTCTTGACTAGGAAATCAGGTAGTATTTCTGCAGTATGCCTTTAGAACCGCTCTTGTTGGGTTTATGAACTATATTTGAGATCGTTGTATCTGCATATTGTCTCTAGTCTTCCTCTCACCACTTTAGATTCTGAGCTACCCAAATTGCGCTGCTTCGGCTGTAACTCGAGCATGGGCAATTGCAACACATTAAACAGGAGAGGTTCTCCAGTACTCAGCATAGAGGCCCATTATGCTAGAGAGAAAAATCAATCCAAAAGGGATCTGCCTTTTCATCTAGTTAACAGAATAGAGACGAGAGCTCTTCAATTTAAAAGACTCAAAACCCATTGTCATCTCCACCAAAAAGTTCTGGAAATTTTCAAGTTACTGCTGATGCCTGCAGTACATTCTACCCATTGGAAGACTCAGCATGCTTCATCTCTTTGGGAAAGGAACTGCTCTTCAATTAAGGGAATCATTCAGTTTGTAGGGCCTCTTCTCTCGGGAAACACTCAGACGATATCAAGAGTCCTTAGGAAACGAGCATTTCAAGGACCATCCTTGAAAGAAGAGAAAACTAAAGATGGAACAGTTTGGACAACTGGAAAGTAGTATTTTGGTACTGGGTCTCGAAGACTCAGGGCAGAAAAGGGGCTGGAAAGTAGAATCGGAAGAAAAGAGATGGAAGCCATCTGGAGAAGACCACAGGAACACTAGAATGAAGAAAGGAGTGAGGCCTTATACAAAGACTCCTGCTGAAACACCTAACCTCAGGTCCAAACAGATGGGAAAGGTGTATCATCTGCCTATACCAGGTATCAGTAAAGAAGCCTCAAGTACAAAGTCTATACTTTACATAAGACTGTGTAAACGTTTGGGGGAGAATGGATACATGTGTACCCATGGCTGAGTCCCTCTGCTGTGCCCCTGAAACTGTCACAAACACCCCTTCAGAAAGGCCGCCTACAGCCTCAAGCACGGGACAAGCATCGCTCTGGCGGCCCGCGGGCACCCTGCGCATGCGCATGGCTGGCGGCAACACGGACCACGCGGTCCACCTACGCGCACCTCTGTTCTGCTCACACGATGCTCTCCTGTTGCACCGACAGCTGCTCTGAAGGAAGGGCCACATCTAATTTATCTCTGTGCTCCTAGTGCCCAGCAATGAGTGTTCAATACAAGTCCCTTGAACTGCTAAATAATCATTAGATGGAAGCATGAAATTTTCCACAGTTTCACTATCGGGAGTTTTCTAATCATCAGTACACTGCGTGAGTGCACTAAGCCAGGGGTCCCCAACCTCTGGGATTTAATGCCTGATGATCTGAGATGGAGCTGATGTCATGACAGTAGAAATAAAGTGCACAATAAATGTAATTCACTTGAAGCATCCTCAAACCACCCTTCCCCAGGCCGTGGAAAAATCGTCTTCCATGAAATTGATCCCTGGTACCAAAGTCTGTGGACCGCTGCACTAAGCTTTTCAGTGATACAACTCAGAAAAGCTCTTCCTTTTTCTGCAACAAATCTTGATTCCCCATGGGCGGCAGGGGTTGGGAGGGGCAGGAATTGATTTTTTTCATCCATTAGGACACATGTGCATCAAACACACAGTCCAAGCATTGCCTCATTCACTCAACTGCTGCTGCTGCTACTGCTGTTAAGTCACTTCACTCGTGTCTGACTCTGTGCGACCCCATAGACGGCAGCCCACCAGGCTTCCCCGTCCCTGGGATTCTCCAGGCAAGAACACTGGAGTGGGTTGCCATTTCCTTCTCCAATGCAGGAAAGTGAAAAGTGAAAGTGAAGATGCTCAGTCATATCCGACTTTTAGCGACCCCATGGACTGCAGCCTACCAGGCTCCTCCGTCCATGGGATTTTCCAGGCAAAAGTACTGGAGTTGGGTGCCGTTGCCTTCTCCGATCCACTTAACTATCTTTTCCTAAATCACATAAACCCACTGATACCATGCTTTCCCACCTGGTTTACATTTTTTATCTCAACCTCTGTTTTCTGACTCTAAAAGGATATTTAGCAAAATCCATTCACTTTATAACTGACAGTCTCCATTGCTTACCTCAGCCAAAATTTCAGCAATCTAGAAGCCCAAAAGGCCTTGAGGATAAATCATCATGCCAATAGCTGGGCTTTCTCATTAGAAGTGATGTAAAAATATCAGTGCTTTAAAACACAGTCATCCATTGTACCTGAAGCTGTTTACTCTGAGTTGCTAAGATGATAAATGAATGTGTCTAAAAATAAACGACTCTCAGGTAACCTGTGGGGCTGATCTTTAAAATAACTGAGAGCAAGCAAATCTTCAGACATGACTAAGTTTAGCTTTGACTCGGAGTCCTTGACTACCCGTTCTATGAAGGGGCCAGATGTTCTGTGCAGCAATGTTAAATTAAGACAGCCCTGCCCAACAGGGCTGCCTAACGAGGCTACTCTATTCTGATAGAGAGTGCAGGCAAATTCAAACTACCCAGAGAGTCTTGCAACTCACAAATGAGAGCAAATTCAAACCATCATACTAAAGGAAGTAAAATCAAGACATACTACCGAAAATAAGAGAAGGAAAATTTTAATGCTTAAACAATAAAGTCAAAAATAGATTTTTCTCAATATGAATGTTCACAAAGTCAATTGGTTTTTAACCTTCTAAACATATAAGTTACTAGGATATGTCTGTACATCTTAAAACCACTTCATTCAATATCCTCCCAAATTAACTACAAAACACAAATTTGTAATTAAGCCTACCTAATTTTAAGGACCATTGATCTGGGTTGAAGTTATCATGATGGAGAAATTCACACTGAGAAGGACTCTGCTAGATAACACTCTATCCTCACATCAAAACAAACAACTTGACCTGTGAAAGGCTAAGGTTCAAACCCAGTTTCCAGTCGCTCTTAATTACTGCCTATGCCCACAGCTTTCTGCATTTCTCATCTTTCCTTGCCTCACACTATTGGCCCTCCCACTTGTAGTGTTTTATTCCATTTCCTTTATATTCTTTTTCTGCCATTGTTACCCACTTTATTTTAGTAGTTTTCCTTCTCATTTTTGTTCTACAGGAGACAAAGAGTAAGATAGCTGAGAAAAACACAGCTGATGATCTGAGATCAGGCTACCGAAGAGCTTACTAATATGCATAGTCTGTGGCATGACTGTGCTCTCAAGAAGGCAGTAAGAAGGCTCCACAGAGCTGATGACTTAACAAATGATCCCAGAGGGAAATCAGACCCAAGGACCGCAGAAGGTGAGGAGCGCACCCCAGGCAGAGGACAGCATGGACAAAGGTGGGGAGACAGGGAAGAGAATGGCCAGCCTGTGCGACAGGCAACTGGATACAAACAGAACACTCAGTGCAAAAGAAGACAAGGAGAATGAGGATGGATGTGCAGTCAGAGATGAGATCCCGAAGACCGAGTGACCAACCGTCCCAGTTTGCACAGAGATTGATAGAGTTCCCTGGATGCAGGGCTTTCAGGAAAGCCCTGGCAAACCTGGACAAGATGGTCACCCTGCAGCCAAAGATGTGCTCTGCCATACTTTAGCGAGATCTAAACTCTGTAGGCAGCAAGGAAATACCAAAGGATTCAACCAAGTGCAAGGCCAGGTGGTTTATCCTTAGCATGTAATACATACAGCCTTTTTTACTGAACATTTTAATTTATTTATTTTTAATTGGAAGATCATTCTTTACAGTGTTGTGTTGGTTTCTGCCATACATCAACATGAATCAGCCATAGTTATATATGGCTATACACATATATATATATCCCCTCCCTATTCAACCTCCCTCCCACCCTCCACCCCATCCCACCCCTCTAGGTTGTCACAGAGCACCAGGTTTGAGCTCCCTGCATCATACAGCAAACTTCCACTGGCTATCTATTTTACACACAGGCTTTTTAAACATGGGTTGCAAACCACCAGTATGTAACAAAATCAAGTTCGTTACTAGTCACAGGGAGCGACGTTTGTGATTAACAGATGAAAACTGCTAAGAAGCACACAGGAAGAACAATTACGGTTTCACAGAACTTGGTTTTGGATACACGCATGTTCACTGTTACACAGACACAGCATTGTCCATGGTCAGTTGCAGGTAAATGAGATCCAAACGTACTGGGCTACATCAATTGTAGAGTAAGTTTTCATTCATAAACTTGTTTCTACCTTTGTCTTTTCTCAGCCAACATTTTGCGCAGCATGACACCCACGTGACACTTGCCCAGAGTGCTGAGGGAACAGAGAAAGCTGCTGGCTACCACAGGAGACTGATGCAGGCTCCGACTACCCGGAGGGCCAAGAGATTAATATCTGGGTGCACACGCAACCTGCAGTCCTTTGCAGGGCGCTGGTGAGGACGCATTACCACAGAATGACCAAAGCCAGCTCAGCAACATCTAAGTTCCACCAGAGAAAGAAAGTGCAAAAGATAACAAAATAAAGCCATGGATGTTTCAGGGCACAAACGCATCCAGATGGATGTACTTACAAAGATTAACTGGCTTTTCCGGTTACCCTAGTGTGCCCTTAAGAGTGCAGAAAATCAATACTGCCGGAAATGCGGGACCATGGCATATTTCCTGCAGGCCATGTCAGAGCAGATGCTGACTGAGCTCAGGATCTGGAGGTTTGCCATTTGTCTCATCAGCACAACCTTTATATTCCTTTCAGAAAGCAAATACCCATCTGAAAAGCTTGGCTGCCGAGTCCCCCAGCTTCGCCTGCACACAGCATGCTATACATGAATGGATAACACAGTGGTGTGAGGCAGGATTCAGAACAGATTTCTCAACCAGTTCTTAAAGGCTTAAACCCCTTCTGATACCCATGTGCATTTTTCAAATTCAAGATGTCTTTCTTTTTTTTTTTAATTTAAGCTAGAGTCAGTTTCAACCATCTGTCTCTTTGAGTGAAAATAGGAGACAGGCTTATATATATGAGCTTCTGAAGAAAATCAATCTTGGCAGAAAAAAAATTAAAGTGGAGGAAGAATGATATGGGCATTTTCAGGATCTTGCTAAGAAGTAACAAAAATATTCAAAGTAAGGAGGAACTTACATGAACACATCCATCTCCTTTACTGCCTAGTAGGCTGCCCCCATTCCTGACCATTGCCTGATTGGACATAACTGCAATTAGACCTCTGCCACCCAATCACTGCCTTATAAGAGTAAAGCGGTGATCGGGTGGAGCAGAGTGGAGACATAAAAGTGACTTCCTGGATTTGGGTGACAACATTTAGGGGTATGGGAGATGATAATGGTAGGTAGTCTCCAAGAATTTGAAAATGACAGGAAAAGAGCATGACCACTTTCTGAAGTTAAACTAGACCTTATCTTAAATGACAGGACATCTCCCAAGTCAAAACCATGACATACAGTGTGTGCACGCTTAAGTTGCTTCAATCATGTCCAACTCTGAGACCCTATGGGCTGTAGCCCACCAGGCTCCTCTGTTCATGACACACAGTGGTAAAACATCAAAGCTAGGACTCACCAAAGGTAAAGGAAAACCACTGCCAAGATTAGCAGTAAACCACCATAAAGCTGCTACAATGAAAGGAGAATGAAGTCTCAAATGACAGGAGATGGGGAATGAAGTCTTCAGGTTTTCTCTGGTGTGTCCCAGGAAACAGCTGCCCTGACCAGCTGACGTCACTGTGCCTGTGCATCTGTTAGGAGGGTCACCACGACGGCGCCAGGTGGCTCCCCTGCAGCCCCGGTTACAACTGCTCCCTCTGCTCTGGCTCCATGTACATCCAACCTTTAACTGTTGCACTCCAGGTAGAGGCAACTCCAGCCCTCCAGTTAGATCAGACCCAAAATCTTAGAGTCATCCCTGCTTTGTCTTTCTGTCAAAACCTACATCCGATTCATTAGCAAATTATCTGGACTCTACCTTCCAAGCATTTCCAGAACCTGTCTGCTTTTCCCCACCTCCCCTGCCATCATCCCCCATCATATTATTGCCAAAGCCTCCTTAACAGTCTCCCTGGGTCTACCCAGGGCCTATTCTCAGCTGCAACAGTAATTCATTAAAACACAAGTCAAATCATGTCACTTCTCTGCATAAAGCTCATCACCAGCTTCCATCTCATAGTTAGAGAAGCCCAAGTCCTGCATGGCTTCCATGACCGGACACAATCCAGCCCCACATCTTCAGGCACACTTCCCTGCTGTTCTCCAAACACATCACGTACACTCCTGCCTCGAGGACTTTGCATCTACTATTCCTTCTGCCTGATACACTTTTTTTCCTCTAAAATTCTGAAAGATTTGCTTCTTGAAAACTGAGTTCAAAGGTCATCTCATGAGATCTTAACTCATCACTCTATTTAAAAGAGCAAACCACTTGCACCCCACACCCTCACCCCGGCAGCACATGCATTCCCAAGTCTTTCCCACTGCTTTATTTTTTTATTATCTATATTACCAGTTAACATATTCTGTAACACATTTAAATAGATTTCATTGTTTTCTCCTTCTCCTAGCTCCAATGAAGACAAAGATCTTGTCAGTATTGTTCACTCAGGTGCTGCCAATACTTAGAATGGTGAATGGTACAGAGTAGATGTTGTAGACATTCAATAAATACCTATTAGATGAATGGGGCTTCCCTGGTGGTTCAGATGGCAAAGAATCCACCTGCAATGCGGGAGACCTGGGTTCGATCCCTGGGTCAGGAAGATCCCCTGGAGGAGGGCGTGGCAACTCACTCCAGTATTCTTGCCTGGAGAATCCCCAAAAACTCAGACACAACTGAGTGACTAAGCACAGCACAGATAATGAACAAACATAGCTTCAAAAATTGCCTAAGTGAGCTTCTTCTCCTCCTACCTTCATTCTGCGTAAGAAGGGTCAAGACTCCATTGGCTTTGGGATTCTCCTAGGTCTGCTCCCTGACCCTCCCTCTCAAAGGTATCCTTAATGGCCATATCATTGCCACACCTAGATTCCACCTCCCTTCCTGGTCCTTTTGAATGTATTGCATAATTACTACTTGATTTTTCAATGCCCATGTTACCTCTGGAGTTAGCCTTCAGGACAAAATTTTAATGCCCACAGACTAGTACTGTTCCAATCACACCCAGTTGGGACCTCTTGAGACCAAGGGCCTGAGGACCCAAGTTCTCCGGAGACTGCAGAATACTAACCTATAAGCAAGGGCACAGTGAGCCCATAAGAAGAAGTTAGATTCCTCCCCCCAAGTCAGTAAGTTGGCATTTATGTTTGCAGACTAGTATGTGGGTTTTGTGAACTCATCACTAAGTTGCTAGAGAATTTTGGCTATATAAGAACACTGATGTATGGACTCTGTTGGAGAGGGAGAGGGTGGGAAGATTTGGGAGAATAGCATTGAAACATGTGTAATATCATGTATGAAAAGAGTTGCCAGTCCAGGTTCAATGCACGATACTGGATGCGTGGGGCTGGTGCACTGGGACGACCCAGAGGGATGGTGTGGGGAGGGAGGAGGGAGGAGGGTTCAGGATGGGGAGCACATGTATACCTGTGGCGGATTCGTTTTGATACTTGGCAAAACTAATACAGTGTTTCAGGTTTAAAAATAAAATAAAATTGAAAAAAAAAAAAAAGAACAATCTAATATCTCCACCTTCAAAACTAAGATTCAGACTTGACTCTCATCTGTCTGCCTAGCTGGTTTCTGGCTGGCCCTGACTACATCTCTGTCCTCACAGCTGCAACATGACAGCTGACTGCAGATCAGAGCAATGCCCACCAGCGCTGCCTGCACATGTTCCCAGCACACGAGCGTGCACCCACACACGTGTGCACACGCAGTCATCTGACCCCAAATTCCTTTGGCAGATCGGAGCATATCTCTCTGGGCTCCAGTCCCTGCTGTACAGTGACCCTCTGCAGGAAGTCAGTCAAGGGCAGAGGGCAGGAAGGGGGATGATTTACCGGATCAAAGGAGATGGGAGAATCCCTTGGGTATCCGAGCAGGATCCCACACATTTGTAGAGGAGGGAGAAGCACACTGCTCAACCAAAGTTTCTAGTTTGTTAAGAGCCAGGAAGCCCAAGTAGTTGGCTCCACAAAACGCCAAATGTATCTTTATGTTAATACAACTTATTGGGACTTACTGAAGTCCTATAAAGTACAAAGTGCTGCTCTGGGTGCTGTGGGGGCTTACACAAATGATTACGAGGAAAGTGGCCAAAAGACTCCCAGTTACGAGAGAAGTGAGTGTTGGGGGTGTAATGTACAATATGATGACTACGGTCAACACTTGTTATTCAGTCTCTAAGTTGTGCCGGACTCTTTGCGACCCCATGGACTGCAGCCCTCAAGGCTCCTCTGGTCTCCACTATCTCCCAGCGTTTGCTCAAACTATGGTTAACACTGCTATACAGGAAAGTTGCTAAGCAAGTAGATCCTAAAAGCTCTCATCACAAGGAGAAATTTATTTTTTTTTCTTTTTGTTGTACCCACAAGGTGATGGATGTTAACTAAAGCTATTGCAATCATTTTACAATATATGTAAATCAAACCATCATGCTGTATCCTTTTAACTTAAACAGTGATGTATGTCAATTATTTCTCAATAAAACTGGGGGGAAAAAAATCCCAGAGGGAAACACTGGGCTAAGCTGTGAGGCTGACACTCTCCCTGCTGGGAGTGTTTGGACAGGTAATACCAATACTCACCACGTAGCTCTCCTTTCTCTAAACCTTCATGGCTAACGAAGCACACAACTGATATTTTAGCTGTACCAATCTATTGCAAAAAGTTAAAATAGAGCCTTTTGCCCTGGAAAACTACCCTTAGCTTTTGAGACAATTTGTCCATCTCTTAATGTATTGATATAAGAGGTTAACAGTGAAAACAATCTTATTTCCAGATTCTCAGTGGACTTATTAATATAGTGCCCTTGTTGAGTAATAATGAAAGTAACATATTCCTAACTGAGCTCTTACTATGTGCCAGGCAGTGCTATAAGTCTTTTCCACGTGTTAACTCATTTAATCTTCTTTTAGCATGCCAACTGGAAGAGGCAGGACTCCTATCCAGGAAGTTTAGGTTTTAGACTTGCTTAACCACCAGTAGTCAACTTTCCTTAGCTGCCATTACACTAATACGAGAAGGAAGAAAACAAGTTATGAACTTATCTTTTTCTATAATAAATACATTTAATTTCTATAAGCAGGAACAATCTTTTCTGAATGCTTGTTGACGATCTGTCCCTTAGTCCAAACCAAAGTCCTGGAGAGAGAGACGCCGGCTGTTGTGATACAGCTGTGTCCCTGGTGTCTGGAATAGATTTATGAAGCACTCAAATACGTTAGCCATCCTTCTGACTCTTCCTAGTTTCAATTTTATTTCTTTTCAGAGAAAAAGGGCAGGCTCATGATGTATACAATGAATTATAAGACAAACCTATCCATAAATATTTGTTGGATGAATAAATTACCTGAAAAAAAAAATATAGAGTCTGTCTCAAAAAGCCTGTAACATGGTAGGGTCTGAAAATGCTAGCTCCGTGGCAAGGGAGAAATGGGGCAAGTGTGTGATAAATGTTTAAGGCACAAAGGAGAGTTGCAGGAACCCAAGCTCACAGTGGGCTTCCTGAAGGAGGGGCTGTGAGAGCAGGACACGGAGACGTGGGTTGCCTGGGAACTGGGCAAGTGTTTCCCGTGGAAGGAGAGTGAGCATGAGTGAAATGACAAGAGGCAACTATGGAAAACAGTGTGGAGACTCCTTAAAAAGCCAGGAATAAGACTACCATATAACCCAGCAATCCCACTACTGGGCACATACCTGAGAAAACCATAATTGAGAAAAGACATGTGTACCCCAGTGTTCACCCTAGCTATCAATAGATACCCAGGAAGCAGCCTAGAGAGCTATTGACAGATGAATGCATAAAGTTATGGTACATATATGCAATGCAATACTTCTCAGCCATAAAAAGGAACGATTTTAAGTCAGTTGTAATGAGGTGGATGAACCTAGAGCCTGTTATCCAGAGTGAAGTGAGTCAGAAAGAGAAAGATATCGTATATTAATGCATACACATGGAATCTAGGAAAATAGTACCGATGAACCTATTTGCAGGGAAGGAATGGAGATGCAGAAATGCAGAACGGACTTGTGGGCACAGCAGGGAAAGGAGAGGGTGGAACGAACTGAGAGAGGAGCATTGACATATATATTCATTACCATGTGTAAAACAGAAAGCTTAGTGGGACGCTGCTGTGTAGCACAGGGAGCTCAGCTTGATGCTCTGTGACGACCTAGGGGGTGGGATTGGGGAGGGAGGCTCAAGAGGGAAGGGATATATACACACACACACTTCATAACTATGCATATATATGTATAGTCATGATTGATTTGTGTTGCTGTATGGCAGAAACCAACACAGCATTGTAAAGCGATTTTCCTCCAATTCAAAAAAAGGGAGTGGCCACGGTGTGATGGGACATCATCTGGAAAGGTGTGTGTTTGGTACAAAACTCTCAGGTGTTCATGACCCAGGTCAACTGTTTCTGCCCTTTGGTCCTTCCTTACTTCCGAAGAAACTATTCATTTTTAAAAGACGTGACGGTCTTGAAAAAAAAAAAAAAATCAAACATTTCCATGTTAAACCAATCCAACCTACTCAAATGTGCTAAGTAATGCAAACGAGAATTAACGCTTCCCTTATAATCACACCTCTGCTGTATGTAATGAAAAAGTGAGAAATACAGTGCCCGAAATAGGCACCTTAGCATTTGTAATACATGCTTTGCATAAGATCAGCATTCGATGGGTGGCGGGGTGGGGGGGGGGGCGGGGTGTGGAACTAGTCCCCAAGAAATCTTGTAGTTTTCCATTCTTCAGGCTGCAAAGGGAATAAGGTAGTTGGGGTTTTCTGGCACATGCCTTTGAAATGACATATTAGTCTAGCCTCTGCGGCTGGCAGGATGGTTCAGACTTTGAACATCTTCAAGGTACATAAAGATTACTGAAAGAACAAACAAATGAACAAATAAGAGACTGAGCCCTCAGAGGCATGACGGTGTGGGCAGTTTGGAATGAGGTCGGATGCGAGCATCGCTTGTTTGTTTTTAATGGTTGTCACAAGCTGTTAAATTTCTTTCAACCTGGCCTGACACTGCTATAGCATTCCCAGTGTCTGGCAGGAGCTTAAGGAATGTTTGTGGAATGAACGGATGTTACGATTTGAACAGTTATGTGGGACAGGAAGTAGACAGAGACTGTCATATTTATTTTTCCAGTCTGGCACCTGTTCTCTTATTTACGCACGCCCCAAGGGAATGGCAGAACCTGGCCAGAGAGGAGAGTTGATGCCAGGCTCCATCAAATGTACAAAATCAGAGATTCTTACATTTGGAGAAAAAAAAAAAAAATGTAGAGCTCACTAGAGGAATCTCTGGCCTGAGTTTTCATTATGTAATAATCCCTTCACAGAAAATCTGCCCTGGAGATGGTACGCTTAAATTCTCCTGGGCACTAGGAACTCACTAGCAGCCAGTCCAGTTTTCTGAAGAGCTTGAATCAGTCAAAGGTTCTCTCCAGGGACTTCCCTGGTGGTCCAGTGGCTAAGAATCTGCCTTGCCATGCAGGGGACGCAGGTTGGATCCCTGGCCAGGCAACTAAGATCCCACATGCCCAGGGGCAACTAAGCCCATGGGCTACAACTAAGACCCAACACAGCCAAATAAATACACACATTTTTTTTAAGTTTCTCTCCAGGGAGAGGGAGAAGGTGGGATGATTTGGGAGAATGGCATTGAATCATGTATAATATCATATAAGAAACAAATCGCCAGTCCAGGTTCGATGCAGGATACAGGATGCTTGGGGCTGGTGCACTGGGATGACCCAGAGGGATGGTATGGGGAGGGAGGTGGGTGGGGGTGCAGAATGGGGAACACGTGTACACCCGTGGCGGATTCATGTTGATGTATGGCAAAACCAATACAATATTGTAAAGTAATTAGCCTCCAATTAAAATAAATAAATTTAAATTAAAAAAAAGGTTTCTTTCCATTATATTGATATGAACTCTCCTTTTTCCCTAGAAGTTTAGGCTACAATAGATAGGTGTCCTCAGACCTATTTACCAAAGACAGGGTCTCTAGGCCCACGCCTTCACCTGCTCACAGCCCACAAGCTTTCTGCAGCAGCATCTCAAATTCACCCACTTTGTATTCAAGGAGCAGCAAGGGAAGGGGAGAGGCAGGATACGCACAGGCCAGTATGAGCCACACGCCTCCCATCCATCAGACCCAGCCTCTACCTCATCAAGCTCAGTTGGGCCTGAGTCTTTGCAGCTCTGTGGACTGTAGCCTGCCAGGCTCCTCTGTCCGTGGAATTTTCCTGCCAAGAATATCGGAGTGCGTTGTCATTCCCTTCTCCAGGGATCCTCCCAAACACACAGACCTTTTAACTTTTTGAACTCAAAGAAGCAGAATGCCTCCAGGACTTTGCCACAGTGGACTTGTATCACATTCGAGGTGAATGTAACATGATTTTGGAGAGGTGCAGGTCATCACAGTGAGGGCCTGGAAATGTGTCCTCAGCAGACCCGAACCAAGATCAGAACAGAGGCCACCTGGATATTCCAGAGGTCTCTAGGCTAAGGCTGCCTCACAGGCCAGGGAAATGCTAACTGACCATCTGGCCCTTACACTGTACTCACCCTGATCTACTGGGCACAGAAAGAAATGCTCAAGGTGCGCCTGACTCAGGAAGGCGAGACTTCCAGGATCCTAGGAATTATCAAGTATCCATGTTGGGCCGAGACACTTAACAAGTGGCACACTTCAGGAAGTCAGTGTTTGTACTAAACACACCAGAACGATCCAAGGGGAAACATTTAAACCCTGTAAAAAATGGGAAATTAAGTAGGATGTATTCGTTCAAATCTCACCGCAACACTAGGAAGTGGGTACTATAATCATCAGTTCTGTTGCAGAGGTGATGAAAATAGGAACAGGGAGACAAAGTAACTTGTCCAGGTCATGGAGCTAGTAAGCAGTGACAGTGAGATTTGAATCCTGGCCCCAGAGGTAACGCTCTTATACTATCTATTAATCATTGTTACAATTAGTTTGAGATCAAATTGAGCCCAAGAGCAAGACAGGAAGAATGAAGGTAACACAGTAATACTAATGCTTTTGCCTGATTAAAGAAGTGATTATTCACTTAATTTTTAACAGCTTCCCTTGTTTGAACTCCCATTATACTTTGCTATCCTCCTATTAGGTATTTATCACCTTGTACCTCATACAATAACCATGTGATACATGGGATAATATGCAAGAGACTTGGGTTCAAGCCCTAGGTTGGGAAGATCCCTGGAGAAGAAAATAGCAACCAATTCCAGTATTTTTGCCTGGAGAATCCCAAGGGCAGAAGAACCTGGTGGGCTACAGTCCAAAGGGTCGCAGAGTTGGACATGACTGAGCACACCACACACACACACACACACACACGTGATAACATAAAACTCTTTGTTATGGATATTAAACTTTGCTACTTTCCCCTAATTAGACCTCAGTCCCTAGGGTCTATACCCTGTTCATCTTCATGTGCCCACAAAGCACTAAGTTTGGGTCATGTTGGCACTCCACCAGGACTAAAGGCTATTCCTGACTACAACTGAAAAACTACTGAAAGAAGATAATCTCTACCCCTACACATATTTAATTTATCATCGGTTCGGTTCGGTTCAGTCGCTCAGTCGTGTCCGGCTCTTTGCGACCCCAGAGACAGCAGCCCACCAGGCTCCCCCATCCCTGGGATTCTACAGGCAAGAACACTGGAGTGGGTTGCCATATCCTTCTCCAATGCATGAAAGTGAAATGTGAAAGTGAAGTCGCTCAGTCGTGTCCGATTCTTAGCGACCCCATGGACTGCAGCCTACCAGGCTCCTCCATCCATGGGATTTTCCAGGCAGGAGTATTGGAGTGGGTTGCCATTGCCTTCTCCGTAATTTATCATCAGTAACTGGATTTCTAAGCCCTCTCATTCCAGGACCCTGTTATTACTGATGATGCTAAAACCATTCAAATGCACTTTATATTCTAAATGGGCATTCTTTCACATGTTCCTAAAGTAGGATGTTGAACCCACTACACGTGTGGCTGTGTCTCAGTGAGCTTCCTATGGCTACTGCTGCTGCTCCTAAGTCGCTTCAGTCGTGTCCGACTCTGTGCGACCCCAGAGACAGCAGCCCACCAGGCTCCCCCATCCCTGGGATTCTCCAGGCAAGAACACTGGAGTGGGTTGCCATTTCCTTCTCCAATGCATGAAAGTGAAAAGTGAAAGTGAAGTCGCTCAGTCGTGTCTGACTCTAGCGACCCCATGGACCGCAGCCTACCAGGCTCCTCCGTCCATGGGATTTTCCAGGCAAGAGTACTGGAGTGGGGTGCCAGTGCCTTCTCCGAGTGACCTTCCTAGGAATGTGATTAGCAGCATGAGTAGGCAGAACTCAGGCAAGCCCCTCCCTTCCAGTCATCTGGATTAATTATAAACACTCCTGTTCCCCTCCTCCAGGACTATGCCGAACAACCCATTTGTCGTCAAGCAGAGCCAATGAATCCACTTTGCTAACGACGTTAGGGACTGGGGCACATTCATCAAGATGAAACCTCTCTCAGTATCAGTCTCTGAGTGAATGTGGTCAACAGAGCCCCTTACTGACCCCCACTGGACGTGTAACAAGAGTGAGAAAAATCTTTCCTCATGCTACTCTGCTGAGGTTTGTGAGTTATTTCTTACTGAATGGTGATGCAGCCTAACCCGATCAATACAGTCCCTTGGCCTAAACACTATACTCCAGTGATCCAGCATTCTGGTTACTTTTCCCCCTTTCTCAATTTGCTGTTGGCAACTTCCAGCACCTGTCCTTCACCACCCTACCCAAGCCTGCAGTGGAGTGCCCTCTGAGAAGGGTATCACAAAGATGATCTCCTTGACCAAACCCTAGTTGGGTTCCTCGGAGTCTTTTTCAACTAGGCCCTGTCCATGGGCATGTTCTCCAATTTTAGCAAGAGTCCTGATAAGTCAGTTTGGCCAGAGTGCCCCACCTTCCAGCTCTGATCACCAATGCTGCTGCTGCTGCTGCTACGTCGCTTCAGTCGTGTCCGACTCTTAGCGACCCCCATGGACTGCAGCCTACCAGGCCCCCCCATCCACGGGATTTTCCAGGTAAGAGTACTGGAGTGGGCTGCTGATCACCAATACCTGACTGATATCTGATTGGGTGCCTTATGCCCCCCATCTCCCAAGGGATAGCCAATCACCTCGGCCTGCCTTTATCAAGAATCCTATTAGGTGGGTTTAGCTTGAATCCCTACCATTATCCTGATATTTCCTTTTAGTAATTTTCCATACACTGACCCCTATTCTGCTTGTTCCTGTCGTTCAGTCACTAACTCTTTGCGATCCCATGAACTGCAGTGTGCCAGGCTCCCCTTTCCTTCACTATCTCCCGGGGCTTTGCTCAAATTGCTGTCTTTTGAGTCAGTGATGCCATCCAACCATCTCATCCTCTGCTGCCCCATTCTCCTCTTGCCCTCAATCTTTCCCAGCATCAGGGTCTTTTCCAATGAGTCGGCTCTTCGCATAAGGAAGCCAAAGTATTGGAGCTCCAGCTTCAGCATCAGTCCTTCCAATGAATATTCAGGGTTGATTTCCTTGAGGATTGACTGTTATATGGCTATAAATTCCCACTTTTCCTTGTTGTATTCAAAGTTGGGCACGATCTTTCTCCCCTTTGCAAAACCCCATTGCAGTGGTCCTGATATTACCATGACGCATAGTCCCCCTGAATAAAGCTTGCCTTACTAGTTCTTCAACAAGTGTCATGAATACATTCTTCTTGGAACACATGTAAAGACTAAGAAAACACTAAATGTGACTGTTAGCCATATGACTGCCAGAACATGTGCCCTAGGTAAAGCAACTATGATTCTGAATTTTCCCCAGAGAGTTTACAAAACACTTCTGTGCGCTGCCAGATCACCCTTCCCATTGTTCAGGAAGGCAACATCGGTGCTGACAACGTTAAGTGATAGTCACTCAGCTCTGTCTGACTCTTTGCAACCCAAGGGCTGCAGCCTGCCAAGCTCTTCTGTCCCTGGAATTCTCAGGCTAGAGTGGGCTGCCATTTCCTCCTCCTGGGGGTCTTCCCAACCCAGGGGTCAAACTTGGGTCTCGTGGTGGATTTTTTACCATCTGAGCCACCCGGTGTTAAGGAGAGACAGGCAACAGGCCCCACCTGGAGTCACTTGTTCTAAGCCCATGTCATCACCAAACCAAAACTTGATACCTAAACTTAATTACTGGCTTAATAATAGCACTACCAAATAGGGCTGGGGCTTCCCAGGTGGCTCAGCAGAAAAGAATCCACTTGCTAATGCAGGAGATGCGGGTTCAATCCCTGGGTCAGGAAGCTCCCCCTGGAGAAGGAAATGGCCACCCACTCCCGTATTCTTGCCTGGGAAATCTCATGGACAGAGGAGCCTGGCAGGCTTCAGCCCATGGGGTCGCAAAAGAATCTGACGCTACTTAGCAACTGAACAACTTAATTACAGCTTCAAACCCTCACAGGGCAGAATCTTAAACTAGTCAATCTAGAAATACCTGGTAAGCCCTAGATAGGTAAATGGGGGCAGCCAGATTCGTGGATGGTTGAATAAAGCCCATAAGATCTTTTAAAATTTACTGAGCTGAATTCTCTTTTTCAGCAATCTTGGTGGCAGCAGGGAGAGTCAGAGGAGACTTTTCACAGCTCCGGGGATGATGAGAAGCAAGGCACGGTAGCCACAAATCCTTCGAGCTCTCTTGTCTTTCTCATCATCTCTGTGGTAAGTTCCTCTCAATTCTCAGCCACCAGGCCTCCCTGTCCTTCACCATCTCCCAGAGCTTGCTCAAACTTACGTCCATTGAGTCGGTTATGCCATTCAACCATCTTGTCCTCTGTCATCCCCTTCTCCTCCTGCCTACAATCTTTCCCAGCATCAGGGTCTTTCCTAGTAAGTTGGCTCTTCACATCTGGTGTCCAAAGTATTGGAGCTTCAGCTTCAGCATCAGTCCTTCCAATGAATATTCAGTAGTGATTTCCTTCAGGATGAACTGGTTGGGTCTCCTTGCTGTCCAAGAGACTCTCAAGAGTCTTCTCCAATACCACAGTTCGAAAGCATCAATTCTTTGGCATTTAGCCTTCTTTATGGTCCAACTTTCACATCCATACATGACTACTGGAAAAACCACAGCTCTGACTACACAGACCTTTGTCAGCAAAGTGATGTCTCTGCTTTTTAATATGCTATTTAAGCTTGTCATAGCTTTTCTTTCAAGGAGCAAGTGTCTTTTAATTTTGTGGCTGCAGTTACCACCTGCAGTGATTTTGGAGCCCAAATAAAGTCTCTCACTGTTTCCATTGTTTCCCATCTATTTGCCATGAAGTGATGGGACCAGATGCTCTGATCTTAGCTTTTTGAATGCTGGAGTCTTAAACCAGCTTTTTCACTCTCCTCACATTCATTACGGAGAAGGCAATGGCACCCCACTCAGTACTCTTGCCTGGAAAATCTCATGGATGGAGGAGCCTGGTAGGCTGCAGTCCTTCGGGTCGCTAAAAGTCCGACATGACTGAGCGACTTCACTTTCACTTTTCACTTTCATGCATTGGAGAAGGAAATGGCAACCACTCCAGTATTCTTGCCTGTAGATTCCTAGGGACAGGGGGAGCCTAGTGGGCTGCCGTCTATGGGGTCGCACAGAGTCAGACATGACTGAAGCGACTTAGCAGCAGCAGTTCATTTAAGAAGTACATTTGAAAGCAAGTGCTCCCATATTAACAAACAGAATGGGAGACCTACTTCAATCAGTATGCAAAAGCTTCCAAAAAGCTGCAAGATTCCAAAATAACATCATTAAAAAATTCATTACAAAAGGCTAATAAAAAATTAAAGATGCAAGGGGTACCTAAATCAAAAGACAGTAAGACTGACATAACGCCCGCTGCTCCCCGCTAACTGGCTTGCCTGTGTACTCTCTAAGTCTCTACCTGAACTGACTTTCCACTCTGGGAAGTTACCTTTTAAAATAAATCACCCCACCAAAGCTGCTGGAGATCCTCCTCAGGTACTTTTCACTCCTTGATCAAAGACCAAACTAAAGGACACAGTTAAAGAATTTCCTAAAAGTGTGGAAGAGAACCAAAAGTTTTCTGAAGAATTTAAAGTCCTCATTGGAACCTATGACCAGGGCTGCCAGATCTTCATGAACTCGTGCAACTGCTGGTAGGACCTGGTGACGCCTAAAAACAATGCAAGAAGCGGAATGGTGGAACCTGCTGACAATATTTAAGATCCTCCATCTTTAACATGGTCCCCTTACAGAGCAGAAAAAGCCTGCAAAATGCAGTTGATCTTTTAGAAGCCATACCTAGAATTTTCCTTGCCCATGAGGATTGGTCAAACATGCAAACAGAAGAAAAACAAATCTGTAGCTGGCTGTGCCTGACTGTAAAACTTGTCTGGAAGTTCTCTTCCTAAGGCATTCTGGGTTCCACACAATAAATAAACCTGCTCTCACTGCCCAACTTGTAAATGGATTATCTCCTGAGATTAGTGGATTGATAAAAAGGTAGATCACAACAAACTGTGGAAAATTCTTCAAGAGATGGGAATACCAGACCACCTTATCTGCCTCCTGAGAAATCTGTATGCAGGTCAAGAAGCAACAGCTAGAACCAGACATGGAATAAAGGACTGGTTCCAAACTGGGGAAGGAGTACATCAAGGATGTATATTGTCACCCTGCTTATTTAACTTACATGCAGAGTACATCATGTGAAATGCCAGGCTGGATGAAGCACAAGCTGGAATCAAGATTGCTGGGAGAAATATCAATAACCTCAGATATGCAGATGACACCACCCTTATGGTAGAAACTGAAGAGGAACTAAAAAGCCTCTTGATGAAAGTGAAAGAGGAGAGTGAAAAAGTTGGCTTAAAGCTCAACATTCAGAAAACTAAGATCATGGCATCCAGTCCCATCACTCCATGGGAAATAGATGGGGAAACAATGGAAACAGTGAGAGACTTTCTTTTCTTGGGCTCCAAAACCACTGCAGATGGTAACTACAGCCATCAAATTAAAAGATGTTTGCTCCTTAGAATGAAAGTTATGACCAACCTAGACAGCATATTAAAAAGCAGAGACATTACTCTGCTGACAAAGGTCTGTCTAGTCAAGGCTATGGTTTTTCCAGTGGTCACGTATGGATGTGAGAGCTGGACTATAAAGAAAGCTGAGCACTGAAGAATTGAGGCTTTTGAACTGTGGTGTTGGAGAAGACTCTTGAGAATACCTTGGACTGCAAGGAGATCCAACCAGTCCATCCTAAAGGAAATCAGTCCTGAATATTCATTGGAAGGACTAATGCTAAAGCTGAAACTCCAATACTTTTGCCACCTGATGCGAAGAACTGACTCATTGGAAAAGACCTTGTTGCTGGGAAAGACTGAAGGCAGGAGGAAGAGAGGACGACAGAGGATGAGATGGCTGGATGGCATCACCGACTCGATGGACATGAGTCTGAGCAAGTTCTGGGAGTTGGTGATGGACAGGGAAGCCTGGCATGCTGCAGTCTACAGGGTCGCAAAAAGTTGGACGTGACTGAGCAACTGAACTAAACTGAAAACGGCAGAAAACAGGATGGGAGGCCACTGGTTTGACTGAACTCATGACCAATGCTGAGCACTTTGAAAGGACTTTGGAATAAGAGAGTCAACAAAAGTCTGCCCAACTATTCGCCTTTACACTACAACAGGTCCAAGACGAGTGACCAAAAATAATACCTGGGCCTCCCACAGTGCACCCTTCTAAAGAGTCTATCATCAAAAGGCTGGTCTAGGGATCCACATCTCAACTGTAATCAACCAGGGCACTGGAAAAAAGATTGCTCTCAAAAATTCTATCAGAATTCTTCAACAGCAACTTAAATTCTCTTATATCTTCCCCCTAAAGGGGGCCCTCTTTTGGGCCCCTCCAAGAGTTGACAGGACCACAAGGAATTCTCTGATAAGCTGCCACCAGTAATTCCTTTAAATAGCCAAGGGGAAACTAAAATTAAAATTAATGGAGGGACTTCCCTGGTGGTCCAGTGGTTAAGAAGCCACCTTCCAATGCAGGGGAAGGTTCGATCCCTGGTTGGGGAAATAAGATCCCACATGCCTTGGGGCAACTAAGCCCATGCGCTACAACTAGAGAAAGACTGCGTGCCACAACAAAGACTCAGTGCAGCCAAAATTAAATAAACAGTTTAAAAATATTAAAAGTAATGGGAAACCTTGCCAACTTGTGATAGATACCAGAGCTACAGTCTCTACTTTAAACCCCACCATCATAGGACAACACATCCCTTGGAGTGAAAAAGAAGTTCCCATAGTGGGTGTCTATTAAAATTCTTCCACAACCAGGACAAATGACTCTGGGGCCTTTCACTGAGAAATTTTCCTTTCTTGCTACATGATACAGCTCCAGTCAATCTATTAGGCTTCCCTGGTGGCTCAATGGTAAAGAATCTGTCTGCAATGCGGGAGACCCAGATTCGATCCCTGGGTCAGGAAGATTTCCTGGAGAAGGGGATGGCAACCCACTCCAGTATTCTTGCCTGGAGAATCCCACGGTCAGAGGCTACAGTCCTTGGGGTCGCAAAGGGTCAGACATGACTGAGTGACTAACACAGCTCCGAACTATCAGGTAGTGATCTCCTTTCTGAATTAAAAGGGCTAATACATTTTGCTTCTAGTGGACACCTCACCTTAGAATTTCCTGACCAAGCTGAACCTGATCCTTGATGTTCTTTACAGTCTGTCCTTGATATACGAGGGAAAGGATTCCAGCAAAAGACCTCTAACTTAATCAAGGTGCCTGAAAATCTGTGGGCTACCTCTAACACTGACCCTGGAAGAATAAAAGGTGCAGAACCTGTAAAATTTTCATACAGGAAACCAAACCTCTTCCTAAACTGCCTCAACAGCCATTAAAACCTGAGGTGATGCAAGGTCTTATACCAATAATAGAAGACCAATTCCCTCAGGGGCTAACCATTCCCTGTACCAGCCCCCGTAACACCTGGTCTTAACAGTCCCGAAACCCAGTGGGTGGGGATGGCAATTTGATTTGAGATGAGCAAGATTCCCTACTTCCCTGCTGTTCCATACCCCAAAACTCTTTGTCACAAGATTCATCAGACTCGAAATGGCTCACAGTTGTGGACCTCTGTCCAGTCTTCAGTGTGCTGGGACACCAACCAGCGGCTATTCACCTTTACTTGGAACAAACAATATACCTGGGACAGGCAAACTTGGAGAGTTCAGTGAGAACCCTTCTTACTTTTCCCAAATGTTCCACCAAAACTTAGGTACCCTCCATTTCCCCAGGAAATCGACCCTTCTACAGTAAGAATAGAGCCAAACTTTTGCTATTTTCAAGTACCAAAGAGGCATCCATAAAGAATCCCACTTATTTGCTATAACAGTTAGCTAAACAAGGACATAAAGTTTCCAAGGAAAAATTATAATTATCTTCAGACATTACTCAGGTCATAATTTAAGCACTGAAGGAATCCAGTGAGCTCCAAAAAACCAAGCTGATCCCCAGATTCCCTAGGCCACATCTAAACAACAACCTTGTGGATCCATAGGCCTGGCTGGTTATTGCAGAGTACGGGTTCCTCATTGTTCCTCTATCGGCTTTCCCACTCTATGAACTAAGAGCTCAATCGCTGAACCAGCTCCTGGGGAAGATAAACATGAGCAGGACTTTATGAGACTAAACCAAGTGCTGCAAGAACTGCCTGCCCCAGGGCACCCAGCTTCAAAATCTTTCACCTTATCTGTACGTGAAACAGAGAGCCAAGCCCTGGGGATGCTCAAGCAAGAACATGAGAAGTACAGAAGTGAAGTGAAAGTCGCTTAGTCGTGTCCAACTCTTTGCAACCCCATGGACTGCAGCCCGCCAGGCTCCTCTCCTCTGTGCATGGGATTCTCCAGGCAAGAATACTGGTGTGGGCTGCCATGCCCTTCTCCAGGGAAACTTCCCGACCCAGCGATTGAACCCATGTCTCTTACGTCTCCTGCATTGGCAGGCAGGTTCTTTACCACTAGTGGCACCTGGGAAGCCCTAGGAAATGACATTTAGTTACACACTCCACACACTGCTCAAAATCTCATTTCGGAAGTAACTCAACATTTCTCTGCAAACATACTAACCTCCTATGAGACGATTCTGCTTTCAGCACCTAAGTCTGCATCCAAAACAAAATAGCCTCCTACGTTACTGCCGCCGGAGAAGGCAATGGCACCCCACTCTAGTACTCTTGCCTGGAAAATCCCATGGACGGAGAAGTCTGGTAGGCTGCAGTCCATGGGGTCGCTAAGAGTCGGGCACAACTGAGCGACTTCACTTTCATTTTTCACTTTCATGCACTGGAGAAGGAAATGGCAATCCATTCCAGTATTCTTGCCTGGAGAATCCCAGGGACAGAGGAGCCTAGTGGGCTGCCATCTATGGGGTCGCACAGAGTCGGACACGACTGAAGCGACTTAGCAGCAGAAGCAAGCAGCATGTTACTGCTGCTGCTGCTAAGTCACTTCAGTCGTGTCCGACTCTGCTACCCTTGACCAAAGAAGGTGAGCCAATGACCTTTGTGACACTGTATCCTAATTCACAAAGTGCCCCTTTGACTAATCCTGATCTAATTTTGTCTGTTGATGGGTCACACTGTAAACAAAAAAGCAAATTTCCAAGCTGGCTATGTTGTCATTACCCAATATGTATTTTTAAGAGGGTAAGTCTCCCATAAGCTAAATCAGCCCAACAAGCAGAGCTCCACGCCCTGACTAAGAGCATGCCAGTTACCAGAAGGACAAATTGTTAGGATTTATACTGGCAGCTGGTATGCCTTTGGGATCAACCATAATTGGAATGTTAAGGAAGCAAAGGGTTGTTTTTTTTTGGTCTACCAGTCTTAGTGACTCAATTATGTCCAACTCTTTGTGACGCTACGGATGGTAACCCGCCAGGCTGCTCTGTCCATGGAATTCTCCAGGCAAGAATACTGGAGTGGATTGCCATTCCCTTCTCCAGGGGATCTTCTTACCCAGGGATCAAACCTGGGTCTTCTGCATTGCAGGCAGATTCTTTACCATTTGAGCCACCAGGGAAGCCCTTTAAGTCTACCAGGACCCCAGCAAAAACAGACAGCAGGTAAAAAACCTTGTTGCTGCTCCTCCCGTATCTGTTGAAACTGCTATCATAACAACTGAGGCTCACACTATAAAGATTGAACCTGAGTTATCAGGGGACTGCGTTAGCTGACTTCTGTGAAAAGGCAGCAGCAACAGAATCTACAAAGGTTGTGGATCATGTGGATGAAGTCCATTCTGTTCCTGCAAAAAATAATCCCTTGTTGCCAGACTTTTGCCATCCTGATGTCCCTACAACAGGCAACTGCCTGCTTCTTAGGTTTTTGTTTTTTTGTTTTTTGTTTTTGATGTGGACCATTTTTAAAGTCTTTATTGAATTTGTTACCATATTGCTTCTTTTTTATGTTTTGCTCTTTTTGACCATGAGGCATGTGGGGTCTTAGTGACCAGGAATCAAACCCCCTCCTCCTACATTGGAAGGCGAAGTCTTAACCACTGGACCACAGCCTGCTACTGAGTCAGAGAAATCAAGATCTTCAAACGGCAGCTGTCAATTCAATGAGCAGTCAGGGCTACTGCAGAACCCAGGAGAGTGCTTGGTTCTTCCGGGATCCCCAGCAAACTCCATTTCTCAGGTTTTGCCTTCCTTCATCCACTGTGGTGCGATTAAAGTGACTCAAATCAGGAAATAAACATTGATAGTGTTAGGTAGTTAGAATAGAAAAAAGGAGTCCAAAATGGCAGTGGCTAAAAGACAAAGAAGGGAAAAGCCTGTGAAAATAGAACAAAGGAAGGTCCGAGGACCAGAGTGAGGACTTCAGGTAAACAAGCAGCACTCCTGGCTTGCCCCGTTTACACAGGGCAGGCCCAGGAGGAGAAAAAAACATACAAAAAAAGGAGCCAAAATTGGGCCAGGGCCTCTCTTCTCTTCACATCTTTTGGGTCGGCATTCCCTCACATCTTGAGGATGTATTTTCCTTTACTTTCTAAATAAAACTGAGCTGTAACATGGAGCTGAAACTCTGGCCTGTCCGAGGGCTGTAACGCTGGTCCATCCATCACTTCATATTTTTGTTGCGACAAGACAGAACCAAGGAAATTACACACTCCCCCAACAGTAGGAGGCCTTCTATAAAATCGCAAAAACAGTTCACCACCAATGTCTGACCTGCCAGCTCCTCAAACCTGGGAAACGATGTTTGTTCTCAGAGGCCTCAAACCTCCCTCTGAACCCTCTGAATACCTGCAGCTGGACTACATTCAACTGCCACTTAGTGGGGGTTATCAATATGTTCTTACCATATGTATGTTTTCTGGATGGCCTGGAGACTTCTGCTGCAAGGTCGACGGTTTCGTTAAAGGGAGCAGCTTGACTCCATGTTGGATCTGTTTCTTTAACCTTTGCTTCCCATTGCTTTTGTTCACTAAAAGGATACTGTGTCCATACATAATGATCTGCCTGGGGGAACCCTGCCCCTCTGCCCAAATGTTAAACCAAGGAGCCTTTGTTCAGGACTCTGTCCACTAATAGGTGACTAAAAGAAGGAAGAAATTAATCCATTGCCTCCCCTGGCTTGCCATTACAGGAGATTTTGCAAGATTAATGGCCTTTTCACTTTGATTTCTCACCACCCGCCCACCTCCATCTCTGTTCTATAAAAGAACCTGGCATCCAGACCTGGATAAGATGGTTATTTTGAGACATTAGTCTGCCATCTTCTTGGTCAGTTGTCTTTCCAAATAAAGTCACATTCCTCACCTCAACGCCTCGTCTCGGATATACTGGCCTGTTGTACAGCTTGCTTGTAGGCAAACTTTGCCATCCTGACATCCTTACAACAAACAGCCTGTTTCTGAGTCAGAGAAATCATGATGGGCAAACAACAGCTGTCAATTCAATGACCAGTCAGCGCTCTCAGGAACCCAGGATGCCGGGCTCCCCACCACCTGCCCATCATGATTTCTGACTCAGACGCAGGCCGCTGTCTATTGTAAGGACATTGGGACGGCAAGAGTCTGGCAGCAAGACTGCAGGTGACTGGTGGGAACTGCATTCCCACTTGGGGTGAACCTTCCACAGCCATCACTGACAGGCAACCACTTCACTGGGCAAATCGTATAAAGCTTTAACAAAACCCTGGAAACTTGAAACTGTCCCTGTCACCCTCAACCATCAGGCAAGATGGCTGAGATCAATATGGATCCTCAAGGTTAAAAATCTCTAAACCTGCTCAAATTATGAGCCCCCCTTGGCCTGAGGTAGCGCCTCTGCTTCTGTTGACTATTCCCTGGACCTCCTCTCCTATACCTGTGTTATAACCCGACTTTTCTATCCACTTTAAAATCTTCAACTTGGTGGCCTTCAAATTTGAGTAATTCATGTTTCTTGATTTTAAGAAACAAGGGGCTCTCGAGGGAAATGAGTACAATTCCTCCCTTTAAAGTTCATGGCAAAAGATATGGGGTTTCATCCTTGCTTGATGTGCCAATTACTTTTCGACAGTATTTGAAAAATATTAAAAAGCCTAAAAGACAAAGCAAGGAAATCTATATTCAAAACCCCAAACCTGGCCTTTACAATGCCTCTGGGTGGTCCATATTTGCATTGGGAGATTTGGTTTGGCATTTTAACCAAGGTAAATAGATTCTCACTCTCCTCTGAGCCTGAAAACATTCAAAGAGAGAGGATCCTCTTTCGGTAATCTACACCTTCTGAAAGTCAACAAAGTCACACTTTTTAAGGAAACAAGCAGAGAAGTTTTCTGTTATTCTTTCTCCCACAAAATACACACCAGTTCCCACAATGCTTTGCTCTTCTGATACTAATGGGGTGGATGGTGAAACAGGAGACTCATTTCAGTTTTAAAAGGGGACACTGTCCAAACACACATTCCCCACAGGGCCTTCTACCCTTTCAGCCACTCAAACCCACCGCCTGCTAACACCAACTCCTAAAATCCCACAAGCTGAATCCAAAACAGAATACTGTGATCATCCCCTCCACGTGGGCCCACTGCAGCATTCAAACACTTGGTCAACTTTTAAAGGCTTCCATATGTGCCTTACAGGATCTAAACCACTTTCAAAAGGAGAGGACTTCATTCCACTTCAATTACTAAAATCTTCAGCTTGTCAAACAAAGAAACAGGTACTATTTCAAGTTGGGAGTGGAAAAATCCATACCCAATGAGAGAAACTGATGTCGGCAAAGGATATAAAATAGTGCCAGCATTTATTCATTAGCACTATTTAAAATACATGTGATACTCTTGGCTTCACATAAAATAGAAATCTGACAAATGAATAAAAATTCCTCCTTTCTCACCAGAAAGGAGCCAAAGGACTGCTCTGCTCAGAGGAGAGTGTCAGATCAAAGCCAGATCAAAGGGATTAGACCAAGGGACTCACAGAGGAAAACACAAGACTCAAACCATCCTACCCATCACTTCTAGAAAATGACAGGCTGTCTTCCTCAAGGCTGTCGTTCCCCCAGCAGAAATGTTTAACGGGATACTGGTTCAGGAAGGTAAAGCTTCTAGAATTTGAGGCATTACCAAGACCATGTTCATACTGGGCCCAGCTGTGCAATAGAAACTACATTTTAGGAAGTGAATGTTTTACTAAACACACTACAAATAATCCAAGGGGAAAGAATTAAATCGTATAATAAAAGGAAAATTAAGTGGGATGTATTCTGGCTAATATTTCAGGTCAATAAAGCTTGTTGAGAGCCACTGTGTGTAAAAACCCTCTGCTGAAATATACAAAGGATGCCTCAGGGAGCCTAGAGTCTAGAAATGGAAGGAGGCAGATACATGTTTCATTTTTAAAAAGCATACCTTTGGTTCAAAGCAGAGCAAGATCACACAAGTCCCTGAAAAAAAGAAGGCTAGAGAGTGATATCATGGCTGTTGAATAACAAAAAGCATCCTCCATACACTGAGAATGTGCCACATATTGCACCCAGGGCTTTCATTATCTGCACGCCTTACAATAATTTTGCAAGCCAGGTACTGATATTCCCATTTCACAGATGGAGAAACTGAGGCTCTCAGAGGCAGTCAATGGAATATCATGCTTCTTCTTTTCCTTATGCTGCCTCTTAGATGTTATGCTCTTCTTCCCTTGTAGAAGGATAAAGAAATGAACTTAGCTTAGGGCAGGGAAGATTTCAGCATAAAACCAGAGCATCTAAACTAGGGCTTCTCAGGCTTGGCTGTTCTGTGCATTATAAGCTGGCCAGGAGCCACCCTCACCTCTTCCCACTGCAGATGCCAGCAGCCACCCTCTCCCCCCAAAGGTGAAAGCCAAATTGCCCAAATGTCCCCCGGGAAGGACAGTCACTCTTGGCTGAGAACCACTGATCTAAAGAAACACACTGGAGGGACGTCCCTGGTGGTCCGGGGTTAAGATGTCACCTTCCAATGCAGGGGGTGCAGGTTCCATTCATGGTCGGGGAGCTAAAATCCCACCTGCTTCATGGCCAAAAAACCAAAGCATAACACAGAAGCAACATGGCAACAAATTCAATACAGACTCTAAAAATGGCCCACATCAAAAAACATATAAAAAATAAAATATAAACACAGGGGAAAGGGCAGATCTCTTCCTATAAATCACTCAATAAAGGAAAGATGACTATTCACACAGCCACCGGCCTAAGGGCAAGAGACGGGAACAGCGGCTCTGCAGTTCCTTCCCGCCCTGCCACTTTGAGCTTGAGCCACACAGACAGAGCCCATGGACCTGACTCCCAGCACTGGCCCCGCAGTGACCTGTACCACACAGCACCTGTGCTAAATAAATATATGCTCTTCAAACTGGCATCATGTGCCCTGGCATCCATGAGGCTTTCTGCAGAGTGTGCAGGAAAGGAGAGAGCTAATAACATTGTTATCTCCAGATCTCGACCTTCTGTCTGCAGGCTTTCCAAACACTGACCAGCCAGAGAACACACCTGCGGTTGAAGAGTCATTCAAGGTCTCCTCTCCCACCTCCATTACCAGGGGTAAAAAAGGAAACCCAAATCTCACTGTGATGCTTGACCACAAGGTATAAAAGCACGCTTCTGTAGAAGAGCTTCTTCGGGTACTTTTTAAAAGAGGTTGGAATAGCATTTAGATTTTACTTGGGATTCAAAGAATGATGTCATCGTTTTATTTGTAAAGGTCAAGGTTTACAATATTCTGGAAATGACATTCACAGTGATTCTTTACAGTTGCAATAAAAATGTTAGATGCCAACCTAAAATGTGTGGAGGTGGGGGAGCAGTAAAATTTTTAAAAACCTTTACAGACGTTATAGGAGAGAAAGAAGGCTGGAGCGTAATGAAGCACGCTGGTGGTGTCTGTTCCCCAGACAACCTGTTGGTCAAAGGCAGTCATCCTCTCCAGTGTCTGCGGCTCATTTTTATCACAAAGAATGCCACCGGGGGACCTCCCTGGTGGTCCAGGGGCCGCAGTTCAACTCTCCCCATGTAGGGGACCCAGGTCATTCCCTGGTCCCACGTGCCATAACCGAGACTTGGTGCAGCCAGATAAGGTAAAAATAAATACATAAATAAAAAAAATGCCCTTGACTCTAACATAAATTTCTGCTTTCACATGCTTACCACACTAACGGCATTAGCTGCTCTGTACCCCAAAATGAAACGATGGGGAAGGACTGCAGGATTGACAGGAACTGAAAATTAGAGGGCATGTAGGTCACCTGGTGGGCAGAGGTCTTCCCAGGATTAAGGACCCAGTTAGGGTTCCAGATCACAACGAAGCTGCTAGATCATGTAGGCCCCAGAACACTACACTGCTTCAAACACTTTTGCTTCCAACTCAACTTTGAAGTAAGTTCATTTTTGCAACAAAAAAAGTCTCACAGCTGGGCTTCCCAGGTGGCTCAGCCGGAACAAATCCACCTGCCAATGCAGGAGACACTCAGGAGACATGAGTTCCATCTGTGGGTTCTGAAAGATTCCCTGGAGTAGGAAAAGGCCACCCAGTCCAGTATTCTTGCCTGGAGAATCCTGTGGACAGAGGAGCCTGGTGGGCTATAGTCCACAGCGTTGCAAAAAGTCGGACACAACTTGAGTGATGGAGTGCACATGCAAAGTCCTGCAGCTGCCCGGGAAAAATCAACCAATCCACTCTCTGGGCTGTCTTTGCCAGAGACTGTTATTCATTTGGTGCTCAGCAAGATACCTGGGCACCATATTGAGAATCAAACGCGTGGGGCATGCGCACACCTCAAGGAGATGCGCTAATCCTCTGCCGGGCCCAGTCTAATTCTCTTGTTCCCCTCTAGTAACACATCCAGGCTTTTCCTATCAGCATGTGAGGGTGTTCTTGAGGAACTGTGTCCTGCCACAGTAAAAGCTACCCTAAATAGTACTTTCTTAGTATCCCACATAAAGAAACAATGAACTATGTTGGGAAGAGGATGAACTGGCTTTGGAACCTGACCAACCTACATTTGAAATCCAGTCCTTCTACTAACCGGCCTGCTGTGGCCTTGATCGAGTGGCTTAATGTTTCCAGTCACCCAATTCCTTGTTTGCCAAGTGTAGATAGAAATGCCAGCCTTACAGGAATGCTGGGAAGAGCCGATGAACTGTGAGTGTGCAGGGGAAGTGCTGAGTGAGTGCCAGCAGTGCGAGGGCCGCGAGAGGCCCTGGAGCCCTCACCTGGTTGCAGCGTGCATCGGTGGGTGTTGCCCCTGCAGCGGGCACTCCAGCATGCCTCTGTAGTGAAATGCCAGCAACGTCCTGAGAGCCAAGAACATTCCTTCTTGGCTGGCTCTAACAGAATACTTTTGCCTTGTTTCCAACACACTTCAGCAGAACAGCCTCCACTCCTCCCCCTTCCTAAACAGTGCACTAGAACCAGCAATTCTTAATCTCGTTAGTCACAATTACCCGCTTTTCCCTGGAACACTGCCTTTAGCACAAATGCATAAACTTTTGCATTAATTATATTGGGTTCAATGACCACCTGGAAACTCTCATATGCCTGCCCTCTACGGTGACTGCTTCAGAAGCCTCCTCTAAACAAAGACTCGGAGATGCTTTATAAACCCGTGGCACCCAGGCGGCGGCGTCTATGTTAACAATGCAAACTTCACACTGACAGTCTGGTGCCAGCGTTCCTGCAGAGAAAAAGCAAAGGAAACAAGTCTGAGGTACCAACGAAGAGATCCCAGTCAAGAGGACTCTTTTTTTTAACGTGGACCCAGGGAATGGTTTATAAATTTCAAAGAAAGACAGTAGGACTTACTTTAGGCAATTCTCAAAAGAAGTGAGCTCCAGAAGTTCTCTGTCCCAACAAAGTTCCCAAAAGAACTATTTTCTCACATTTTCTAGGGCATGTAGAAGACGCAAACATTGCTAGGAAAAGGAATCTCTGATCAAGGAAACAACTACTTATATGGTATTTGAGACCCACAAAGTATTATGGGGAATTAGCTAGATTCATTAAGGAGACAGAGCAAAGGCAATTATCCGACGTGAAAAGAGCTATGGTCCTGCGCTGGTTTTGCCGTATCATCTGCCTGGCAAAAAAGCATACCAATCGCTTGGCAAAAAACACGGCTACACTTAAGGCATAAAAGAAATAGCAAAGGCTCATAGGGAAAACGGGCAACAAACCCAAAAGAACAGACAAGCTCAACTTTTTTATTTCTCACAGAGAACGCTGGCTAAAATGGATAAGTTCTGGTTTTAGAGTCAAACAGAAGTGATTTGAATCCTACCTCTGCTGTGTATCAACTCACTTCACTTCGTTTTATCATTTGTAAAACACAGATAATGTCTACTTCACAAGATTAATATAGGGATTAAAATGAGATTAACAGAAGAGCTGGAGTTCAATATATAAAAATTAACCGATATAAACTGTCCTCTAGAAGACTAGAGTCAGACTGCCTAGGTTCGAATCCTGGCTCTCTAACTTCTCAGCTGAGCAATTTTCAGTAAGTCACCTGACATCCTTGTGTCTTAGTTTCCTTGTCTGTCAAACAGAATTACAAATAATATCTACCTTAGCAGATTTGTGTGAGGATTCAATATGTTCATACATGAGAAGTAGTTTAAAATGCAATACCTGGTCAAGTACTCAATACATTTTCGTAAATATATGGGGAGTGAAATACATTTAACTCAACACATTTACTAAATACACTAAATATATTTAGTGATATACATTTAGGGCAATACATTTAGGAAATGTATTAAGCACTGCTAAAATGCTCAGTACTATTTTATTATACATAAAAGTATTATCAACAACTTTTGTTTTCTTTGATGGCGCAAAGCACCTGAAAGAATGAACAAGAATATACTTAAGTTTGCAACGCATGCGTGTGACCTTTACATTTGATGCTATTAAGTAACAGAAAGAAACAAAGTGATACACTCAATCTGGGAGAGTGAATGGCCCTTTGAGGTAACTGGGTTTGTTTTTTGTTTTTTTTTGCTGTGCCCCATGGCATGTGGGATTCTTGTTCCCCAACCAGCGATCCAACCAAGCTCCCCTGCACAGAGTCTTAACCACTGGACTGCCAGTAAAGTCGTTTTGTTTTTTTGTTTTTTTTTTTTTGAGGTAACTGTTGATAAAGCCTGTGCACACTTGTCTGTGCTAAGAGATGTGGCTGGGTTTAAAAACTTGGCATGGATTTTACCAGACTGTTCTACGTGACTTTTTGAGTGTGAACAGAGCAGCACCCATGCTTCATCTCCAAGAACTGCTTGACTCAACACAAGGGAAAGGCTCATTTATTAAATGCAGACTCTGGAAGGAGTGTTTGAAGAAGTAGGAGGGGTGGGGAAAAAAAGTTCATAGAGCCCTCTCTTAGACATAAAATGTGGTGACAGAAACACCTGGTGACTTCCTCTTACCATCTCAGTTCATTAGAAACAAGGGGCCGGGGACCACTGCTGTCAGAGCTCTTCCCCGTTTTCCTGTGGTTACATTTATCTTCTCTGCCCATATCCCTAGTGGAGATTATTCTTAATAACACAGACCTGTAACACCACAAAAGCCTCAGGACATATTTCCAGCAGGAGAGGAGGAAAGGCTGGGTGTAGGGAGAGGCTGAGCCATCCCTCCGCCTCCAGGGAACCGAGGAGCAGAAGCTCAGCAACCTTGAGGTCCAAGGAGAGCAAGCAGGTGCCCCAGTGCCTGATGCCCCAGACAAGGAAGAGACAGAGAAGATGTCCTGGGCCAAGAAGTCGCTCCAGAGCTGATCCGGCTGAAGAAAGCCTGCACGTTATTTACAAATACCAATGATGGTGCTGGAAGATTTTTTAAAAGACATGGCTCTTGGAGCACTGGATCCTCAAACCTCAAGAAACATTGGGAGGTTGGTCCCTACGAAGAGAACAAATGATCACTTGGCGACAGGAGTGTATGATTTTATTTTACTAAGAAACATAGTCAGAAGAGCAGAGTTTGGGTCCATTTTCTTCCATGCCAAAACTTTTGGTGAAAATCTGGCATTCTAAATAATCAGAGGAATTATGAATCACATTCCCACTGGTACCCTCAGGTTGCAACTTGCAGTGAAGGCAAATTTCAAATTTACTAATACTGTGCAACATATTTCTCTGTAATTTCCAGGATGAAAATGTGTACATAAGCAATCACCCTTATCTGTGTTAATATTAGCCATATGCTGCCTTCTGCAGCTACCATGCCTTAATGTTAGTAATATTTTCTGCTCATCTGGAATATTTGGAAGCAATTTTGCACAACCCTTAACTACAGCAAGTCTACAGCCCAATTGAGAGGCATTCCAGGCAGGAAAATGGCTGGCTACTTGTTCTGCCCCTTACCTAGATGTGGGAGAGTCCAGGAAAACGAATATATTCCATCTCCTGTATTTGGTTGAGTTCTTTAATTTCCTAAGTAATTTCCTGTCCTGATCCCGGGTTTCTGTTCACCCTTGGTATAAGTCATGAGACTCCCGCACTCTCAGTTCCCATCAGTGCCGCCAGGATCACTGCCCTCGCGATGACGACGCACGGATTTTTAAGGCCAGAGCGCTGCGGGAGAGGGGGAAGGAGGGCCACGCGGCCGCAAAGGTGTTTACGAAAACATATCCCCCAGCCACACTTTTTTTGTGTGCAGCCATGAGAGAAACGGGCACCTTCTTGCGCGAGTGTTTCATTAATGCCTTGCTGGAAGTGCATTCCCTTCCTTCCACTTGGCGGGTAGCAACAGCATCTAAGAGCTTTGCAGACAGCTGAAAATGTACTCAAAACAGCATCCCGCCCTCCCTCCCTCTGCAGCCTCCCCCTCCCCGTCAGCTGGTGGCCCAGGGGGGTGCGGGTTTCACTGCTGCTAGCCGTCAGCTCCCCGGGAGAAAAACCGAGGCGGGGCGCCCCGGGACGCCGCTCCCAGGGCACAAGGTGGGCGACAAGGTGATGACACCACGGCTCACTCTTTCTCCTCTGCGCTCACCTCCTGGCTCGGCCGGGAGAGCGGCAGCACGGGGCTGCCGCGGGGGTTGGGGAGGGGTGGGGGTAGGCTCTGGCCGCTTTCGGGCGCCGCGGAGCACGCAGGAGCCCGGGGAGGGGGCCGAGGCCAAGGTCCGGCTGCGGCTGCAGCGCCGCACCGCTGCCGGGCGGCTGCGAAAGCCGAGGACCCCTGGGGACAGCGGTCCGGGGAGCGCGACCCCCCGCCCCGCTCCCGTTTACCTGCACGCGGGCGGCGGCGGCACTGGGCTAGCGAGTGCGGCGGCGGCGGCGGCGCCCGAGCGTTTCCCGAGGGCGGCGGGCCGGGCGCGCGCAGGATGTGCTGTCTCACGCTGCGCCGGCCCTCGGCTCGCGCTCCTCGAGCACCCGGCACTTCCTCCCTCTCCCGAGCGCGACACTGACAGCTCCCCGCGCGCACCCAGGCGGGGGCTCGCCCCGCCCCCGGCCCACGCCCTCCGCGCTCCTCCCCCCGGAGGGCCCTCCGCACCCGGGCCCGCGGGGAACTGCTGGCGCCGGCCAGAGGATCAGAGCGGCCAAGGACCTGGGACCCCTAGGCCACCGCTAGGACTCACCTACGAGGCTGCAAACGAAGAGCGTCGGTGTTTGGGGCGCTCCTGTCCGCCAGCCAACATGGAACAACTTTCACTCCCTGAGAACTACTTTAGGTTATTTAAATAGAAATAGAGAGAGCTCAGATCCATCTGCTACACCCTAAGACTTACAGATTTTGTCTTAGTTTTGCCCAGAAGAGGAAACACATATTCAGCTTGGCAACATTGTTTCATAAAGTCCTAGCTTTTAAAACTCTGGGTAACAAAATACCATGCATATGCTAAGTGAAGTAAATCAGATAAAGACAAATCACTTGTATCTGGAATCTTAAAAAATACAAGGAACTACTGAATATAACAAAAAAGAAGCAGAATCACAAATACAGAGAATAAGTTAGTGGTTACCAGTGGGAGGGGTGGGAGGGCTTATTAGAGGGGTAGGAGGTTAAGACGAGAATATAGCAAATACCTTTAAACATTGTGAAATCACTGTATAGTACACCTGTAACATATAATGTGTAAACATGCAGAACCAAATGGGGCCTTCACAGGGGCAGACCCTTCACCCGTATCCTCTGCTTTAGCTCCTCTGAGAGTGCCTAGATAACAGCATCTGATGCACATTTCCTGAGTTGTTTTCACAGAGGCTAAAGACCCCCAGGTGGAAGCTGTTAACTAGTTAACTATTCAAAAGATGGAGAGCATGAAGCTCCCCAAACCTACTGGAGCATAAGGACAACTCCTAAACCTAAGGATAACCCCCGACACGCCCTGTTACCTCACCATTAACCAATCAGAGAATTGTGCACAAGCTGATCACCTTACCCTGGGGCTTGCCTCCCTCACCTTGCCTTTAAAACTACTCTGCTGGACCCCATTGTGGATTTCAGGCTTTTTGAGCACTGGCTGTCCCAGACTCCTTGTATGGTGCCTTCGAATACATGCTGCACTTTCCCCATCACAGCCAGGTGTCAGTCGGTTGGCTCTGAGCAGGCAAGCAAACCCAAGTTTGGTTCAGTAACAAATGTATATCAACTGTACTTAATTTTTTTTTTAAAGAACACATGAAAAAGGAAAGAAAATGAATAAGTATCTGAGTAACCATTCTTGGACTCCCCCAAAGCTGCCATAACAGACAAGTTTTAAGACTCAGAAATGGAGTTTGGGATTCTAATCAATGCAGGTTTGGCCCCATTTTTACGTAAGCTCTTCATCATGTTTCTTAGATATCTGTGGGGTCTTTGTACACATTAGAATGAGAGTGGAGAGCTAGGACTGTATCTTATTCACAGCAGTATCCCCAAACACTACAATAGTGTTTGATGAATAACAGATGCTCAATAAATATTCATGAATTTACTTAATTGAGAAGTACTACAGTATTTGCAAAATAAATATAGATCTTATCATAAATACAATATCAGACCTATATATAAAACAGCTTTCCTTAATCCAATTTTTGCCTTCCTAGCAAATTATTGCAAGCACAAATATGTCTAAAAAAGAGAGTTAGAATATCTTTAGTAAGAAAAAATTGAAGGTATTCCAGGAGAAAAATTCTATGAAATGAATACTTGCTACTGCCATGTATTAGATATTTAATGAATGTCAAACTCAACATACATTTTCCTTTAAAATTTTTCAATAACACTATGTGCCAGATACAATGCCATGCCTGTAGAAAACAAATTTGAGTCTCAGAAGTTAACTACCTTGCCCAAATTTCACAGCTACTGAGTGATTGACCTGACATTGGAATCCTTGTTCACCTGACATCACAGCTTGTCCATTCCCACTTGGGGTTACTGTCTTTCCAGTATGAGGATTGTTGAAATGTCCACTACTTGCAAAGCACTGTGTTAGAAGTTTCAGATGGTCCAAAATTGAGGACAATGTAATCCCTTTTCACAAGTAAGGTTAAAATCCAGTTGAAAGTGGAAAAAAACAATCAAGTGTTAGGTGCTCAGTCATGTCCGACTCTTTGCGACCCCATGGACTGTAGCCTGCCAGGCTCCTCTGTTCATGGGATTTTCCAGGCAAGAATTCTGGAGTGAGTTGCCATTTCCTCCGCCAGGGGATCTTCCCAGCCCAGGGATTAAACCCAGCATCCCTTGGGTCTCCTGCATTGGCAGGGAGGTTCTATACCATTATGCCACCTGGGAAGCCCAATGTAAATTGATAATTAAAGTCAAATAATAAGGAAATGACCAAAGTAGTACAATGTGCAGAGAAGGCAATGGCACCCCACTCCAGTACTCTTGCCTGGAAAATCCCATGGACAGAGGAGCCTGGTGGGCTGCAGTCCATGGGGTCGCGAAGAGTCAGATACGACTGAGCGACTTCACTTTCACTTTTCACTTTTCACTTTCATGCACTGGAGAAGGAAATGGCAACCCACTCCAGTGTTCTTGCCTGGAGAATCCCAGGGACGGGGGAGCCGGGTGGGATGCCGTCCATTGGGTCACACAGAGTCGGACACGACTGAAGCGACTTAGCAGCAGCAGCAGCAGTACAATGTGGGCTCTCAAATAAGAGCCCAACTGGTATGAGTGAGGGAGATGGTAGGAAGAAATTAGGATTATGAATATGGATAATGTTAGAAATGATAGGTAAAGTGCTTCACAGTATAAATGAAGAACAGAGAACATTTTCAGGCATAAACAAAGCTCTAAAGAAGAGGAAGCACTATGTGTACTTAAATATTGAGTGAGCCAGCTTTGTGGAGCATAACAGATTCTTAGGGGAGCAGCTGTGGGCCTTAAGGGATGCTGAAGAGCAGACAATGGAATACCACCGTTACAGATATTTGAGCAGGAAATGACACTTGGGAAGAATCATCTGAGGGTATCTAAGTGAAGGGGACTGGAACATGCAAAGGCTAAGGAAGCCAATCCCCAGTTCATTGTAAGAATCCAGGCCAGGATTGTTGTTTAGTCTCAAAGTCGTGCTTAACTTTTTTTGCAACCCCATGGACTGTAGCCCACCAGCCTCCTCTGTCCATGAGATTTCCCAGGTAAGAATACTGGATTGGGTTGCCATCTCCTTCTCCAGGAGATCTTCCTGACTCAGGGATCAAACCCACGTTTCCTGCATTGGCAGGCAGATTCTTTACCATTCAGCCACCAAGGAAGCCCAGGCCAGCATTAAGAAGGCCTAAATTTGTCAATGGTATTCATCATGAATAACTTGAAATACATTCTTGGCACAAATTAAACCCTCAATAAAGAGCAGTTGTAATTATTTTCATTATCATGTACTCAGGCATAGTACAGATATTGGGTGTGGGACTGGAAATGAATAAGAAATAAATGGTCTCTATATTCCAGAGACTCAAAATCTAAAGAAAAGACACTATTGGTTGTAATACCAGGGAGACTAAGAAAAGCAGGATGTTTAAAGCATTTGTCATGAGAGATTGAGAAGGAGAAAATGCATTCCAGTTGAGAACTCTTGAGAAGTAGAAGGTCTTGTCAAAGAGGTTCTGGGTGTCTTTGTTTAGTTAGATGCACATTTTCACATATGGTGATACGCGCTTGAGAATGAGGTTAGGAAACCAGCAGAGAAAGAGGCAGAAACCTTGTGTATATTAATAGATCTTACATTTTTAGAGCACTCTAGGTTTACAAAAAAATGTGCTGAAAGTACAGAGTGTTTCCTACATACTCCCTACAAATTATAAACTAACCCATTTCACTTCTTAATCTAGCTATTGCTTCAAAATTTGAAAGAAGGTCTTTAAGAACAGATTAAATGACCATCACAATGGTAAAGAATCTGCCTGCAATGCAGAAGACCTGGGTTTGATACCTGGGTTGGGAAAATCTCCTGGAGAAGGGAATGGCAACCCACTCTACTATTCTTGCCTGGAGAATTCCATTGACAGAGGAGGCTGGTGGGCTCCATGGGCTTGCAAAGAGTCAGACACGACTGAGTAACTAACACACACACACATACACACATGCACACACACACACCATACTGGGCAAATTGCTAACTTGCTATAGCCAATCGGAGGTGCTTTAGGGCCTCCAGAGAGATAGGAGTGTGGCTAAGCTCCCCTGTTCTGGAATTAGACTGAGTGTGGAACTTAAGTGTACCATTTACTGTTTTTGTCTATTTGTGCATGTTATTAATACTAGACTCCTCTAAGACTCAAGTTTCCTAGAAGCCTAAAAGGGGCAATAATATTACTTGTCATTCTATGATATTTCAATGAGTTAATCCATGTGAAGGAATTGATACAGTCCCTAAATATATGATTTTTGTTGTTTCGTTGCTGAGTCATGTCCAACTCTTGTGACCCATGGACTGTAGCCCACCAGGCTCCTCTGTTCATGGGATTTCCCATGCAAGAATACTGGAGTGGGCTGCCATTTCCTTCTCCAGGAAAAATATTCAATAAATCTTAGCTATAGTTTGCTATAATTAATCCAGCCTTCATGAAAAATACCAAAGGTAGAGCTTTGTACTCTCTAACTTCAATATTCAATCGTGACATTACCAGACTCGAGGGACCCCTCAGACCCTGGGGTCATGACTAGCCTTCAAGACTGGAGTGTGCGCGCCTGCCATCCATTAGCACTGAATACAGGCAGGGCCCCGCTGGACACAGTTCCAGCAGAACTCGTGTACTCCATATGCCCTCTCGTCTGCCAGAAAATCTCCTCTGGAAATTATTCTTCAGTTAATTATATTTTCATTGCAAGAAATAAACTGAATATTCACCTCAGTGGTCCAAAGGCTCTAAAACCACAGAAAAGAAAGGTGAGCCACCAGAATCAGCTATTAAAAATGAAAAGTGCCCCCCTCTAAAAAAATGCTTGAAAATGTTTAGGATGACGTGGGCTCTACATCATGCTCAGAATAAAAATCTGTGAGGAAACTAATTTGAAGCACTGCCCAATGTTATACACAGTTTTGTATGGGATATATATCAGGTAGGATACGTTTTAGGTATTTTTAGGTAGGCTATGTTTTAGGTATTTTCTATAGAAAATCATATTTTTCTATGATTGGTCTGTTTGTGTCAAATGAAAATAACAATAGATGTCCCCAAACAGGTGCATTATTAGTGTTTGAAAGCTTATTAGAAATTAAAGAGTGACTTCTGGGGAAGTCAAGGATTCCAACGTCTACTTTTTTTTCTTCTGGACACTTTTCATTAAGGGACATGGCCTATGTTTTTATATAGTAATTGCAAAGACTCTGCAATAAATAAATACAGACATAAATTTGCCTTAATTTTGGACACATGACTTCAAAGGTCTGCTGTCTAGCTTCAGATTTCTCTAAATCCTTTGTGAATAACTTCCAAGTGCAGCACATTACACTCTATACTATATGATTACCTGTATTTGTGATATAATTGTGTTTAATCACCCGTATTTCCCGCCTTCACCTTTGCCACCATGTGTCTCTGCCCCCCCAACTCCCCACCCTTTCTCCTTTCATTTCCTTCCTTCAGCTGTTCTTTTCAGGATGATGCTAAGCCAGAATGCATACAATATGTTTTTCATGATCAATAATAAAATGCAAACATGAAAATATCTATACAGCAAAAATAGAAGTCTTTGGATCTCAAAAGAATCATTTTAAACACTTAAATGTATACGGAAAAATACAGTGATTATAAAACATAAATTATTTCTGTCACTTTAAATTCACATTCCATCAGTGTCCAAATATAAATCTTCATTTTTTCCAGCTGTGAAATCAGTATCTATATCCTTATGTTCTACCTCGTTACATGTTATTTCAAATTTCTATTTCTAGGAATCAAATAAACCTACCTCGCCAAAAGAAATTAAACCACTTTTTTCTGTAAATTACTTCTCTAGATTATTTCCTAGAAACATGTCTTCATAGTTCTTGTAATTGCTCCTTGCAAAAATTGAGCCTAATAGATCTCCCAACACTCTAAAAGAGTCATCTGTATTTTTAAAAAAATAAATAATTACACATGCATAATAAATACAATGTATCAATATACATTGATACTCTATATGTACCTTTAACCAGCAAATCTGAGCATTTTTTATGATGCTTCATTATTTGTTATCTCTCATGTGCCAACTCCGAATGTCATTTGACTATTTGAGAAGTGAAATCTAAATATTTTATGTATTTCAGAATACAAATTTTGTATATTACATTTCTCACTCTTCCTTCATATGCTTACTTCATTACAGCACTATACTTTAAGAAGAATTATAAAGCACAATTTATAAAATGAAATTTTATAGTATCAAAGGCATGTATAAGTCAGAAATAGTACATTGAAGTCAAGAACACAGGCTCTGGAGTCAGGCACACCTGGGTTAAAACTAGTGCAAATGATTCACTCACTACCTGTGTGATTCTGTGCAAATGGCTTAAACTCTTTAAGCCTCAACATCTTCACCTGTAAAACGGGCATAATAGTGCCCATTTCTTAAAATTTTAATAAGAATTGAATGAGATAATGCTTACAAAGAATATAGTAATCACCACCAAGTAAACACTAAATTAATATTAGACATTGTTATTATTATGTGGGTGAGCATAGAAAAAAAGATTGAAAGTTTACACAAAAATGTTAACAATGGCTATTCTGGGTGACAAGATTATGGAATTTTTTTCCTTGGAGTTTATGCTTACTTTCTAAACGCTCTATGATGAATATGCTTTATGTGTTCCACCAAGCCTGTTAGATATCAAGGATAGCTGGTAACAGCACTAAATCACTTAAAAGCTATAAAGATTTATGTTATAACCTGCTTCCTTTTGAAATTCCCTAAAGATACTCCTTTCACTTTTCACTTTCCTGCATTGGAGAAGGAAATGGCAACCCACTCCAGTGTTCTTGCCTGGAGAATCCCAGGGATGGGGGAGCCTGGTGGGCTGCCGTCTATGGGGTCGCACAGAGTCAGACACAACTGAAGTGACTTAGCAGCAGCAAAGATACTCCAAGTCTTATCACTTGGCAGTGTTTGCAAGCTGTGCATGTGCGCTCAGTCATGTCCAACTCCCTGCAATCCTATGGACTGTAGCCCGCCAGGCTCCTCTGTCCATGGGATTTTCCAGGCAAGAATACTGCAGTGGGTTGCCATTTCCTTCTCCAGGCGATCTTCCCAACCCAGGGATCAAACTCACATCTCCTGCATCTCCTGCATTGGCAGATGGATTCTTTACCACTTGAGGCAGTGGTTATGATATACAATTTAGTTGTTAGAAACAATAAGCTGTGGATACACAGAAGTGCTGCACCATTTTGCTAGAAATGGAGTCAGGCTAAGGATGGAGCGAGGATGAATGAAAATGACTGAGCCCTCTTACTTCCTGTATAAATACTTACTGTCATGTATTTCTCTTCCTGCACACACTTCGAGCACTTGCCACTCAGGTGGTTATTTGTGATGCTCTGGCTCCATTGAGAAGCAATGAGCCCTAAAGGAATCCTTCCCAAGGGACTTTATAATGATATGCTACCATCTTCCCTGGAACTAAAAGTATACACTGCCTTTGTCTGTCCTCCAGGGAGATGTCTCATATGGTAGGGATGACAAGACAGAGCCCTGTGACCAGCGGTGCCCTTGTGACCTTCATGTCCTTACTCTCCTACATTTAAGTATTCAGATTAAATTCTTTGCAGAGGGCATGTTGGAGGAGGTCATCGAGAGGACATGACTGCCTGTTGACAGGAGAGCTGGAGCCAGGCAATCTGGCAATGGTAGGTTCCTCCCTCCTCCCTTGTCCTTGGACTGTACCTTCTGTTCAGTGCTCCCACAGCCTTGACAGAGCAATGTATTGGTGAGGCCCCTTGGACTGAATACATGACTGAACCCAGTTAAGGGCTCTATACCAACTTTAAGGATTCTGCCTGGTGGATGTGGAGGTCTATGCTGTCTTCCAATCGCCAAGACAAGCTCCCTATGTAAGTTCCCTTACTTATTAAAACTACCACTGCCAGTCTGGAGTGGCTGATTTCTCTGATCTGTCCTTGCACTCTGTGTTAGAGGATCAGTTTGAAAACAGAGGCTAATATAATTCACATTATTGGCCAGATGATTTCTAGCCTAACAGAAAAATATAACTTTAATTAGCGTATAAGATAGCAAAAGAAACAGATCATCTCCCATTTAATAAGTTTTTAATGTGAAAAACAGTTAACACATTTGAAAACCTTTACGTTCTCCTATAAGAACAAGATCTTAAGGTTCACTTGAAGCATTTCTGTTTTGGAAGATTTTCAAACTGATATTTTAAAGTGAACTCTCTATTATTCAAATATACATGCATGTGTGTTCAAATTTTGAATAGCCTGAAGCTGATAAAGGATGATTCATAAATATTTTAAAAAGTTAGCTGTATGTACATTTGGCATTAGATCTTGGGGTCATTTTTTTGGCTTTACTTTTCTTACTTTGTATGAAGCGATTTAACAACAGTAGTGAATAAATTTTTTTCAGTATATTATAAAAATTCAACTTCAACTTATAATCTTTTGAAAGTGATATTATATTTAATAGTCTCTTTTCAAAATATTTTTTCTTATGAAGGTATTCTTACCATATGGATGAAAAATGATAGAAGATAAAATATCATAAGCTGCCTAAAACTATAGTATGTCTTTTGGTACTTTGACTTTCTTAATATTACATCATCATTTTTAAGTCAAACTTTCCCCCTCACTAAAGGCTCAGGTTGATGGAGATAAATTGCTGAACTGTTCAAATAGTTTCATAACATTCTAACTTGTCAAATAGGAATAATGTCATATAAGAGCATGTTAAGCAGGGTGATTAGCCATTATAAGAGTCTGAAAATCTGTTTTTCTTTATAGTCAAAGAATTACAATTACAAATAAATATATGCATTTTTTAATATGTGCATTTTAAGAAAAATATTTTGAAATATTTCGGGTCAATAAATTAATAAGCATCCAAGTTATGTTCAACAAAGCTAACAAGAATATATTTCATGTTTCATCTCTATGGAGTGGGAAAAAGAGAGACAGAAAGATTTCCCCAGAAGTTGGAAATTTGGTAGAGATTTCAAAGAATCATAAGAAAAGAAAAGAAAAAATAGAGACAGTGAGTCAGTAAACTCTGAGACCAGCCCTTGGGCAAGGTAAAGTGCCGCCACTTATTATTTCAGACACTTTTGTATGTTGGATCAATGCTAATTGGCTTATTTATTTAAAAATGTTCCCCTATCCTTTGGGCTTCTCTAGTGGTGCAGATGGTAAAGCATCTGCCTACAATGCAGGACACCTGCGTTCGATCCCTGGGTTGGGAAGATCCCCTGGAGAAGGAAATGGCAAGCCACTCCAGTGTTTTTGCCTGGAGAATTCTATGGACAGAGGAGCCTGATGGGCTACAGTCCGTGAGGCTGCCAAGAGTCGAATGTGACTGAGTGACTAACATTTTCACTTTCTATCTTTAGTGGCCCTTTGAATGTCACAGCTCTTTAGGTTTCCTTTTTTTTTTTTTTCCTATGTGAAATCCAACATAAACATCTCATACCACAGTGTCTAAGGTCAGAATCAGAATCCACATTTTGAGCCATTTTCCTCAAATCAGATACAGATGTTTGTTCTACAAATATTCTATCAGGCATCATTTATGGATGAACATTATTTAAGGAGGAAAAAAATTGAGGAAATCAGTATTATAATCACTTTTCATAAGTTGCCAACTATTCTTTAAACATTTGGCTATCCTATAAATGAGCATGCCATTTGTGGCAGGAGAAGGAAGCAAGGTGGACCATTTTTACTGGCTGAAACATCATCATCAAACCAGTATCCATGGGTTTTCTGCTTTATTGCTACAATCCATTCATGTACCTCAAATGTTGGAGAAATGAGGCAGTTTTTGAAAGACTAAACAGGCAGTCAGGCTTGGCTTTAATAAATCACAATTTGCTCCTCTTGTCAACATGCACTATTCTATTATGATAGCTGACATTCAACAAATATTTTCCAAGCACTTACTATGTGCTGGGCACCAGTGATACAGCTTCCTACTGTGTGCTAGGCTCTTCACCATGTGTTAGATTTCATCATCACTATCCCCATGGATGACGCCTGGGGAAACTGAGACTCAGAGCGGTTAAGTAACTTGCTCAAATTCTCACAGCATGTAAAGAGTAAAACCAAGACCCTAAATCAGGATGTTTGATGTTAGAACCCGAGTGCTTCACTTGCAATACAGTCTCCATGTATCTTACTTGGGGCTTTCATTAGCACTGCTATGCCTAGATTTTGTACACAGACTCCTTAAAATTAGAATTTGGGCCAGGGTGTGTAATCAGATAAATATTCCTTTGACCTTGGACAGCTACTGAAGTTCTCTGTGCCTCAGTTTCTTCATTGGTCAAATGAGGAAATTAACAGTACCTAATCCACTGGGCAGCCCTGAGAATTAAGTGACTTAACATGTATGAAGCATTAGGCAAATGTCACACTTATAGTGAGCTCTATTGTTAAATCTTATGAACTCTTTATTATCTAGAATTGTGTTCTTAGAGATTTTCATTTCTATGTGGATATTTAGTTTTTGTCTTGCTTTTAATTCTCTATTTCTGATGTTGGGGGATGGTAAGACAAAACAGAAGCAGCTGTTCAGCTGTTAATGTTAAAAGAAGAAAGCTACACAGAAAGGCAATGAGAAAACATAATGATATCAAGAGATACCAAAAGAGAGAAAAAAAAAAAGGAAAAATATTCCATGTCAGAAGGGGAGTTTCTAAGAGCTACCCTAGAATTACACACCCATATTCGTGCACATCCTTATAATTGTCTCTATAGAAATCAGGACTCGGGGAGCTGGTGGTATAAATTAGCCCGTTAAATCCAAGACAGTAAATATGAGGGGCTGGGTAAAATGAGCAGAGGAGAGTGATACACCCACACCCTCAGAGGCCTCCCCTGCCCTGATCCCAGGCTTCTGCTCCCTGCCACCTGCTCCGGTCCCTGAGGCAGCCTGTTAGGGCTGCGGCTAGCTGGGCCTCCGACCTCCCAGGACCACATCTAAACACCTTGTGCAGTCACCCTCCCCACCTCTGACTCCACCCCTTGCTGCGCACTGGCTCTTTGAAGGCTTTAATCAGGCATCAATGGTGAAGTTTGTTATTCCTGCCAATGATGGTGTTCAAAACCATAGAACATCCTCTGAATCCTAAACACGGTCAGCCCTCCAAACGATTTCTATGGACTCGTTTGTAGCAGTGAGTGGGAAGGAAGAAAAGCATATCAATTTTATATCTGCCGATTGCACAGTGCTGGTTATGAATGATTAGCCATTGCAAAGCCAGTGAAGAAGGTGCTCAAAGTCTCTAAAAGCAGTGGAAATTAACCATTAAATATGACCTCTTAGGACTTCCCTGGTGGCTCAGACGGTAAAGCGTCTGCCTACAATGCAGGAGACCCGGGTTCGATTCCTGGGTGGGGAAGATCCCCTGGAGAAGGCAATGGCACCCCACTCCAGTACTCTCGCCTGGAAAATCCCATGGACGGAGGAGCCTGGTGGGCTACAGTCCATGGGGTCGCAAAGAATCGGACACGACTGAGCGACTTCTCCTTAGGACAGGGCTACTTTTCATTTCACTCTACACTTATTTTTTCAGTTTTCATTTGTGTGATAAGCTTTGACTTTGTTTTTATGAAAACTTTTGATCTTTCCCTTTAAGATTCTTAAATATAGGGGCCTTTCCTTTCCAGGTGTATTTGTGTATCCCTGACACATATATGCCCTTGGTAAGGGCAGATAGAAAGATAATGACACTCTAATACACATAGTTGAGCAAATTTTTGAAATCTTGGTCAGGTCACTTCCTCACTGATGACACTATATTTCTTTTCTCACTTCCAGGGCCAGGCTATATAATCTTTTAAAGAATTTAAGTATAGTTGATATACAATGTTGTGTTAGTTTCTGGTGTATAGCAAAGTGATTCAGTTTTATATATAATTGAATATATATATAACTATTCATATATATAGAGAGAGTAGCATTTCTTCTACTATGCAATAGGACCTTATTGTTTATCTACTTTAAATATACTAGTGTGTATCTATGAATCCAAGTTCCTAATTTATCCCTCCCCCAAGTTATAAAATCTGATGGTTCTATGATTTGATAAGAACTATTCTCAAGGTTCACAGAGGTGCTAATCACCTCTACTCAGTTTTTTGTTTTAAAAACAAATTGCCATGTCTTTGTTAAATTGAAAAAAACTATATAGTCGATCATTTAGGTTACTAATTTACAAAATACAAAAGCAGAGGGAAGTAAAATTCTCACCTGCCAAGGTACTCTACTTTTTATTAAAATCTGTGTTATAAGCTTGATCATAGGCTGAGGCAGTAAAACCAAATGGTTCCAAAGTACTGTGGTTTAAAGATAATGGAGGTGTATTCATCTCACACTAAATCCAGAGAGCACATTATATGCAGAGAGCACTCCAGGCTGAGAGCCATAGGTAGCTCTGTTCAAGGTGCTCACTCAGAGACTCGGGTTCTCTGCACCCTGTTGCTTTGATCAGAACAGGTCTTCGTCCGCGAGTGGAAGCTGAGTCATGGGTAAGAGGCATATGCTTTGCAGGAGGTGAGAAAGGGACCTACAAATCCACTGTCCTGTGGCTCAGATGTTGAAACAGCACAAGTCACCGCTACGCACACTTCACGAGCAAGAATTGAGTCATGTGACCTCATTGAGCTAAAAGAGCAGCTGGGAAATGTAGTCTTTAAAGTCCCTGGAGCCCATCCACAAGTCTCTTGTATAGAGAAGGGAGACTGGAGTTAGGGGGACAATCAGCTGTCTCTGTCACACCCTCTTAACTACTAATTCTAGACTTTGGTAAATTTCTACTATGGGATATTTTTAAATATGCAAAAATAGAATCAAATAACTATTTCGGAAAAAATAATAATACCAAGGGTAAGATGTAGGCCTACAGGAGGTGTGTTGTTGTTCAGTCACTAAGTCGTGTCTGACTCTTCATGACTCCATGGACTGCAGCAAACCAGGCTCCTCTGTCCTCCACTATCTCCCAGAATTTGCTCAAACTCACGTCCACTGAGTCAGCGATGCCATCCAACCATCTCATCCTCTGCCGCCTCCTTCTCCTTTTGCCTTTGATCTTTCCCAGGGTTGCATATCATATACAGGAGGTATATAAACGGACAATCTTATATACTCTCAAGGGTATGTGTATTTTGTATCTGCTGTCGGATATCTGGCAATTACTCCAATACAGTTTCCTTAATAGTGGACGTAGAAGTCAGTTATTAAACAGCTTTGCTGTTTGGTTGTCAAACACGCACATAGTTTGTAAAGAAATATTCTGTATTTCAGATTAGGGCTTATCTTTCAACAGCACATGAATCCAGATGAGTACGGGGATTTGGAAGTGGCTCCTTGATGCTCCTCTATTTGTCTTCACAGTCACTTTGTGTATTTGTGACCTCTTATCTAGGCTGACAGGGGCTTTCCTCATGGCTCAGCAGTGAAGAATCCACTCGACAATGCTGGAGATGTGGGTTCGATCCCTGGGTCGGAAAGATCCTCTGGAGAAGGAAACAGCAGCCCACTCTAGGACTTGCCTGGAGAATCTCACGAATGGAGAGGAGCCTGGCAGGGCTACAGTCCATGGGGTTGCAAAGAATCAGACATGACTGAGCAACTAAACAACCCAAGCCCGAGTAATCCTTAGAGAAAATATGACTCCTTGTATACTGTCTCAATCAATAAGTAGTACTCTCTCAATCAATAAGTAGTCATTTTTACCCTTTTGACACCCTTTCCCAGAATCTGGTTCCTTTAGCAAAGCAGAATGACAATCATTTGGGTTCATTTCAGATCCACTCTGGATGAGGTGAGGCTGAGTGAAGAACTACAGATGGAGTGCATGTCAAAACTCAATTCACTCATACTGCCACGCTGACCTCTTCTTAGCATAACTCTTGTTCATGATTTTGCTTTTAAAAAAGTTTCCTTCTCTTTCTCTGTTAGGCCCTATTCAAAGGTTTAGAGACTTCCCAGGTGGGAAGACTTGCCAGGTAGCTCAGTGGTAAAGAATCCAGCAGGAGACGAGTGTTTGATCCCTGGTCTAGGATGATCTCCTGGAGAAGGAAATGGCAACCCACTCCAGTATTTTTGCCCAGGAAATGCCATGGAAAGAGGAGCCTGCTGGGCTACAGTCCATGGGGTCACAAAAGAGTCAGACTTGACTTAGCGACTAAACAACAACAAGGTCTAGAAATAGGTGAGGGAGGGGTTGCAGTGTGACCTCGGGAGGCATACCCAGCTTATCCCAGGTCAGATGAGGTCTGGACTAGCTTTCTTTTTACTTCCTACAGGGAGTTGTCCTTTATCCTCGGTTTCAGAATCTAAACGAACCATCCATCTCCAGCAGGCACCACCTGTTTCTCTGTGCTTTTCTGCATCACACTGACAAGGCCCAACAAGTTTAAATTTTACCAGTCCCAAATGCAGATCTGTGGGAGAGGCGGGGCCTCCTCTTCTTGTTGGGGCGATAGTTCTACTGTCCTCAGCCAAGGTTGATGGTTCACTGCCCCCGCTTCACTTTCATCTTGCTCCTCTTCTAACTTCTCATAGAGGGGAAGGGCTCCTCTTTGGTCTCACAGAGAATTTATTAACTTGGTGCTGGATGTTGGTATCAGTGTCCTGAGGCAGGTATCTTCCCTATCAGCTCCCTCAGGGTTAAGAAGCTTCTAAGTAAGAGACTGCACTTCAGCCTTTCAGTTCAGCTCACTTCAGTTCAGTTGCTCAGTCGTGTCTGACACTTTGCGACCCCATTAATCGCAGCACGCCAGGCCTCCCTGTCCATCACCAACTCCAGAGTTCACTCAGACTCACGTCCATCGAGTCAGTGATGCCATCCAGCCATCTCATCCTCTGTCGTCCCCTTCTCCTCCTGCCCCCAATCCCTCCAAGCATCAGAGTCTTTTCCAATGAGTCAACTCTTCACATGAGGTGGCCAAAGTACTGGAGTTTCAGCTTTAGCATAAGTCCTTCCAAAGAACACCCAGGACTGATCTCCTCTACAATGGACTGGTTGGATCTCCTTGCAGTCCAAGGGACTCTCAAGAGTCTTCTCCAACACCACAGTTCAAAAGCATCAGTTCTTCAGCGCTCAGCTTTCTTTACAGTCCAACTCTCACATCCATACATGACTACTGGAAAAACCATAGCCTTGACTAGATGGACCTTTGTTGGCAAAGTAATGTCTCTGCTTTTGAATATGCTATCTAGGTTGGTCATAACTTTCCTTCCAAGGAGTAAGCATCTTTTAATTTCATGGCTGAAGTCACCACCTGCAGTGATTTTGGAGCCCCAAAAAATTAAGTCTGACACTGTTTCTACTGTTTCCCCATCCACTTCCCATGAACTGATGGGACCAGATGCCATGATCTTAGTTTTCTGAATGTTGAGCTTTAAGCCAACTTTTTCACTCTCCTCTTTCACTTTCATCAAGAGGCTTTTGAATTCCTCTTCAGTTTCTGCCATAAGGGTGGTGTCATCTGCATATCTGAGGTTATTGATATTTCTCCCAGCTATCTTGATTCCAGCTTGTGCTTCTTCCAGTCCAGCGTTTCTCATGATGTACTCTGCATATAAGTTAAATAAGCAGGGTGACAATATACAGCCTTGACGAACTCCTTTTCCTATTTGGAACCAGTCTGTTGTTCCTGTCCAGTTCTAACTGTCGCTTCCTGACCTGCATATAGGTTTCTCAAGAGGCCAGTCAGGTGGTCTGGTATTCCCATCTCTTTCAGAATTTTCCACAGTTTATTGTGATCCACACAGTCAAAGGCTTTGGCATAGTCAATAAAGCAGAAATAGATGTTTTTCTGGAACTCTCTTGCTTTTTCCATGATCCAGTGGATGTTGGCAATTTGATCTCTGGTTCCTCTGCCTTTTCTAAAACCAGCTTGAACATCAGGAAGTTCACGGTTCATGTATTGCTTAAGCCTGGCTTGGAGAATTTTGAGCATTTCTTTACTACCATGTGAGATGAGTGCAATTGTGCAGTAGTTTGAGCATTCTTTGGAATTGCCTTTCTTTGGGATTGGAATGAAAACTGACCTTTTCCAGTCCTATGGCCACTGCTGAGTTTTCCAAATTTGCTGGCATATTGAGTGCAGCACTTTCACAGCATCATCTTTCAGGATTTGAAATAGCTCAACTGGAATTCCATCACCTCCACTAGCTTTGTTCGTAGTGATGCTTTCTAAGGCCCACTTGATTTCACATTCCAGGATGTCTGGCTCTAGGTCAGTGATTACACCATCATGATTATCTTGGTCGTGAAGATTTTTTTTGTACAGTTCTTCTGTGTATTCTTGCCACCTCTTCTTAATATCTTCTGCTTCTGTTAGGTCCATACCATTTCTGTCCTTTATTGAGCCCATCTTTGCATGAAATGTTCCCTTGGTATCTCTAATTTTCTTGAAGAGATCTCTAGTCTTTCCCTTTCTGTTGTTTTCCTCTATTTCTTTGCATTGATCGCTGAGGAAGGCTTTCTTATCTCTTCTTGCTATTCTTTGGAACTCTGTACTCAGATGTTTATATCTTTCCTTTTCTCCTTTGCTTTTTGCTTCTCTTCTTTTCACAGCTATTTGTAAGGCCTCCCCAGACAGCCATTTTGCTTTTTTGCATTTCTTTTCCATGGGGATGGTCTTGATCCCTGTCTCCTGTACAATGTCACGAACCTCCGTCCATAGTTCATCAGGCACTCTATCTATCAGATCTAGTCCCTTAAATCTATTTCTCACTTCCACTGTATAATCATAAGGGATTTGATTTCGGTCATACCTGAATGGTCTAGTGGTTTTCCCTACTTTCTTCAATTTAAGTCTGAATTTGGCAATAAGGAGTTCATGATCTGAGCCACAGTCAGCTCCTGGTCTTATTTTTTGCTGACTGTATAGAGCTTCTGCTTTTACCTAGTTTTAATAACACAGATTCTAATTAGTTTACTATCATACCAGGGCTCTCTCCTAGCAGTCAGGTCTGCCTACTTGAGGTCTTGGCACTTTTCCTAGGTGACCAACTGTTTGTTATACAGTCCTATAGCAACAGGCATCCTCTAAGCCTCCTGGAGTTTTCTTTTAATTTATTATAGTTATGTACAGGAGTGAAATTATTATTTTGTTCTCTTGCATTAACAGAGTTTAAAGGAAAGTTGGTACAACTTTAAAAAAAATTTAAAGGAAACTAGCTTCTTAATAGCTTTGCTTTGATGAACTAAGAAATGTACTTATGAGTTTGTCTCTTTCTGGATGAAGCGTTACTGTGGATTTTTGGACTTTGAGACTATTTTTGGATGATGAAGGCTAGACTTAGATTGTTTGATAATCCATACACTGGAAGATGGTCTAAAATATTTCAGTCCTTTAAAAATGTATTGAGATTCGTTTTGTGGCCCAGAATATTGTCTACCTTTTTTTTTTTAGTTTATTTATTTGGCATTAGGTCTTAGTTATCATGAAATTAAAAGATGCTTTTAAAAAAAAAGTTATGACCAACCTAGACAGCATATTAAAAAGCAGAGATCTTACTTTGCCAACAAAGGTCCGTCTAGTCAAAGCTATGGTTTTTCCAGTGGTCATGTGTGTATGTGAGAGTTGGACTGTGAGGAAAGCTGAGTGCCGAAGAATTGATGCTTTTGAACTATAGTGTTGGAGGAGACTCTTGAGAGTCCCTTGGACTGCAAGGAGATCCAACCAGTCCATCCTAAAGGAGATCAGTCCTGAATATTCACTGGAAGGACTGATGCTAAAGCTGAAACTCCAATACTTTGGCCACCTGATGTGAAGAACTGACTCATTGGGAAAGACCCCAATGCTAGAAAGATTGAAGGTGGGAGGAGAAGGGGATGACAGAGGATGAGATGGTTGGATGGCATCACCGACTCAATGGAAATGAGTTTGAGTGAACTCCAGGAGTTGGTGATGGAGTGTGCTGTGGTTTATGGGGTCGCAAAGAGTCGGACACGACTGAGTAACTGGACTGAACTGGGTCCTAGTTGTAGCATACAGGATCTGGTTCCCTGACCAGGGATTGAACCAGGTCCCCCTGCATTGAGAGTGTGGAGTCTTAGCCACTGGACCACCAAGGAAGTCCTGCATATGGTCAACCTTTTTAAATTCTACCTGCACTTGAAAATATTGCATCTTTTGCCATTGTTGGTTGGTGGGTAGTATAATTGCCCATTAGGGTAAGTTGGGTGTTAGTATGGTCCATGCCTTCTACATCTTGTTTCTTGATTAAGGGTAAGAGTAATGACTTACAGGCTCTTGACGTGTCATAGCTAACACCAGAAGTCTCAAGAAATTAAGATAAAAACTTGTAAAATAAACCCAAAGAAGCACAAGGAAATAATAATAAAATAAGGTAGCAAATAATGAAGTAAACAACAAACTGAATATTGAAAAATCACCAAAAGAAAAAGTTTGTCAAATATTGATAAATACCTAACAATACTAATCAAGAAGACAGAATGCATAAATAAAAGAATATCAGTACTGAAAAAGGTGAATCTCATGAAGATGTTAAGATATTATCAACAATTTTATGCACATAAATATGAGAATGTAGAAGCCATGGATAAATTTCCAGAAAATACCACTTAAAATCTACACTAGAAATAGATACCTAAATAGTCCTATAGTCAAATATTCACAATTTCTATAATGAAGACTGATGATAAAGAAACTAAATCACTAATAAAAATCCTTACCTCCAAAAAAATTCCAGGCTCTGATAGATGTGCAAACATGTAATATTTTTTTTTGAAAAGTAAGTGAGAAATAGCACCAATCTTTCACTAAGTTTTCCAGTGAAGTGCAATTACAAGAGGAAGAATGCATGTGGGATATTGGGCAGTCACCGGGGTGGTGGGAACAGGTATTTGCCAGTGATCTTCGCCCAGCACTTAAATCCCATTCATATTGTTTAAAACAAAAAGAACTCACAACACATGAGTATTTTAAGAGATAGAGACTTTATGCCATTATGAAAATGACAGAATATCAGGGGTTTCCTTCCTTACCTGGGATTTTGAACGCAGAGGAAGATATGAGCATTAGAGATGATTCACGGTGGTGGAGTCAGCAAGGGCTCAGGCCCTGCACTGGGACCCGGGGTACAACCTTGGATGTGCTGTCTGCTTTCCAGTCTTGCTTGAATCCTGCTTGTTATCTGAGCCAAAGTCTCTAACTTTCTGTCAAACCTGTGAGCTATGTAACAGTGTTGTATTCCTTTTCTCTTCGGTTTATCCACAGTCCAGAGGTACATTCACCAGGCATCTTCTAAGCACCCTGAGGGGATACTGCTGAGAAAGCATCAGGGCTACCCACAGTCCACTCATGAAGCATTCCAGTACCTTCTAAAAACCCTCATTAGTGTTCATTTCTGCCATTCCCAGAGTTGGGTTCTGGCCTTTAGAGAAGATTTATTCTTTTCCCACTTAAAGACTCCACTACTTTCTGTCACCTTGAATTTTTTTGCTGGCCTCTTGGTCACACTTCTACTCTTACATGGGATGACTGTCAAAGTCTTAGGTTACTTAATTCGTGGCCGATGATAGATAGTACAGTCTTCAGGACACACGTTTTTAGCATCCCAAATGGCAATAGAGAGAGAATCAGAGATCTGAGCCTCACAGTGGCATGCATGCCAAGTCAATTCAGTCCTGTCTGACTCTTTGCGACCCCATAGACTGTAGCTCACCAGGCTCCTCTGTCCATGGGATTCTCCAGGCAAGAATATTGGAGTAGAGTGCCACTTCCTTCTCCAGGGGATCTTCCCAACCCAGGGATGAAACCCAAGTCTCCTGCATTATAGGTGTATTTTTTACCACTGAGCCACAGGGGAAGCCCCAAAGGCTGGCTTGTCGCAGAGGAATAGAGCACCTCTATTTCTGTTTCTCAACTTTGACCAAACATAAGAGCAAAAGTTCAGTTGCTAGAGTTGCTATCCATTGCTGTCTATTCATGCCCAATTTAGCATTGGCAAGGACATTAGCAGTGGTTTGATATGCACCCATACTATAAAAGGTATTGCAATTCATACAAACCTTAAAAGCTAACTGCCGTCTACTTCTTCCCATCCAAGAACTTTAATTTATGGATAAGGTAGCAAATATAATTGTCTGGCTGGATCAACCTAGCTCATTCTTTGGTTTTCTCTACTTGAGGTTACTGTGTTATAATACCACTTCAAGCCTTTTAAGTTGGCATTGATGTGAAATATTATTAGGGTTGAGAAAATTCAATATATAACACAAATGCTCAGAATGGCTGCTCTCAGGCCTCTTCCCACCTGTTACTGAAGGATCCAGAGGCTCTCAATATTCTGAACTCAAATGTTCCCTGGCTCTGAGCTCATCCCCTACTGGGAAAGAATTGTGTTCCTTATACATCACCAAGTTGCAATAGCATCAGTGCTTATCCAGATCAGTTCCAACCCACCTCCTTCAAGAGGCTACATAATCAGCCTCCTCCAAAGTCCTTCTGAGAACATCAGAAGTTTCAAATAGTTTCTATCCCCTTCTTCCTGTAGAAAGGTTGTTGAGCCTTAGAAATACATTGACTCACTCTCTTAAGACTGGAAAGTTCTACCAGACATGATATTTCTCTTCTCATTAGTCTCTGAATTCATGAGAATCTGACAATAAACTCCAACAAAACCACAGATCCCAGCCAGTCATTCTATGACTCTCTGAATTTAAAGTACAATTAACTGGCTAAGCTTTTGTGCATGCATGTGTGCTAAGTCGCTTCAGTTATGTCTGACTCTGCAACTCTGTGGACCGTCACCCACTAGGCTCCTCTGTCCATGGGATTTTCCAGGAAAGAATACTAGAGTGGGTTACCATTCCCTGCTCCAGGGGATCATCCTGACCCAAGGATTGAACCTGCGTCTCTTACGTCTCCTGCATTGGCTGGCGGGTTCTTTACCACTAGCACCACGTGGGAATCCCTGTTGGGTTAACAATACCTACCAAATCCTCATTTCTCCAGAGTCCATGCATACTACAATGATTAACTCTACCTAAAAGATTACAAGACATGATTTTCCTATCTTTAAGAATTTAAAAATATGATCTCTTAAATCATCTATCCCAGGATGATTTTTCTAAAATATATTTCCTAGTGTGTTGCCATTATAAATTCATATACCTTTTCTCCTAGGTTGCAGGGTTACCTTTAATAATTCCTTGCATTCTTTGGGCCCCAAAGAACTGCCAAAGACAAAACAAACTAAACTAATGTCTGAAGGTCCCACACAGCACCACCATCTCTACCTACCTCCTATGTGACTAGGAGCACTGGTATCCAGAATGGGCTCTGAGATTATGCTAGCAGCAAAAAGAGGCTAACACTGAATAGCATCTGTGTCAGCCTGGTTTACCAGAAAGAAGGAAAAAAACAGAGCCTGAGAAAAAGGCTTATTGGAGAGTATGATCCAGGGGGCTAGAATGAGAGTCAATGCTCACAAAGCAGGAAAAACTAGAAAAAAAGATGCATTCAGAGCAGCCAGAAAAGAGTCTAAACCAGCAGATACCTTGATTTTGGTCTTGTGGAATCCAGAATGGAGAAACTCATGAAGCCAAACTAGACTTGTGACCTACAGATCAAGACCAAAATTTGTGTTAAGTCACTAGAAACCTATATGCAGGCCAGGAAGTAACAGATAGAACTGGACATGGAACAACAGACTGGTTCCAAATAGGAAAAGGAGTACGTCAAGGCTGTATATTGTCACCCTGCTTATTTAACTTATATGCAGAGTACATCATGAGAAACACTGGGCTGAAAGAAGCACAAGCTGGAATCAAGATTGCTGGGAGAAATATCAATAACCTAAGATATGCAGATGACACCACCCTTTTGGCAGAAAGTGAAGAGGAACTAAAAAGCCTCTTGATGAAAGTGAAAGAGGAGGGTGAAAAAGTTGGCTTAAAGCTCAACATTCAGAAAACGAAGATCATGGCATCTGGTCCCATCACTTCATGGGAAATAGATGGGGAAACAGTGTCAGACTTTATTTTGGGGGGCTCCAAAATCACTGCAGATGGTGATTGCAGCCATGAAATTAGAAGACGCTTACTCCTTGGAAGGAAAGTTATGACAAACCAAGATAGTATACTGAAAAGCAGAGATATTACTTTGCCAACAAAGGTCTGTCTAGTCAAGGCTATGGTTTTTGCAGTGGTCATGTATGGATGTGAGAGTTGGACTGTGAAGAAAGCTGAGTGCCAAAGAATTGATGCTTTTGAACTGTGGTGTTGGAGGAGACTCTTGAGAGTCCCTTGGACTGCAAGGAGATCCAACCAATCCATCCTAAAGGAGATCAGTCCTGGGTGTTCATTGGAAGGACTGATGTTGAAACTGAAACTCCAATACTTTGGCCACCTCATGTGAAGAGTTGACTCATTGGAAAAGACCCTGATGCTGGGAGGAATTGGGGGCAGGAGGAGAAGGGGACGATAGATGATGAGATGGCTGGATGGCATCACTGACTCGATGGCCATGAGTTTGAGTGAACTCCAGGAGTTGGTGATGGACAGGGAGGCCTGGCGTGCTGTGATTCATGGGGTCACCAAGAGTGGGACACGACTGAGCGACTGAACTGAACTGAACTGAAATCACTAGACGGCTTCCCTGGTGGCTCAGATGGTAAAGAATCTGCCTACAATGCAGGAGACCAAGGTTGGTTCCCTGGATCAGGAAGATCCCCTGGAGAAGGAATTGGCTACCCACTCTGGTATTCTTGCCTGGAGAACACCATGGACAGAGGAGCCTGGTGTGGAGTTGCAAAGAGTTGGCCATGGTTGAGCAACTCTCAATCAAATAACACTTTCATTTTTTTAAGTCATTAAGCTTGTGGCAATTTGTTTCAACAGCAATAGAAAATGAATACAGTCTGCTACCTAAAATGCAACTCAGGACTATATGCCTAGGGAAAGAAAGAACCCTTTATCCACTGACTCTCATCTCGTAATAGTGAATTATGAGTTATCCATGCATGAAGGGCCAGCAGTTTCCCACCACCTGCCTGCAGCACAGCATCAGTAAAAAGTTCCTGGGCAGGAACTGGTTAGGTGCGACGGGCAGGCTCAAGTCAAGGTGCTGCCAGGCTGCATGCATAACGTGGCCAGTATCAAAGCTGGTCTCATGCTCACACCATAGAAATGAAGACCAAAGGGGAGGAAGAGGAACGGCTTTCTTTTTCTGGGCCCCCAATTTATATTATATCCAGCTGTGATTCTAATGTATACTAAGGTACTATATGGGCTTCCCTGTTGGCTCAGATGGTAAAGAGTCTGTCCTGCAATACAGGAGACCCAGATACAATCCCTGGGTCAGGAAGATCTCCTGGAGAAGGGCATGGCAACCCACTCCAGTATTCTTGCCTGGAGAATTCCATGGACAGAGGAGCCTGGCGGGCTACAGTCCATGGGGCTGCACGCGACTGAGTGACTGACACTTTCGCTTTTCACTATATGTGCAAGCAGAAGTCCCACTTAGGTGGCATAGGGGGCATCAAGAAGGCAAGGGTTCAAGGTGCTTGAAGGGTCATGGTTATGGTCTGAATGCTTGTGTCCCTCCAAAATGCACACGTTGAAATCCTAACCCCCAACACGATGGTATTAGCAGGTGGGGCCTTAGGCAATGATTAGGTCATGAGGGTGCAGGTCTTCCTGAGTGGGATTAGTGTCCTTTAAAAGACCCCTCCAGAAACTCTCTCACTTCTTCCATCACAAGAGTAGGTGGCGAGAAGAAAGTGCGCGTGAACCGGGAGGCCAGCTCACGCCAGCACCGCACTGTCCGCCCCTTGTCCTTGACTTTTCGGCCTCCAGAGCTGTGAAAGATAAATCTTTATTGTTGAAACTGCCAGTCTATGGTATTTTTGTTACAGCGGCCTGAACAGACTGTGATAGTCACCAGACTCCTTAAATCAGATAGTGGGACGCAGCTGAGCAGAAGCCCGAGCCACACAGCGACACCGTTTAGGCCCCAGAGTGGCCTAGAGGGCAGGGGTAGCGATGTGAGGGGGTGTCCTCAGTGAGAGTAGCTGCTGCGGTCTGGCAGGCGTTTTCCACCAGCATCCATATCTTTTTTGACGTGTTATAAGGTCAGACAGATTTTCCTGGGCCTTCTGAGGCATTTTTGTTTCTTGTTCTTCTTTTTCGAACCCCAGGATGCCACTTTGAATCCGAAGAGAAAGGTTCTTATTTGCCTCCTCTGCTTTGGCACAAGTGTGCACCTTTATGTGCAGACTGTGTGCTGGTCCTGAGCGCTGGGAACCTCCAGTTCACCGGAGCATCGCCTCTCCTGTGTGGTGGTGGCTGGTTCTTCATTGCTTCCCCTTTGCAGCCTTGGCCTCGTCTAGAGACTCAATGGACTCCAACCCTCTGAGTATGGTGGCCCCCCTTTGTCTTTTTCTGTGCTATCCTGGATCCACCACTTGCTGCCTAGGAAATCTCAGGCCAATCATCTGACCTTTCCTTGCTTCTGTTTCTTCATCTATAACATGATAATCAAAACACAATTTGTAGATGCTGTGGTTTGGCTTAAATGGGTTAAGAGAAGTAAACTGTTGGAAACAGTGCCAGACTTAGAGTAAGTGTTTGCTATGAATATAATGAGAACAACAATAACAGTAATGCTATTGTTATTATTACTATTATTATTAGATGACAAAAGATCGAATCAGCCTAAAATATAGGGAATTTATTAAATAAATTATAATACAGCCATTAAATGGAACATCCTATAGTTGTTTACAAGTGAATAAGACTTATCCGATGTATTAATCTGGAAAAGTTACAGAACAGCTTGTATAATATTTGTGTAAAACAATATGGTAAAGTAATATATACTTGTATTTGTTTGCATATGTGTAAAATTGCTTGGGGGAGATATACAAGAAGCTAATAATAGTAGTTTTTCTATCCGGGGCATAAAAACTTGGCAGATGGGTGACAGTGGTGGGAGATAGATTTTTGACTGTACTTTCTTATACTTTTCAGTTTAAGAACTTGCAAACCTATTATCTATTCACAAATACAAGCAATATCTTAAAAATGAAAATATAAAAGAACAACCAATCCATTGGAGCTGGGGAACTCTAAATCTACGGGTGAGAGTCATGATCCTAGGCTGCATAAATTACATGATCAGTTTTTTTGACTTCTTCAAAAAATTTCTGATCAATTCCAATACTGAGAGGGGAATTCTAAGAACTCAAAGACCTATCTGGTGGCAAGGGTGACACCTGCAGGAGAAACTGAGAATCTGTCAAATTATTTATTTTTGCTGAGCACAAGAGCACTAACCAGGGGCATGGTTTAAGGTGGGTGATGGTGGATTTCCCATCTGCAGTGCTAAAGAAGCTTGCATAAGTACCGATGGAAATACTGCAGACAAAGGCATTTTTATATAAGGAATCCAGGAAAGTCACTCCCCACTCACTAGCTGTCATCCAGCAAAGGCATTTAACAGCCTCAGACGCATGGTTCTTTCAGGTGTAAAATATGGAGGATGAGGCTCAATTTTCAGAGTTGTATGGATTTGAAATAAGGTATGTAAAGTTCATTGTTCAGCTCCTGGCACATTCTAAGTGTTCGATAGCTAGTAGCTATTGGTATTGTTAATAGTCACTGTCCACTGAATCAGATCCTTCAGTCAAATACCCAGCTTGCTGCAAATCAGTGCCTTTAGGACCTTCCAAATGAATCCAGTCACACTAAGTACAAGATTCCTGAGGTTATACTGCAGAGCCACATGGCAGGGTCACCTGAACAGTGATGAGGAGCCCAAGCAGGGCCTTTTCCCTGTAGTGTGTGGCCTCAGGACTCCAGTGTCCATGCTCCAAGATTTCCCCGACCCAGCAACTCCCAGCCAGTGCCTCCTTCCCTCACTCCTGACTTATTCAAAGCAATGTATCTCTCTCACTTTACACTTCTGTCAAATAAAAACAAAATTTGGACTTCAGTAAGCAGATGATTCAAAGACTATTGCAATAGTGAGAAGGAGATGTTACAATAGGGAGAACAAGAGCTCCTGACCCTAAGATCTATGAACTTCTCAGTGGTCAGGGAGAAAGACGGCCTATTGGGTGGGGGGGAGTAAACAAGGCCAGAAGGAACAGGAGCTGGGGGAGTAGATGAGCAGGCGGGATGACCAGACAGTTACGCGGGTGATGTCATTAAGGAGGAATTATTCCATGTTCCAGGCTTCCCAGGTGGCGCTAGAGGTAAAGAGCCCACCTGCCAATGCAGGTAGATTTAAGAGATGCGGGTTCAATCCCTGGGTCGGGAAGATCCCCTCCAGAAGGGCATGGAAACCCACTCTAGTATTCATGCCTGCAGAATCCCATGGACAGAGAACCTTGATGGGCTACAATCCATCGGGGTCACAAAGTCAGACACAAGTGAAGCAACTTAGCACAAACAATCCACATTCCAATGCTGGCTTAACCTCAGGGGGAGGCACCAACTTACAAGGCTCCAGGGAAGGAGAGAAGTCTAACTTAAGTTTGGTAGAAGTAAGTTAGTGGGCATTTTGTTCAGATTTTTTAGTGGGGACAAACAGTTCAGCAACCTTTTATGACAAAGAATGGATCTGGCTTTATCCTAAGTCAACAAGGTGGGTCTGTGTCTGTGTTGAGTCGAGTCTGACTCTTTGTGACCCCATGGACTGTAGCCTGCCAGGCTCCTCTGTCCATGGAATTTTCCAGGCAAGAATCCTGGAGTGGGCTGCCATTTCCTCCTCCACGGGATCTTCCTGACCCAGGGATCCAACCCATGTCTCCTACATCTCCTGCATTGGCAGGCAGATTCTTTACCACTGCGCCACCTGGGAAGCCCACTGCAGGAATTAAACCTAACAAAAATGTTGCAAGTGAGGAAGTGAAAGTCTGGAAGCGTGCCTGGAGCAGAGGTGGGGAAGCCAAGCCCTGGAACTTTAGAGAAAGTAAAGTCAGGCATGTCCAACCAGTAGAGTGGGCTCAGGAGGAGGCTATGGGAAGCTATTCCCTCTGCATAACTTCCTCCCTGTGGATCCACAGTCAAGCATCTTCTGAACAGCTCAGAGCTGGTATTAGACATCAGGGCCAGAGAGCAGAAAGACCAGATGGACAGGGAGCTTTGACCCACAGTTCATCACCATCTCTGACCACAGTGACCTTCAGAGGATTGGCTGCCATTTTGCTTTTGCTTTCCAAATCTTATACAAGTTCCTTACGGACAACTCTAACCTGGATTGGGAAAAAAGGCACAGTCCAGCACAGCACCCTACCCGACTTCTTTAAATAAATGAGTATATATGCATACTCATTCTTTGTAGAAATGGAACCACATGGTACATACTGTCTGCCAAGTGTAGTGCCGAGTGACTTTCACTTGTCACTTCATAGTCTTTTGAGGTCAGTTAGTACATATTGCACAGTACCCCAAACCAGTTCTTTTTAGTCTATGCTTACTCTCGAGGAGGTTTTTTAAAACTACTGGTGGCATCCCTTAGTGGTCCAGGAAATTAACTAGTGTGTCAGAGCACCATTAGGGCTTCCCAGGTGGCCCGGTGTAAAGAATTTGCCTGCCAATGCAGAAGACACAGGAGACGCGGGTTCGATCCCTCAGCCAGACGGATCCCCTGAGGAAATGGCAACTCACTCCAGTATTCTTGCCTGGAAAATCCCATGGACAGGGGAGCCTGGTCGGGGGCGGGGAGCCAAGAGTCTGAACAACTGAACCACTGAGCATGCATGCGAAGCACCATTAAGCACATGCAAAGCACCATTAAGAAGCATAGGGTAGAACAGAATAGAGAATATACAAGGGCATCTTCTTCTCTAGAGATAATTACTGCCTTGTGAAATGCTGGTTTCCATTAAATATGTGTGTGTGCTGTGGGCACAACCTGAAATACACAGACTTCTTTGGGTAAGAGTGCTTAAGAAAAACACTGCCTTAGAATTTTTTTTTTTTCTTTTCTTCCTTCTTCCACCACCCGTCTATTTTTTGTTTGATTGTTTATTTTGACCAGTAACCTTAGTTTGGAAAAGAATAGGGTAATATCTGGGGCTAAGAGTTTTTGAAATGGAGCGAGGGAGAATTTAAATCCACCTTTTAAACAATTGTATTATGGTTAGAGACAGCATCTTACCTATTCCCAGTACAAAGTTGCTAGTGAGCATTAGAAGGTTCTTCTTCAGGAACCTGAATAAGAAAAGATGGATATAATTAGGAAATCAAGTGATGTTGCCTCAAAAGTGCAAAGAACTTCAGTTTCTGAACTCCACAACCAACAGCAAAATATACGCTTTATTTATTTGGCAACAGAGCCCTCTAGCGAGCTCAGATTAGAACTGCAGCTAAACCTTTAAAAATTTTTTTAAATGTATTTAAAGAACTGATTTTGGTTGATGTCATAAACTTTTAGAACACAAAAAGAATCTAGAGATCATTTAATTTCATATACTTGGATCCTCCCAAGACTTATTACTCAACTTTTATATGCCAAGCATTTTTATAAATAATATCTAATTTTGTTTTCACAATAATTCTGTGAGGTAAATATTACCACTTTCATTGTTTTTTTTTAATTTATTTTTAAGTTTATTTAAAATTTTATTTTATTCTTTATGGAGGTATGCTTGACAAATAAAAATTGTGTATATTTAGATCGTACATTGTGAGAGTTGGACCATAAAGAAGGCTGAATGCCAAAAATTGATGCTTTTGAGTTGTGGTGCTGGAGAAGACTCTTGAGAGTCCCTTGGACTACAAGGAGACCAAACCAGTCAATCCTAAAGGAAATCAACCCTGAATATTCATTAGAAAAACTGATGCTGAAGCTCCAACACTTTGGCCACCTGATGTGAAGAGCCAACTCATTGGAAAAGACCCTGATGCTGGGAGATTGAGGGCAGGAGGAGAAGGGGGCAACAGAGGATGAGATGGTTGGATGCCATCATCGACCCAGTGGACTGAGTTTGAGCAAATTCCGGGAGATAGTGAAGGACAGGGAAAGCCTGACGTGCTGCAGTTACGGGGTCACAAAGAGTTGCACATGACTTAGCGAATGAAAAACAACACTATATATTGTGATTTTTTTTTTTTACAGTGTATCAAAGTATAGCTGATTTGCAATGTTGTGGAACTTTCATTTCATGAAGTAAGGAACAATGGCTCAGGAAGTAAAGTGACATGTCTAAAAGCAGAAAGTGGCAGAGCCCAATCTAAAATTAAGGATGCTAGATTTTCAGGCCAGCAGTTTTTCTAATATACCACAATATCAAAATAATATAAATTTATTTAGAAATGAAAAAAAATGAACTAAATGCTAACTTCTCACCAGTGGCGAGGACTTAGCATTTAGTTCATTTTTTTTTTCATTTCTAAATGGAATAAAAGAGACACAAAAAGGAGAGCAAATTGTCCAGGGTCACTTAGCTAGTAACAAGCAGAGCCAACTAGTTTTCAGTCTCCAGCTGTTTGATATTATACCACACAGACTAAACACATCCTGCCTGCACGATACGTTGTTTCTGTTGTGTCTGTCTCTGTGTGATCTTATGGACTGTGGCCCGGCAGGCCATGGGATTCTCCAGGCAGGAAAACTGGAATGGGTTGCCATGCCCTCCTCCAGGGGATCTTCCCTACCCAAGGATTGAACCTGGGTCTCTCACGCCTTCTGCATTGGCAGGTGGGTTTTTTACCACTAGCGCCATCTGAAAAACTGAGATTGAAAGTGAAAGTCACTCGATTGTGTCCGACTGTTTGCGACCCCGTGGACTATACAGTCCATGGAATTCTCCAGGCCAGAATACTGGAGTGGGTAGCTGTTCCCTTCTCCAGGGGATCTTCACAACCCAGGGATTGAACCTAGTTCTCTCACATTGCAGGCAGATTCTTTACCAGCTGAGCCACCTGGGAAGCCCTAAATATATCCTACTTAATAATAATGTGGAACGACTTATTTTAGCAAAACGGCAGAATAGTTTTAAAAAATTACTTAGGGAAAAGCTCTAAAAATTCTAGATCAGTTATTTAAAAATAAATATTTGCTTCAGGAGAGTTAATTTCCCGAAGTTGAAAATCTTTAAACAAAGGCAGGAAAGTATCAGAAAATTTCAGAGGACACAAAGGAGTGGAGAGGATAACTAAGAAGGTGAGGAATTCAGAGACTGCAGCCTGATTACAGGGCATCTCAGAACTAAGGTGACCTCCGGCTTTCTATCCAGTGGTCTCACAGGACATCAGAGCAAGAAGCAAACCTTCAGGACTTCTGAAGATGGATTTTCAGACAGGATCCCACTGCATGAAGCTGGGATCCCAAGGAGGTAAACTCCCACTTGGAAGGGTGAATGAAAAATCAAAGTCACTCCACAGATGGAAAACATGAAATAGTTTGCCTGTCTCAGACTTGGTGCGAGGCTGGGGGAAAGGAGGAATGCCTCTCAAGAGAATTCTTTGTGTGTACTTTTTTAAAAAGTTAGGTTTATGAAGGCTTAATTTCTGTGAAGTAAAATTCACTATTTTTAGTATGCAGTTCTAAGAATTTTGATCAAGGCCTACACTCTTGTAATCATCACCTTAATCAAGTTGTAGAACAGTTTCATCAAGCCCTCAAATTTCCTTCTGTCACTTTCTAGTCAACCTTACTTTCTCACCTCCAGCCTCTGCAACCACTGATTTTTCTGCCTCCAGAGTTTCATCTTTTCCTGAATGTCGTGTAAATGGAATCATGGAGGATTGTCATTTTTGAGTTAGCTTCTTTCATTTCATTTAATGCTTACATCATTTTGTCAGGAGTTTGTTCATATTCATTGCTAGACAGGATCCTGTTGCACAGATATAACATGATTTGGCTATGCAATCACAGTGGAAGGATATTTAGGTTGCCTCCACTTTGGGTGATTATAAATAAACACTATAAACATTCAATGCTTAATTTTTGTGTGAATGTAGGGGTAGGACTGTGGGGTTATGTGATAAGGGTATTAAACCCTGTAAGACACCACTGAAATGTTTTCCAGAGTGGTTATGGCATTTTGCATTCTCACCAACAATGATGTGAGTTCAAGTTGTTCTCTCTCCTCCTCAACACTGGGAGTATTTTTATTACGAATTCAATTTCACTACTAGTGATCAGTCTGTTCAAACTGTTTGTTTCTTCCTGATTCTTTTGCTAAAAGAAAATAACTATCAGCCCATAATTTTATATCTAGCAAAAATACCTATCAAGATAAAAGGTGAATTAGAGACATTCTTGCATTAAAAAAAAAAAAGAATTTGTTGTCAGCAGACCTAGTCTAAAAGAACTACTATTGAAACATGTATATTACCATATGTAAAACAGATGACCAGAGCAAGTTCATGCCTGAAGCAGGGCACTCAAAGCTGGTGCTCTGGGACAACCCAGAGGGATGGGGTGGGGAGAGAGGTGGGAGGGGGCTTCAGGATGGGAGACACATGTGCATCCATGGCTGATCCATGTCAATGTACGGCAAAAACCACCACAATATTGTAAAGTAATTAGCCTCCAATTAACTTTTTTAAAAAAAAAAGGGTATAAATTTTTATTATCTGGAAAAATGTAAATGAAATACTAGAAGATACCAGGTTTGTGGTTCTAAAATACAGATAAAAGGAATCAAGTATTTCTATTAAAAGAATTACCATATGTAAAATAGATAGCTAATGGGAATTTGCTGTATGTCTCAGGAAACTCAAACAGGGGCTCTGTATCAACCTAGAGGGATGGGAAGGGGAGGGAGACGGGAGGGAGGTTCAAGAGGGAGGGGACATATGTACACCTACAGCTGATTCATGTTGATGTTTGACAGAAAAAATAAAATTCTGTAAAATTAAAAAATAAAAAAAGAAATTGCTACAACAGGAAGAAAATAGTAATACAAAAACCCGAGAACATCAGTAATAAAGAACAATGAAATGGGTAAATAAAACAAAATATCAATCTTCCTATGAGTCTTTAAAATTATTAACATTAGACAATTGAAAGAAAATGATAATGTTGTCTTATATATATATACTTAGATAACACAGTAAAAGATTGGATAAAAACTATGACTAAACTACGTGCTATTACTAGGAAGCTCATTTTAAATATTAATATAATGATCCAACCAGTCCATTCTGAAGGAGATCAGCCCTGGGATTTCTTTGGAAGGAATGATGCTAAAGCTAAAACTCCAGTACTTTGGCCACCTCATGCGAAGAGTTGACTCATTGGAAAAGACTCTGATGCTGGGAGGGATTGGGGGCAAGAGGAGAAGGGGACGACAGAGGATGAGATGGCTGGATGGCATCACTGACTCGATGGACGTGAGTCTGAGTGAACTCCAGGAGTTGGTGATGGACAGGGAGGCCTGGCGTGCTGCGATTCATGGGGTCACAAAGAGTCGGACATGACTGAGCGACTGATCTGATCTGATCTGATAATGATATGTAGTTAGGTTAAAAGTTTTTAAGTTGAAAACAGGCAATATGGGCTCTGTCATAACTTTTCAACTTTGGTGTTGTAGCCTGAAAGCAGTCATAAGCAATAACAACTTGGCATGTTTTTATGAAAGTTTATTTCCAAACCTGACAATGGGTTGCATTTGTCACACAGGTCATACTCTCTAGAATCCCAGTCTACATTAAAAACAAAACCAAAACCACTCTATAGGCGGTACTAGTGGTAAGGAAGCCACCCGCCAATGCACAAGACGTAAGAGGTGCAGGTTCGATCCTTGGGTTGGCAAAATCCCCTGGAGGAGGAAAGGACAACCCACTCTAGTATTCCTGACTGGAAAATTTCATGGACAGAGGAGCCTGGTGGGCAACAGTCCACAGGATCACAAAGAGTCAGACATGACTGAAGTGACTTAGCACAGCACAACACAGAAATGAGTTTAGCAGGATCTATGGATATAAGGTCAACACCCAAAACTCAATCATATTTCTATATATTGGTAATTAATAAATTGGAAACCAAAATAAAAAATGCAAAATCTATATAATCTCACAGAAAAATGAAACACCAGGCACAAGTCTCACAAAAAGTCTTATAAGACTATATGCTACAAAGCTGGGCTTCCCAGGTGGCGCCATGGTGAAGAATCGGCCTGCCAATGCATGAGACACCAGTTCAATCCCTGGGTCAGGAAGATCCCCTGGAGTAGGAAATGGCAACCCACTCCAGTATTCTTGCCTGGAGAATCCCATAGACAGAGGAGTCTGGCGGGCTACAGTCCATGGGGTCGCAAAGAGTCAGACACAACTGAGCACAGTCTTCTGATATGCAGCAAAGTACAAAATGTTGATAAAATAAAAGAAGCACCAGTAAAATGAAGAGAAACACTTTGCTTAATGTAGTGAAGATGTCAGTTATATCCCTAAATTTATCTGCAGATTTGGTGCAATTCATATAAAAATTGTTACAGTCTTTTTGTGGATATGTGTGTGTGGTAAGTCACTTCAGTCATGTCCAACTGTTTGGGACCCCATGGACTGTAGCCCACCAGGCTCCTCTGGGAGCCTTCAGGCAAGGAATCCTTCAGGCAGGAATACTGGAGTGGGTTGCCATTTTTAATTCATGTTAATATAAAATTCATATGGAAAGGCAAATAAACTGGAGTTGGCTGTTTTTTAAAAAGAAGAATAAATTTAGAGAAATCAGAATAGTTTGATTTAAGACTTACTCTATGACTGCTGTAATAAAGACAGGTTTATAGAAGTATAAACACTTAGATTCAGTTCAGTTCAGTTGCTCGATCGTGTCCAACTCTTGGCGACCCCATGGACTTCAGCATGCCAGGCCTCCCTGTCCATCACCAACTCCCGGAGTTTACTCAAACTCATGTCCATTGAGTCAGTGATGCCATCCAACCATCTCATCCTCTGTCGTCCCCTTCTCCTCCCGCCTTCAATCTTTCCCAGCCTCAGGGTCTTTTCAAATGAGTCAGCTCTTCGCATCACGTGGCCAAAGTATTGGAGATTCAGCTTCAACATCAGTCCTCCTAGTGAATATTCAGGATTGACTTCCTTTAGAATGGACTGGTTAGATCTCCTTGCAGTCCAAGGGACTCTCAAGAGTCTTCTCTAACACCACAGTTCAAAAGCATCAATTCTTCTGTGCTCAGCTTTGTTTATAGTCCAACTCTCACATCCACACATGTCTACTGGAAAAACCATAGCCTTGATGAGACAGACCTTTGTTGGCAAAGTAATGTTTCTGCTTTTTAATATGCTATCTAGGTTGGTCATAACTTTTCTCCCAAAGAGTAAGCGTCTTTTAATTTCATGACTGCAGTGATTTTGGAGCCCAGAAAAATAAAGTCAGCCAGCCACTGTTTGCACTGTTTCGCAATCTATTTGCCCTGAAGTGATGGGACCGACCAGATGTCATGATCTTAGTTTTCTGAATGTTGAGCTTTAAGCCAACATTTTCATTCTCCTCTTTCCCTTTCACCAAGAGGCTCTAGTTCTTCTTCGCTTTCTGCCATAAGGGTGGTGTCATCTGCATATCTGAGGTTATTGATATTTCTCCCAGCTATCTTGATTCCAGCCTGTGCTTCATCCAGCCCAGTGTTTCTCATGATGTACTCTGTATATAAGTTAAATAAGCAGGGTGACAATATACAGCCCTGACATATTCCTTTCTCAATTTGGAACCAGTCTGTTTTTTCTTGTCCAGTTCTACCTGTTGCTTCCTGACCTGCATACAGATTTCTCAAGATGCAGGTCAGGTGGTCTGGTATTCCCATCTCTTGAAGAATTTCCCACAGTTTATTGCGATCCACACAGTCAAAGGCTTTGGCATAGTTAATAAAGCAGAAATAGATGTTTTTCTGGAACTCTCTTGCTTTTTCAATGATCCAGCAGATGTTGGCAATTTGATCTCTGGTTCCTCTGCCTTTTCTAAAACCAGCTTGAACATCAGAAAGTTCACAGTTCACATATTGCTGAAGCCTGGCTTGGAGAATTTTGAGCATTACTTTCCTAGCGTGTGAGATGAGTGCAATTGTGCAGTAGTTTGAGCATTCTTTGGCACTGCCTTTCTTTGGGATTGGAATGAAAACTGACCTTTTCCAGTCCTGTGGCCACTGCTGAGTTTTACAAATTTGCTGGCATATTGAGTGCAGCACTTTCACAGCATTATCTTTTAGGATTTGAAATAGCTCAACTGGAATTCCATCACCTCCACTAGCTTGGTTCATAGTGATGCTTTCTAAGGCCCACTTGACTTCACATTCCAGGATGTCTGGCTCTAGGTGAGTGGTCTTGAAGATCTTTTTGTAGAGTTCTGTGTATTCTTGCCACCTCTTCTTAATATCTTCTGCTTCTGTTAGGTCCATACCATTTCTGTCCTTTATCGAGCCCATCTTTGCATGAAATGTTCCCTTGGTATCTCTAATTTTCTTGAAGAGATCTCTAGTCTTGCCCTTTCTGTTGTTTTCCTCTATTTCTTTGCATTGATCACTGAAGAAGGCTTTCTTATCTCTTCTTGCTATTCTTTGGAACTCTGCATTCAGATGCTTATATCTTTCCTTTTCTCCTTTGCTTCTCTTCTTTTCACAGCTATTTGTAAGGCCTCCCCAGACAGCCATTTTCCTTTTTTGCATTTCTTTTTCATGGGGATGGTCTTGATCCCTATCTCCTGTACAATGCCACGAACCTCTATCCATAGTTCATCAGGCACTCTATCTATCAGATCTAGTCCCTTAAATCTATTTCTCACTTCCATTGTATAATCATAAGGGATTTGATTTAGGTCATACCTGAGTGGTCTAGTGGTTTTCCCTACTTTCTTCAATTTCAGTCTGAATTTGGCAATAAGGAGTTCATGATCTGAGACACAGTCAACTCCTGGTCTTGTTTTTGTTGACTGTATAGAGCTTCTCCATCTTTGGCTGCAAAGAATATAATCAATCTGATTTTGGTGTTGACCATCTGGTGATGTCCATGTGTAGAGTCTTCTCTTTTGTTGTAAGAGGGTGTTTGCTATGACCAGTGCATTTTCTTGGCAAAACTCTATTAGTCTTTGCCCTGCTTCATTCCATATACTAAGGCCAAATTTGCCTGTTACTCCAGGTGTTTCTTGACTTCCTACTTTTGCATTCCAGACCCCTATAATGAAAAGGACATCTTTTTTGGGTGTTAGTTCTAAAAGGTCTTGTAGGTCTTCATAGAACCATTCAACTTCCGCTTCTTCAGCATTACTGTTTGGGGCATAGACTTGGATTACTGTGATATTGAATGGTTTGCCTTGGAAACGAACAGAGATCATTCTGTCATTTTTGAGATTGCATCCAAGTCCTGCATTTCGGACTCTTTTGTTGACCATGATGGCTACTCCATTTCTTCTAAGGGATTCCTGCCCGCAGTAGTAGATATAATGGTCATCTGAGTTAAATTCACCCATTCCAGTCCATTTCAGTTCGCTGATTCCTAGAATGTCGACATTCACTCTTGCCATCTCTTGTTTGACCACTTCCAATTTGCCTTGATTCATGGACCTGACATTCCAGGTTCCTATGCAATATTGCTCTTTATAGCCTCAGACCTTGCTTCTATCACCAGTCACATCCACAACTGGGTATTGTTTTTGCTTTGGCTCCATCCCTTCATTCTTTCTGGAATTATTTCTCCACTGATCTCCAGTAGCATATTCAGCACCTACTGACCTGGGGAGTTTCTCTTTCAGTATCCTATCATTTTGCCTTTTCATACTGTTCATGGGGTTCTCAAGGCAAGAATACTGAAGTGGTTTGCCACTCCCTTCTCCAGTGGACCACATTCTGTCAGACCTCTCCACCATGACCCGCCCATCTGGGTGGCCCCAAGGGCATGGATGGCTTAGTTTCATTGCGTTAGACAAGGCTGTGGTCCGTGTGATTAGATTGACTAGTTTTCTGTGAGTATGGTTTCAGTGTGTCTGCCCTCTGATGCCCTCTTGCAACACCTACAGTCTTACTTGGGTTTGTCTTACCTTGGACATGGGGTATCTCTTCATGGCTGCTCCAGCAAAGCGGGCCACTGCTCCTTAACTTGGACGAGGGGTATCTCCTCACCACCGCCCCTCCTGACCTTGAACGTGGAATAGCTCCTCTAGGCCCTCCTGCACCCGCGCAGCCACCGCTCCTTGGACGTGGGGTTGCTCCTCGCAGCTGCCGCCCCTGACTTCGGGTGTGGGGTAGCTCCACTCGGCCGTTCCTGCCTCGTCGCAGCCTGGCACTCTCGGCTGCTGCCCCTGACCTCGGACGTGCGGTAACTCCTCTTGGCCACCGCCCCTCGTGCATGGGGTCCTCCTGGCTTCTGCCCCTGATCTCGGACGTGGGGTAGCTCCTCTCGGCCTCACTGTGCACTGGTCACAGCCGCCCTTGGTATCTCTAATTTTCTTGAAGAGATCTCTAGTCTTTCCTGTTCTATTGTTTTCCTCTATTTCTTTGCACTGGTCATGGAGGAAGGCTTTCTTATCTCTCCTTGCTATTCTTTGGAACTCTTCATTCAGGTAAGTATATCTTCCTTTTTCTCCTTTGCTTTTCACTTCTCTTTTTTTCACCGCTATTTGTAAGGCCTCCTCAGACAGCCATTTTGGCTTTTTTGCATTTCTTTTTCTTGGGGATGGTCTTGCTCCTTGTCTCCTGTACAATGTCATGAACCTCCGTCCATTGTTCATCAGGCTATCAGTCTATCAGATCTAGTCCCTTAAACCTATTTCTCACTTCCACTGTATAATCATTAGGGATTTGATTTAGGTCATACCTGAGTGGTCTAGTGGTTTTCCCTACTTTTTAAATTTAAGTCTGCATTTGGCAACAAGGAGTTCATGATCTGAGCCACAGTCAGCTCCTGGTCTTGTTTTTGCTGACTGTATAGAGCTTCTCCATCTTTGGCTGCAAAGAATATAATCAATCTGATTTCGGTGTTGACCATCTGGTGATGTCCATGTGTAGAGTCTTCTCTTGTGTTGTTGGATGAGTGTGTTTGCTATGACCAGTGTATTCTCTTGGCAAAACTCTATTAGTCTTTGCCCTGCTTCATTCTGTACTCCAAGGCCAAATGTGCCTATTACTTCAGGTATTTCTTGACTTCCTACTTTTGCATTCCAGTTCCCTATAATGAAAAGGACATCTTTTTTTGGGTGTTAGTTCTAGAACATCTTGTAGGTCTTCATAGAACTCTTTAACTTCAGGTTCTTCAGCGTTACTGGTTGGGGCATAGACTTGGATTACTGCTATATTGAATGTTTTTCCTTGGAAATGAACAGAGATCATTCTGTCATTTTTCAGACTGCATCTAAGTACTGCATTTCAGACTCTTTTGTTGACCATCATGGCTACTCAATTTCTTCTAAGGAATTCTTGCCCCCAGTAGTAGATATAAGTCATCAGAGTTAAATTCACCCATTCCAGTCCATTTCAATTCACTGATTCCTAAAATGTGAACTTTCACCCTTGCCATCTTCTGTTTGACCACTTCCAATCTGCCTTGATTCATGGACCTAACATTCCAGGTTCCTATGCGATATTGCTCTTTATAGCATTGGACCTTGCTTCCATCACTAGTCACATCCACAACTGGGTGTTGTTTTCACTTTGGCTCCATCTCTTCATTCTTTCTGGAGTTATTTCTCCACTGATCTCCAGTAGCATATTGGGCACCTACCAACCTGGGGAGTTCATCTTTCAGTGTCCTATCTTTTTGCCTTTTCATACAGTTCATGGGGTTCTCAAGGCAGGCATACTGAAGTGGTTTGCCATTCCCTTCTCCAGTAGACCACATTTTGCCAGAACTCTCCACCATGACCCGTCCATCTTAGGTGGCCCTACACAGCATGGCTCATAATTTCATTGAGTTAGACAAGGCTGTGGTCCATGTGATCAGATTGGTTAGTTTCCTGTGATTGTGGTTTTCAGTCTGCCCTCTGATAGAGAAGGATAAGAGGCTTATGGAAGGTTCCTGGTGGGAAAGACTGACTGAGGGGGGAAACTGGGTCTTGTTCTGATGGGCGGAACTATGCTCAGTAAATCTTTAATCCAATTTTCTGTTGATGGGTGGAGCTGTGTTCCCTCCCTGCTATTTGAAGTGAAGTGAAGTAGCTCAGTCGTGTCTGACTCTTTGTGACTCCATGGACTATAGCCTCTCAGGCTCAACCGTCCATGGGATTTTCCAGGCAAGAGTACTGGAATGGGTTGCCATTTCCTACTCTAGGGGATCTTCCCTACCCAGGGATCGAACCTGGGTCTCCCGCATTGTGGGTGGACGCTTTATCCTCCCTGGTGGCTCAGAGGTTAAAGCGTCTGTCTACAATGTGGGAGACCTGGGTTTGATCCCTGGGTTGGGAAGATCCCCTGGTGAAGGAAATGGCAACCCACTCCAGTATTCTTGCCTGGAGAATCCCATGGATGGAGGAGCCTGGTGGGCTACAGTCCACGGGGTCACAAAGAGTCGGACATGATTAAGCAACTTTACTCAGTCACTCACTCACTCGAACTATGGTGGAGGTAATGAAGATAATGGAGACCTCCCTCAAAAGACCCCATGCATGTACTGCTACACTCAGTGCCCCCAACCCTGCAACCCACTGACCCACGCCTCTGCCAGAGACTCCCGGACAGCCACAGGCATGTCTGGGGCAGTCTCCTGTGGGGTCACTGCTCCTTTCTCCTGGTTCCTGGTGCACAGGTTTCTGTTGTGCGCTCCAAGAGTCTGTTTCCCAGTCCTGTGTAAGTTCTGGCAGCTCTATGGTGGGGTTAACGGCGACCTCCTCCAAGAGGGCTTATGCCATACCCAAGTCTGCTGCACCCAGAGCCCCTGTCCCTGTGGCAGACCACCACCAACCCGTACCTCCACAACAGACACTCAAACACAGTTCTGTCTCAGTCTCTGTGGGGTCCCTGGGTCCTGGTGCACACATGGTTTGTTTGAGCCTTCTAAGCCTCTCTGGCAGGAATGGGATTTGATTCTAAACGCAAATTCGCCCGTCCTATCGGGAGGCTTCTCCTTTGCCCTTCTATGTGGGTATCTCCTCACAGCCGCTCCAGTGCCAAATGTCTTACTGGGGTTTCTCTGACCTTGGGTGTGGGTTATCTCCACATGGCCAGTCCAGTGAAGTGCAGCTGCATAGATTAGCGGACCAAAACAGAGAACACAGAAATAGTCCTTCGTGAGTACGCCCAACAGGTTTCTGACGAAGGTGAAAAACCAATGTGATGAAGGAAAAATAGAGTTTTTAACACATGATGCTGGAACAATTGACCCCTCATAGAAAGAAAAATGAACTCTGATGCAAACCTGATGCCTTATGCAAAAATTAACTCAAAATGAAGCATAAGCCTACATGTGAGAAGTAAAACTGTAATTCTTTTAAGGAAAAACCTTTAGAAAATATCTTTGTGACAGAAGGCTAAGTAAAGAGTTCTTAAATACAACACCAAAAGCATAATTCATAAAAGAAAAATTGATAAAGTGGACTTCACCAAAATTAAAAATTTTGCTCTGTGAAAAAGTCTGGTAAGAGGTTAGAAAGATAAGCCACAGATTGAGAAAGCATATTTGCATATCACATATCTGACTTGTATCCAAAAGATATAAAGAACTCTGAGTTTACCAGAAAAAAACACAAACAACGCAGTTAGCAAAGCAACAGAATAAAATACCAAATCCAGTCTGAAACACTTAACCAAAAAGGGGATATGGGTGCACGTAAGCATATGAAGAGATGTTTGATGTCGTAAACCACGCCGAGTAAAGAGAAACCAGTATGTAAGGGCTACATACAAGGGCTTCCCTGAGGCTCAGAGGGTAAAGCGTCTGCCTGCAATGCAGGAAACCCGGGTTTGATTCCTGGGTCAGGAATATCCCCTGGAGAAGGAAATAGCGACCCACTCCAGTATTCTTGCCTGGAAAATCCCATGGATGGAGAAGCCTGGTAGGCTACAGTCCACGGGGTCGCAAAGAGTCAGACACGACTGAACTTCACTTCACTTCACATACATTGCAGTTCTATTTATACAATTTTGAAATAAAATTATAGAGACAGAGAATAGATGAGTGACTGTCAGAACGTAGGGAAGGGTATGAAAGTGTATGGAAGGTATGAAAGTGTATGGAATGTATGAAAGTGTAGCACAGTGGGGGACCTTTGTATGATGGAACAATTCCATATCTTGATTGTTAAGGCAGCCGCAAGAGTCTATACAAGTGATAAAATTTCATAGAACTATACACACCCAGAAAAAAAAAATCAGTGCATGTAAAGGGTAAATCAATCCAGATAAGGTCTGTTTAGTCAGTATTATTGTGCCAATATTAATTTCCTAGTTTTCACATGGTACAAAGTTACTACTGGGGGAAGTTGGGTGATGGGTATACAGGACCTTTTTGTACTATTTTTGCAACTTCTCATGAGTTTATTATTTTTTCAAAACATTATCAAAAAGAAACCACTGAGATGCCATGACTACTGCCACCTCAATAACAATTTTATGTCAATGAATTTGAAAACATAGATGAAATGGGCAAATTTCTAGAAAAAGTTCCCATATTAAAAGCACTGAATAAATTCTATGAAATTTACAAGAAAACAGTTGATCCCAGGGAATAAAAATGTAACATTTCACAGCTCAAGGTGAATAATGACAATGGTACCAATTTTGCCTCTCCAATAGAATTATGTGTACAGCTAAACTGATTTTATCTTCTCCAGTATCTTGTAATTTCTTAATTACGTCTGTTCCAATGATTCATTCAGAGTTTGGTATTAAGGGGTAAGTCACTGAGCAACTTCACTTTGACTTTTCACTTTCATCCATTGGAGGAGGAAATGGCAACCCACTCCAGTGTTCTTGCCTGGAGAATCCCATGGACAGAGGAGCCTGGTGGGCTGCCATCTATGGGGTCGCACAGAGTTGGACATGACTGAAGCGACTTAGCAGCAGCAGCATAAATTCCAATAAGGCAACTAGCTGATTTTAGATCCCATTTTACCAAACTCCTATTGATCAGCTTCTTCCAAACATTTTATTTATTTGTTTGTTTTTTGGCTGTGCTGGGTCTTCATTGCTGCGTGGGCTCTTCTCTAGTTGTGGTGAGAGGGGGCTACTCTCTAGCTGTGCTGTGCAGGCTTCCCACTGCAGCGGCTTCTCTTACTGCAGAGCACGGGCTCTGGGGCACTCAGTCTTCAGAAGTTGCAGCTTATGGGCTTCAGACCACAAGCTCTGTAGTTGTGACCCAGGGGCTTAGTTGCCCTGCAGCATGTGGGATCTTCTCAGACCACAGATCAAACTGGCATCCCCTGCGTTGCAAGGCAGATTCTTGGAACACCAGAGAAGCCTGGACCACTAGAGAAGCCTTTCTTCCAAAGCTTTTAAATCTTATCTTTGCCTTTATGTATACTTGGCCATTTTTCCTGAAAGTGTTGATATTTGTCATCCTGTACCTAGTAATCCTAGCATTTTTAGTTCAATTACATATTAATAGATTATACAGGAAAAAACTGTCTAATCTGGGAAGATAAAACAATGCAAAGCATCTGGTTTGGAGCTCTAGGCTTGCTCTTTATCCTGGGTCCGAGCTTTTCCCTGGTCTCTTTGACTGTGATAGCTCCTTCTCTCTCTTCCTTGTTGGAATGGTAGAGCCTCTTTGGTTTGGTAATGCATAACAGCCACTTGTCCTTCTGTGGTCTATTATTTTGCCTCAGGGGTTGCCTGAACGTAAGGTAGATATAATGCTTTTCATGTCCATACTAAAGTGTGCAGCAGGTGTGGGGGAGAGGGTCTTTCTATTCTTGTCTTTTGTCTTGTTTTTTTTTTCCCAGTAGATTTCTTATATGCGTCTTCCTTCTACTTCCCTAAATCTACTCTGGTTTGCAGTAATGTCCATATCTTTAGTGGTGTAACTATGTCCTAACCGTGCTCATCTCAACTGGGATGTCATCACACCCAGCTGTACTTTCACTGTGGTTGTTATTTAGTTACTCAGTCATGTCCCACTTTTTTGCGACCTCATGGACTAGCCTGCCAGGCTCCTCTGTCCATGGGATTTTCCAGGCAAGAATACTGGACTGGGTTGACATTTTCTACCCAGGGATCTTCCCGACCCAGGGATCAAACCCACAGCTCCTGCATTGCAGGCAGATTCTCTTCCTAACCGAGTCATCTGATGGGAAGCCCCACTTTTAGTTTCTCCCATAACTGTAATTATTTGCTGAGAAGGTCTTGCCTTAAAAATGATCTACTCTTCATTTCATCTATGCTCATCTGAGCAACAATTTATATATGTTTTATGCCCATTCTGTCCTAGTTTCTAGATGCGCTTCTCTGGTGGCTCAGATGGTAAAGAATCTGCCTGCAATGCAAGAGACCCTGGAGTAGGAAATGGCAACCTACTCCAGTATTCTTGCCTGGAGAATTCCTTGGACAGAGGACCCTAACGGGCTATGGCTCCCGGGGTCACAAAGAGTCGGATACGACTGAGCAACTAATACTTTCTTCCTAATTTCATCAGTATAGTTTTGCTTTTCTATAATCTTTCCCCATTTAGCTCTTAAACTGCTGTTTTGGGCTGGCCATCTAATTATCCATCCTGTAAATATCCATTCCAGTCATGACTGTCTCTGGCTTGTGACTTTTATGGAGTCTGACTGGAGTCTGCATGTCAACTGTCTCTTTGCTTTTAACTTTAGCAGTATCAAGGAACATGACATCCATGTATTTTATGGATAGGTTTATGATTTAGGTTTACGATTCTCTAGTCTGACTTCTGAATTGTTTAGCAATATTTTACCATTTAATAGCAATATTATATCTTACTCTTATATTTGCTATATTATGTTTTCATTTTTCTGTCAGCTCAGTTCAGTTGCTCAGCTGTGTCCGACTCTTTGCAACCCCATGGACTGCAGCACACCAGGCTTCCCTGTACATCACCAACTCCTGAAGCTTACTTAAACTCATGATCATCAAATTGGTGATGCCATTTTTCTATGGCTGAGTTTGTGTCCACAAAAGCACAGATTTTTCAGTAATCATGACGAGTCCCTCTCTGTAATTCCTGCCATCCAGTTGTTGAAGTTCCCCATTAGAGTGTCATCTGACCAGCTCAGAACCCCGTGGATCATTAGCTTCACCACAATATTTATGACATGCAGCACCATATGTTTGGAAACACAATTCTTTCTACCCTTGTTTTTACTTAATTATTTCTGAATCCTGCACTAATTTTGATTATAATCATCATATTCTTTACTGTCTAGTTTTCTCTTCTCTAGCTGCTCTAAACCTCATGAGAACAGGGAATCAACCCTCTTTCTATTTTAGGTTTAAACCTAACTCCATATTTATTTTCTTTAAATAATCATTCCTGCCTAGTTTGTTACCCTAGTAAATATTCTTTTACTGAATCACAAAGCCTTTAACATACATTCATGGTTTAAAATAAGTCATGAATTTCTCTCCACTCTTGGCTCAAATTCTATTTTGCTTGAGCCTTACACACATATAGGAGCGCACCACTCTAAAAAATGCGATGCTGTGTGTATAGACCTAAGGTCAACAAGAGAGTCAGAAGAACCTTTGTGTCCTGAGGTTGAGAAAAGGTCAGGCTCTAGTTTCATTATGGTCTTGGAGGAGAAAATGTCATGTCATTATGTGGATAAATACGTGCTGGTGTCAGTTAGGTTAAAAAAAGTGTGTAAACATAATTTGTAGTGTTTTTCTTGAAAAATGAAACAGACACAGCAAGCATTTAAAAAATGACCCCGCATCAAGAGTACAGTAGCAGTGAGTGGATGGGGCGATGTGGGTTTGATATTAAGAAACTCAAGAAAGCTAAATCGTGCTTGGTGTGATGTGCTTGCTTACGGAAAGCTGAGAAAAGGTGAATATTCATCAATCTGGGGGTGGGTTGAAAGGGAGACCAGCCTTGTGAGTGCAATGATACTGAAGGATAGGTATTAATAGAATGCAAGAATACACTGGCCACTGAAAACTCTGTGGTGGGCCCCATAGTCGGCATATTACATGCATTTTTTCTAATATTACACTTAACTCTGCAGAAGGGGGCAGGTTTGTGCATGTAAGGAAACTAAATATGTGAAGAAGCTAATGCTCAGAGAGGCTGCAGTTCATGTACTGAAGGCAACACAGAGAAAATATGAAGCCAAGTGTATGAGGCTCTGCAGCCTATATTTATCTCATGACTCTGACTTCCCATCTGGTGTGACCTGTGTAAGTATGTCTTTGGAATAATTCCATTGGTTACTATTAAAACTTTTCTGTTTAGCTGTTTCACTGGTGATTCAAAATTCCTTCTTTCCAATGTATGCCTTTCAGAGAATACTGAAACCAACAAGCCAAATCCTCAGTTTGTCCTGTGGGTGCCACCATGACCATAGAAGGTGCTGTGTTTAGTCGCTCTGTCGTGTCCGACTCTCGGTGACCCCATGGACTGTAACCCAACAGGCTCCTCGTGTCCATGGGATTCTCCAGATAAGAATACTGGAGTGGGTTCCCATGCCCTCCTCTAGGGGAATTTTCCCAACCCAGGTCTCCCACGTTGCAGGTGGGTTCTCTACTGTCTGAGCCACCAGGGAAGCCCATGCATACTGGAGTGGGTAGCCTATCCCTTCTGCAGGGGATCTTCCTGACCCAGGAATAGAACTGGGGTCTCCCGTACTTTAGGCAGATTCTTTACAAGCTGAGCTACCAGGGAAGCCCAACCACAGCATATCTCTTTCTTATTTGTCAGCTCTTATTTCCCAGGGCTGCGATAGATGAGAAATTCTGGAAGACAGAAGAATCCAATTTATGTGACTGATGGTTCATGTTGGTAAACCCACCCATGTGTTTAGAGTTCTGTAATTCTAACATGCATTTTTCCTTGTGTTCTTGAAAGAGAATATTTTACATGAAGCCAAGATCAGAAAGTGTAAAAAGGTATGCAAGAGTCTCCTTCCCAGTCCTGCCCCCATTTGCCTGGTTCTTATTCATGCGTGCATGCTAAGTTGCTTCGTTTGTGTCCGACTCTGTGAGGCCCTATGGACTGTTTCCCTCCAGGTTCCTCTGTCCATGGGATTCTCCAGGCAAGAATACTGGAGTGGGTTGCCAAGCCCTCCTCCAGGGGATATTCCTGACCCAGGGACTGAATCCAGGTCTTCTGCATTGCAGGTAGATTCTTTACCAACTGAGCCACCAGGTAAGCCCTATAGCTACATTTAACATTTATTACAATACCTCCTGCAGAATAACTTGCACTTCTCTCTTTGGGCTGTGCTGGCATTTAACTCTCACTATGGATCTAGAAGTAAGTAAGAGATGGTAAGACTGGGCGGGGGAAGAACTGATTCCCCTTGTGAGGTGGTTGTCCTAAGTTAAGTCAACAAAGGAAGTTTATGAAAGGAAAGTCAAGATCCCTTCAGAAAGAGCTGGGCTGCTTAATCAGGCAAGCAAGATTCGGGGAGATTTCAGTGTTCAAAAATCTCGGTCTCATGTCTAGTTTTCCAAATATTCCTATTCTAAGTCTCAGAATCCCACCCACACTCATTAACTAGTGCCTTAACTGGCATATGATAACCTAGAGAGACTGCACATTTGACCAGTACTATTTCTCTCTTACACCTGTAGTTAGTCTTTGGACCTAAATTTTGGTTGTGTGTGCCCTCTAGAAAATAATTTTTTTAAGGCCACCATTGAGGTTTTCTGAGTCTCTTCCCGTCCCACAACTTGAAGGTTCAAGTCTCTAGGCTTAAAAAATTTCCCCTTTTTTGTAAGCTCTCCAAGCTGTCGGGAGCATCCAGGCCACTAATTATAATCACCATTGTTGCCAGAGCAATTACGCACTTGAGTCATTTGGTCTTGTCTTGCCATTCACTTGTACTGCGTCCCACAACAGTGTTATCTTGAGTAACCATGATATTGCTCCATATCAGGGATACTATTATCCTGCTTCCCCCTGGGACAGCATATCTGTGAGCTTATCAAAGGTATGGGCAATGGAATCTCAGAACCCCATTTGGAGGGATTGTTTCCTTGAGCCATTTTTTATACCACTTACTGTATCAGTGAAGTCTGTCACAGGAGACAAGTAGCATATTCAAGGGATTTAACTGAACAGAATTTGACGAAGGAAACATTTTAAGAGGGATGATGTATTAGTTAGGGTTCTCCAGAGGAACTATATATATATAGTTCAATATATATATATTGCTTCAAACAAGACTGAAGCCATTTAGCACGCATGCAAGTATATACACATACACATATATACATGTATGTGAATAACTTGAATCCCACAGCTTATCCAAACGTGTGCTATCAAAAGCTTGTGTTTTTGATGATATGGTAGGTGAAAAGCGTATCTCTGTGTAGTTGCTGTATTTCTTTTTTAAATGAAGGGATGTAACATTTTCACAGAAGTTCATTAAGAACTCAATTTCAAGTGGTAGAAAACTCAATCTGGTTTAAGCAACAGAGAAGAAATAAGATTCACATAAAAGAAACGTGAGTTGGTATATCTTGACATGTCTTGATGTAAGGACTCAAAAGATATCATCAAGGCTGACCTACCTCCCCCTCTGGGCCCACCTGTCTTTTCTCTCTCAGTCTCTCTGGCTCTGGCTCTCTGCATTTTCCATTTGCTTGGCTCTGGTCTGAGACTGACTCCTCGTAGTGACCCCAGGCAGCACCAAGTTTTCATCCTCAAGCTTCAAGTTCGGCAAAAAGACTAGGTCTGAGTCTCATCGGTTCCAGTTTTACTACACGCCTGTCCTTCACCATCACTGTATTTGCCCAGGCCCGAGTCACAGGACCAAACACGCTCCTATCCACGCATGTATCTTCCAAGACGTCCATATTGAAATCACGCAACTCTGCTACTCACAATAAAAGCTGTGCTCGTCCTCATCTTAGAAGGAGGTGAGGTAGACAACCCCAAGCTCATAAGCAAACTAGTTACTTTGCCACCCCAGAATCTCTAGGTTTTGAGGATTATTCTTGGTCGAGTCCTAATGTGGCTTCCTGGAGTCCAGCAAATTATGATTAAATGAAAACTGTAACTCGCATTACACACTTATAGGAAGAGATAATGACAATCAAAGTAAAACCTTCCCTTGGGAAAAGAGGAGAGTGGAAACTGCCCACAGTGGGCCCTGACCTGGAACACGTACTGAGCCCCTCGCCCTAGTGAGGTGAGTCCATTAGTCATTCAATGCGGCCACCGCGGAAGGCTCTCTCTTCTCTTTATCCTCCATGGCCCCGTTTGAGGTGGTGACCTTAGGTGATGCGCCCCTTCTACGGGTTGCATTTGTCTGGCATCTCATTTCCTGAAAGAGTAGGTTCGAGGGCCTGGAATGAATGACCTTGGACCTTGAACAATGGCAAGCTTCTCTTTGTTGGGCTTAAGGTTTTTCTGGCTATGAATCGCGCTTAAAACGTTAGGAGGCAACAACCTCGTCAGGTAAGTATTATTATTCTCATTTCCTAAGTGTGAACTCTACTGCTCAGAAATGTGAAGCCATTTCGCCTGAAGCCACACAGCTGGGGTGTGACAAAGCCAATATTTGTAATCAGAGGAGCCTACCTTCTTCCCTCGTTTTCATCCTGCTTCCCTGTGTACCTTATATTAAAATAGTTTTGTTTGTAACACCTCTATCATTATTAGCAAAACTTTCATATCTAGCAACTCTAGGGGGAAATTCATTCTCACTGCGCTTTCCTCCGTGCCCGGCTAAATTTCTGTCAGTCAGAACGAAAAGCAGAAGAGAAGTTCGCAGCTTGTCCAGTAGGTGTCGCCCTCATCATAGACTATGTCTTCGCAGTTTTGCCGCGCGATCTCCCAGGGTGGCCCTGGACTCAGACATTCTACAAGGGTACAAGAAGCCGCATCTAATTTATGCAGCTCGGTGCCAGCATCCAGGATATGTTTCTGTTGTTTTGTATGTAGCTCCTGTATGTCCTCTAGTTGGGACTTTTTCTATTTTAAATTTATTTGATTTTTGAACAGGTAAGTCCGTGGGGTCGCAGAGTCGGACGCGACTGAGCGACTGAACTGAACTGACTGAATATATTTATAATGTCTCAAAAGCAAACAAAAAGTGCAAAAGAATGTAGTGGGAAAAACTTCTGTTTCATCAAATCCATACCAAAAGTTACTAGTTATTAGCTTATTTTGTACTTCTAGAATAAGTTTTATGCATATGTAAGAAAATATATTTTTAAACTACATTTTTTAATTTTGCATGATAGCACACTAATTTTTTATCCATCTTGATCGTTCCATTAACACATTAACACTAGATCTTAGAAACCTTTTATATCAATACATAAAATTTCCTTTTTTTTAATCCTCAAAGTATTCTCACAACATGGAAGCAGCTACATTTATCCACTCAGGTCTCTAGCGATGAGTATGTATGTGGATTTTCTGCCAATAAAAATAATGCTAAAATAAGTAGCTTTGCATAACTTCATTTTGCATGTGTGTGAATATATATGAAAGTATTGAGAATACATGCATATGCAAAGTTTATTGACATTTCCAAATCGCCCTCCACAGGGCTCATACCAGCTTATGCACCCGCCAGCCATGTATGAAATTGTCTATTTCCCACAGCTTGGCCAACACAGTGTGTTCTGGATTTTTTCTAATCAATCTGAGAGTGAGAAAATAAAAGGTTCCTCAGTTTTATTTTTTATGTTTTTATTATAAGTGAGTTGGAGCTTCTTTTGGTTTGAGAGCCATTTAAATGAGTTCAATTTTTTTCTGATTGCAAGTGATAGAAAGCCCAGCTCCCATGGCCTCAGCAAGAAGATGTTTGTTTTCTCTAGACTAACCATACTGGAGGTAGATGTAGCTTTTCCAGTGAGCCTTAATCCAAAGGCAATGTCCTCAAGGCCTGTGATTTCTCTCTCTCACTCTTTTCCTGTCTTGCTCACTGACCCCCTTGCTTTCTCCTCCTTTTCTGTTCCACTTCCCTTCTGTCTTGGGCCTCTTTAACAGGCTCTGATTCAGTGCTCTGATTGGACAGGACTGAGTCATGTGACAGAGCCCGAATCCCCCACAAACTACATGGATTGAGCGGGAAGTGGGGATGCTAGCTGTTCGGTGAAAGGTCAGAGCGTTATGTGGAGACGGATGCTTAAGCACTGGCTGGGGAACACTGCACGTCTGTGTTGTCATCCACCCCTTTGACAGCTCAACATCCACACACTTTTTATTCACACACACACCTTAAAAAATATCCATGCTGTAGCTGTAATGAAGCCATAATTACATGCTATAAACTTGCACTCACCCCCTTCCCAGAGGGAGACAGCACAGCGACTCGTGTGGCTCCTGCTCCAAGGTCAAGATTTCTAGGTGATGTGCAGTCTTCCTGGTCAGGGCTTGATGGGGCTCCGCCTGGCCCAGCAACCTGTGGTTCCTAAAAAACCGAAAGGCACACGTGAAAGAACAGAATCAAAACAGAATGTCCATCCGGTAAGGGAAATGGCACAAAGTGGTCTCTGGTCCGGCACTCACAGGACAGGAGGGCAAGGTTTCCCTGACCTGGACGTAGTGAGCTCCTTAGCCAACGTGGCTGCTCTGCTCTGCTCTCTGGAGTCATCACCTTTGTCTTGTGAGCTGGAGATTTGGGAGGAGGAGGAGGACCCTTCTCATGAGCAGCTCTCTTCCTTTTAGAATGGATTTCATGTATTTAGGACAGTCTGGTCCCATCACTTCATGGCAGATAGATGGGGAAACAGTGGAAACAGTGTCAGCTTTGGGCTCCAAAATCACTGCATATGGTGACTGCAGCCATGAATTTAAAAGACGCTTACTCCTTGGAAGGAAAGTTATGACCAACCTAGATAGCATATTCAAAAGCAGAGACATTACTTTGCCAACAAAGGTCCGTCTAGTCAAGGCTATGGTTTTTCCAGTGGTCCTGTATGGATGTGAGAGTTGGACTGTGAAGAAAGCTGAGAGCTGAAGAATTGATGCTTTTGAACTGTGGTGTTGGAGAAGACTCTTGAGAGTCCCTTGGGCTGCAAAGAGATCCAACCAGTCCATTCTAAAGGAGATCAGTCCTGGGTGTTCATTGGAAGGACTGATGTTGAAGCTGAAACTCCAATACTTTGGCCAGCTGATGCGAAGAGTTGACTCATTGGAAAAGACCCTGATGCTGGGAGGGATTGGGGGCAGGAGGAGAAGGGGATGACAGAGGATGAGATGGCTGGATGGCATCACTGACTTGATGGACATGAGTTTGAGTGAACTCTGGGAGTTGGTGATGGACAGGGAGGCCTGGCGTGCTGTGATTCATGGGGTCGCAAAGAGTCGGTGACGACTGAGCAACTGAACTGAACTGAACTGAAAGATTAAATAATCACAGGCTGTTGTTTGCCAGATTTGGAGTTTCTCTAGCAAAATACATCTTGTAAGACATTGGGAGGCTTCTGAGCATATATCCAGAAAAAAACTATAGTTCAAAAAGACACATGTCTCCTCTATATTCATAGCAGCACTATGTACAATAGCCGAGACAAGGAAACAAGCTAAATGTCCATCAACAGATGTTGTCTAAAGAAGATGTGGTATAGATACACCATGGAATACTATTCAGTCATACAAAAGAATGAAGTAAGTCAGCAACACGGATGGACCTAGAGATTATCATACTAAGTGAAGTAAGCCAGAGAAAGACAAACACCATATGATATCACTTACAGGTGGGATCTAAACTATGACACAAATAAACGTTTCTACAAAACAGAAAGAGACTCACGGATATAGAGGACAGATTCGTGGTTGCCAAGGGGGCGAGGGGATGGGGGAATGGATCGAGGGTTTGGGATTAACAGATACAAACTATTAAGTGTAGTGGAGATAAACAAGGTCCTGTACAGCACAGGGAACTATATTCAGTATCCTGTAACACACCAGAACAGAAAAGAATGTGAAAAAAAGATGCGCATAACGGAATCACTTTTGCTGTACAGAAAAAACTAACACGATGTTGCAAATCAACTGTACTTCAATAAAATAAATTTAAAAAACACTGTGAGGCATTAGCCTGTGATACATACGTGGATGTGTGTGTGTTAGTCACTCAGTCATGTCCGACTCTGTGCGACCCTATGGATTGTAGCTGACCAAGTTTCTCTGTCCATGGAATTCTCCAGGCAAAAATACTGGAGTGGGTTGCCATTCCCTTCTCCGGGGGATCTTCCCAACCCAGGGATTGAACCTGGGTCTCCTGCATCGCAGGTGAATATTTTACTGTCTGAGCCACCAGGGAAGCTCCCCCGCCCCAATTTCCAGATTCTATAAAAATTTAGCTTTTGAGAAGTAAACTGAGGAACAGCAATCCCCATGTATATATACACGCACACCCCTATGTATGGCATTTTTCTTGTTTTACAGAATAGATACTGTGGATCTGAGATATTAAGTGCCTTTACCTGTAGCCCTGCAGCTGGGAGGAACAAACAGTGAGTGAGAAAGCCACTATCTGTAACGAGTCCAAAGGTCTAAGCTTTCAATATGCTTATATGAAAAATTAGGTTCACAATAACTAGCAGCTCTAATGGGAAAAATCACCCTCCCTCCTGTGCCCTCGTCAGCTAATTCTGATGTTTCCTCCCTCTCCACCCTCCTCATCCCAGAAAAGCACAAAGAAAACAAACTGAAATATTCTGCTTGTCCTCTAGGTGGCACTGTTAACCACAGGATGCTTCTTTCCAGCCCTGCAACTTGATCTCTTAAGGCTGGAAAGAATCAGATATTCTAGAAGATGGAGTCCAGTCTACACACAATTCAGTCTAAGGACCCCAGCTCACGGGTTTAGAGTTCTATATCTCCAACATGTAAGTTAGGGTTCTTTTCTCCTGAAATTTTATTTACCTCATTTTTTAATAGCTTGTACATTTATAGGTTTCAAACATTTAAATGTACAAAAAAATCTTATTTGAAAATAAACTCCTTATCCATCTATGTAGCATTTATGATAGCATTCTTTTTTCTGTCTATTCTTCTAGAGATTTTAATATATATGCAACCAAATATAAACACATTCTTTCCCCCACCCATTTTTAATGCCAGTTATTCACATTCATTCTTCTGTTTCTTTGTTTTCTTTTTCTTTTACACAGCTACATATTATGGAGTGCTTTTCATAAGCGGTTCCTAAAGAAATTTATTCCTTTTAAGAGATTTAGCATCCTCCACAGTGTGGATGAAACGGATTCTCCCTGGAGGAACATTTAGTTTAATTCCTATTGTTTGCTGTTATTCAATGCTGCACTGAATAACCTTGTCCCTGCCTCATTTTGTGTGGGAGGCTATATATCTGTGGGACAAGTTATACAATAGCATAATTACTGGGTCAAAGGATATATGTATTTGCAGTTTAACAAATATGCCTTTTACCCGCTTTAGGGAAGATTAAACTCACATTCTCACTAGTACAATAATATATTTCTTCTCAGTTTAACCAAAATAATATGTGATCGACTTAACTTTTATATTTTGTCATTACAATACATGGAAATGCTATCTCATTTTAAATTCATAAATTTATAATGGAGTGAGGTTGAGCAGCTTTTAATAGGCAGCCTTAGGAACGATTAGGGGTCTTTCAGTTACAAGCAAAACAAAAACGTAAGCCCCTCCATCTGGCTTTAGAGAAAGGAACTCACTGTCTTTACAACTGAAAAGTCGGGGGTAAACTCAGAGGTCCCAGTGTGCCTGGAAACAAAGGGCCCAAACGTCGCCCTCACTTGCTTCCTCTCTCTCACTCTTCCCCTTTTCTCTATCTCCTCTCTTCAGCCTCCCTTCCTTTGCTGGCCAGGGAGGCTCCAGAACTGCATCCTCATCTCTTCTCCTGTGGGCTGCATTCATTTAGCATCTAACCTCCTGTGGTTGCAAGTTCAGAGGCCTGGGGTTGTCAGAAGCATTGAGCAACCACAGACCATCTTGGGGGGCAGCACTCTTTAAGCGACACAAATTCACTTAAAATGTTAGTAAGCAACAACATGACAAGGTCGAAATCGTCGACATTTTACAAGTGAAGAAACTATGTCTTTTAAAGATATAAAAGATACAGCTCTTTGCCTAGAGCTACACAGTGAATGATAGGGACAGCATGAGCATCCAGGTGCATCTGACAGTAAATGCCCTGGGATTAGCAGAATGCTTTTGTTCAGGAGCTCCAATGGAAAAAACAATCACCACCTCGATCCAGGCCCGTCCACTGACTCAGAATAAACAAAAAAAGAAAGAAAAGCGAAATGGAAAATTCTGGGTGTGCCCTGTAGGTGGCACCATTGCCACGGGGTATCTCTTTTCCGCCGTGTAGCACGGATCTCTTTAAGGCTGAAATTCTAGAAGATGGAAGAAAACTGCTCTTTATATTTATGCAACTGACATTTTGCACTGGCATCTCACATATAATTTAGAATTCTGGATCTCGGCTATGTTGTTATTGTGTCTTTCTTTCTAAAAAGTATGCACTGAAAATATTTGTGAAGAGTTTATGTAGTTCCAAAAAAATTTAAATACAGTAAAATAAAATGTATACACTGAAAAAAAAATCTCTTTCCCCATCTTATCCCTTAAATTCCATGTTCCATTGCCCCTTCCCCATGGATAACTACATTTTTATTTTTCCTGAGACAACCATGTACATACAAGCAAATAAGAAAATATATTTTCTTTCTTCTCCATTTATATATGTATTATACAAATATTAGCATTTAAAATTTTTCTCTTAACGTATGCTGAAGATATGTTCATATTAGCCAAAAGGAAATTCTTTTACAACTTTATCTATTCCCCTGTATGATTGTTCCATATTTTTCATTTATCCAGACCCTATTGCTGGACATTTATATTGATGTTTTCCTATTACAAACAATGCAGTAATGAACAAAAGCTTCTTCATTGTAAATGTATAAAAATAGTTGTAGAATAAATCCTAGAAGTGAAATTGTTGAGTTAAAAGGTAAATGTATTTCTAATTTCAGTGAACATTTCCAAATTACCTTCACTTGATGGTATCATTTTAGCACTCCCACTAACAGTCTGAGAATTCCTTTTCTTCATAAATTGGACAATTACAGTGAATTATCCAGATATTGGGCATTTGCAGATCTGATAGGTGAAAACTAGTATATCTGTGCAGTTGTATTTCTTATATTTCAAGTGAGATTAAGCAGTTTTTCATTGATGAAGACCCTGTGTGTTTAGTTGAGTTTTTTTTTCACTTTTAGAAAAATGTGACATTTAGAAATCCCAACTCATAGAAACTGAAGCAAGAGGAAGAAATTTGTATTCACATGACTGGACATGGATGTTCTTCGATTTCAAGATCTCTCACTCTCTGCCCTCAATTCAGTTCAGTCACTCAGTCATGTTCGACTCTTTGAGACCCCCTGGACAGCAGCATGCCAGCCTTTCCTGTCCATCACCAACTCCCAGAGCTTGCTCAAACTCATGTCCATCGAGTCAGTGGTGGACCATCTCATCCTGTGCTGTCCCCTTCTCCTCCTGGCTTGAATCTCTCCCAGCATCGGGGTTTTTTCCAATGAGTCAGTTCTTTGCATCAGGTGGCCAAAGTATTGGAGCTTCAACTTCAGCATCAGTCCTTCCAATGAATATTCAGACTGATTTCCTTTAGGATTGACTGGCTTGATCTCCTTGAAGTCCAAAGAACTCTCAAGAGTTTCTCCAACACCACACTTCAAAAGCATCAGTTCTTCAGTGCTCAGCTTTCTTCACAGTCCACCTCTCACATCCATACATGACTACTGGAAAAAACCATAGCTTTGGTTAGATCAACCTTAGTGGGCAAAGTAATGTCTCTGCTTTTAAAAATGCTATCTAGGTTGGTCATGGAGGGAGGAGCTTGGTAGGCTGCAGTCCATGGGGTCGCTAAGAGTCGGACACGACTGAGCAACTTCACTTTCACTTTTCACTTTCATGCATTGGAGAAGGAAATGGCAACCCACTCCAGTGTTCTTGCCTGGAGAATCCCAGGGATGGGGGAGCCTGGTGGGCTGCCCTCTATGGGGTCACACAGAGTCGGACATGACTGAAGTGACTTAGCAGCAGCAGCAACAGCAGGTTGGTCATAGCTTTTCCTCCAAAGAGCAAGTGTCTTTTAATTTCATGACTACAGTCACCATCTGCAGTGATTTTGGAGCCCAGGAAAATTAGGTCTGTCACTGTTTCCATTGTTTCCCCATCTACTTGCCATGAAGTGATGGGACCAGATGCCATAATCTTTGTTTTCTGAATGTTGAGTTTAAAGCCAGTTTTTTCACTCTCCTCTTTCACCTTCATCAAGAGGCTCTTTAGTTCCTCTTCATTTTCTGCCATCAGGGTGGTGTCATCTGCATATCTGAAATTATTGATATTTCTCCTGGAACTCTTGATTCCAGCCTCTACTTCATCCACCTGGCATTTCGCATGATGTACTCTGCATAACAGTTAAATAAGCAGGGTGACAATATACAGCCTTGCCATATTCCATTCCCAATTTTGAAACAGTCCCTAAGTTCTATGTCTGGTTTTAACTGTTGCTTTTTAATTGCATACAGATTTCTCAGGAGACAGGAAAGGTGGTATTCCCATCTCTTTAAGAATTTCCCACAGTTTGTTGTGATCCACACAGTCAAAACTTTTGGCATAGTCAATAAAGCAGAAGTAGATATTTTTCTGGAACTCTCTTGCTTTTTCTAAATTCAATGGGTGTTGGTAATTTGATATCTGGTTCCTCAGCCTTTTCTAAATCCAGCTTGAACATCTGGAAGTTCTCAGTTCGTGTATTGTTGAAGCCTGGCTTGGAGAATTTTGAGCATTACTTTGCTAGTGTGTGAAATGAGTGCAATTGTGCAGTAGTTTGAACATTCTTTGGCATTACCTTTCTTTGGGATTGGAGTGAAAACTTTTCCAGTCCTGTGGCCACTGCTGAGTTTTCCAAATTTGCTGGCATATTGAGTGCAGCACTTTCACATCATCATCTTTAAGGATTTGAAATAACTCAACTGGAATTCCATCACCTCCACTAGCTTTGTTCGTAGTGATGCTTCCTAAGGCCCACTTGACTTCACATTCCAGGATGTCTGGCTCTAGGTCAGTGATCATACCATCGTGGTTATCTGGGCCATGAAGATCTTTTTTTTGTATAGTTCTTCTGTGTATTCTTGCCACCTCTTCTTAATATCTTCTGCTTCTGTTAGATCCATACCATTTCTGTCCATTATTGTGCCCATCTTTGCATGAACTATTCCTTTGGTATCTCTAATTTTCTTGAAGAGATCTCTGGTCTTTACCATTCTATTGTTTTCCTCTATCTGTTTGCATTGATCACTGAGGAAGGCTTTCTTATCTCTCCTTGCTATTCTTTGGAACTCTGCATTCAGATGGAGGTATCTTTCCTTTTCTCCTTTGCTTTTCATTTCTCTTCTTTTCTCAGCTATTTGTAAGGCCTCCCCAGACAGCCATTTTGCCTTTTTGCATTTCTTTTTCTTGGGGATGATTTTGATCACTGCCTCCTGTACAATGTCACAAACCTCTGTCCATAGTTCTTCAGGCGCTCTGTCTATCAGATCTAATCCCTTGAATCTATGTATCACTTCCATGTATAATAGCAAGCAATTTGATTTAGGTCATACCTGAATGGTCTAGTGGTTTTCCCTATTTTCTTTAATTTCAGTCTGAATTTTCAATAAGGAGGTCATGATTTGAGCCACAATCAGCTCCTGGTCTGTTTTTTCTAACTGTATAGAGCTTCTCCATCTTTGGTTGCAAGGAATATAATCAATCCGGTTTTGGTGTTGACCATCTGGTGATGTGCATGTGTAGAGTTGTCTCTTGTGTTGTTGGAAGAGGGTGTTTGCTAACTTCTCTCTATTTTAGATGGGCTTCTTTCCTGTGGTGACCCCCAGCACTTCCATGCTTATAACCTCACAGCTCCAAGTTGAGAAAAAATTTCTGGACTACACCATCTTATCATTAAGCTGAACTGGATTATATGTTCATATTTGAGGTGTAAAGATATAGGGCTTGGATGGTACAGGTTAAGTTTTTCTTTTTGAGCCAAAGATAGTATCAACTTGATGGCTGTTGCTCACACTATGTGGATTGAGGTTTAGTGTTAAGGTTCAGAGATCAGTGTTATGATTTTCTTGAGGAAAACTAAAGTTGCATAATACACGGGAAAATGAATGAGTACTGCAATGCGTACACAGCATCCATACTCATCTTTCTTTCCATGTATACATCTTAAGAAATGCTCCTATGTACAGCAAAATTTAAAAACCACTCTCTCTTTCTGGAGGAAGGCAATCTAGTGTTCAAGTCCGGGATAATTAAGTGATGTGCATTCTTGGTCAAATCTAGGCTTGGCTTCTCCCAAGTAGAGGCATTATAGTAATTTGTGATAAATAGTTGTATTTACTATACATAAAATATTAGAGCAATTTATAGTAAATCCTAACATCAGTCGCCCTCAAGGAATACACAGACCATTCTCTGACAGAGAAAGAACACTATAATTATGATCAGAACTCCATTCCAGATGCAGAAAATGGGACACACATGGTGATAACAGATAACAATGGTGATAACCACCCAAACGGTGTCTTAGATGGCCTCAACGAGGCATTCTGGCCATTCTGGCTCTTTTCTCTAGAAAGCCTTTCTTTATTTGCTATGGTTTTTGTCGCGCTCAGTTCCTACTGAAGTGAATTTGGGGGACCCGAGGCTGTTTCAGAGGTTAGCCATCACTGACCGATAGTAGCCATGAGCTGTAAAAAGCAGCAGATTTGTAAGGAGGGTATTATTATCTGTGTTTCACAAGTGAGGGAACTAGGGCTTGAAGAGGTTAGGGACTTTTGGTATGAGTGACACAGAGAGGTCAGAATCCAGGGATATTCCTTTCTCTAGAACACTGGCATTTCCATCTGCTGTCTATAAAGTGGCTTTGTTTGCAGCGTTAACACCAGTAATCATCAAAACTTTCATTTCTAGCAAGAGCAAAGGGAAACCCTTGGTCACTATCCCCATGCATATGTTGTAAACTGTTCGGCCTTTAAAGGGAGAACAAACCAACATGATTCTCTGGCCCTGTAGGGGCAACCTTAGTCAAGGAATGTTTCTTTGGGGCACTGCAGCCCCCATCTTTCAGAACTGCACCAGACTGGAAATTCTAGAAAGTGAGGAAGTCTGACAGGTCAATGAACATCGTCAATGGTTAGTGCCAGAATCTACACATGTCCTTGTTTTGATGAATTAGTTCAGTTCAGTTGCTTAGTTGTGTCCGACTCTTTGCGACCCCATGACTCCGAATTAGTTAGGATGTTATTATTTTCTTTAAAATGAAGTTATTAAGTTTTGAATAAGCAATATATTTATATGACTCCAAAATAAAAAGAATAAAGGGATATTCAGGAAAAAGAATTCTCCCTTCTAATCTTATCCCCATCTACTAAATTCCCATGACTGTTTCTCAAATATGTAATGAGTCTTTAGTTTCTTGCATATCCTTCCAGAGATTTACATATGTATGAATATATATTCTTCCATTTTTATAGAAGTGATAGCATAAAATTGACTGGCAAGACAACATATCCTAGAAATATAACATGTCAAAATAAAAATTCCAGAATTTTTAAAAGCATCTTTATAGTGTTCTACCATATGGATGTACTATACTTCATTTAACCTCTTGATAGGTTTATTCATATTATGCTAGAGGTTGATTCATACATCTTATCATTACAAATAATACTATAATTAATATCTTGATACATATGGTGTTTTTCAGACATGTAAATACATTTGTAGAATAAATTGTTAGAAGTGGATTTGCTAGTGCAAAAGTTCACACATTTTTAATGTTACCAAATAGTTCCACATTGCCCTTTGTACACATCACAACCACCTTACATTTCATCACTAATATATGAGGTTGCCCCACTTCCTTACAGCAGGTCCAACGTAGCATGTTATTGAATGCTTGAATTTTCTAATCTGAAAGGTGAAAATTTACATCCCTATTCATTTCAATTTGTTTCTCTTGTTTGAGTAAGATTGAACAACCTTTTATAAGTTTAAGAGACAACTGAAAAAAGCTAGCTTTCTCTGTTGAAAGCATCAGAAAACCAAATATCACTTGGCTAAAATAAAAACAAAATGATTTCCTTTTTATAAGGCCATGTAGATATGTCTACATGTATTCATGTATAATGTGAATTTAACTCAGATGACCATTATATCTACTACTGTGGGCAAGAATCCCTTAGAAAAAATGGAGTAGCCATCAAAGTCAACAAAAGAGTCCGGAATGCAGTACTTGGATGCAATCTTAAAAATGACAGAATGATCTCTGTTCGTTTCCAAGGCAAACCATTCAATATCACAGTAATCCAAGCCTATGCCCCAACCAGTAATGCTGAAGAAGCTGAAATTGAAAGGTTATATGAAAACCTACTAGACCTTCTAGAACTAACACCCGCAAAGATGTACTTTTCATTATAGGGGACTGGAATGCAAAAGTAGGAAGTCAAGAGATACCTGGAGTAACTGGCAAATTTGGCTTTGGAGTACAAAATAAAGCAGGGCAAAGGCTAACAGAGTTTTGCCAAGAGAATGCACTGGTCATAGCAAACACCCTCTTCCAACAACACAAGAGAAGACCCTAGACATGAACATCACCAGATGGTCAACACTGAAATCAGATTGATTATATTCTTTGCAGTCAAAGATGGAGAAGCTCTATACAGTCAGCCAAAACAAGACCGGGAGCTGACTGTGGCTCAAATCATGAACTCCTTATTGCCAAATTCAGACTTAAATTGCAGAAAGTAGGGAAAACCACTAGACCATTCAGGTATGACCTAAATCAAATCCCTTATGATTATACAGGGGAAGTGAGAAATAGATTTAAGGGACTAGTCTGATAGAGTGCCTGATGAACTATGGACGGAGGTTTGTGACATTGTACAGGAGACAGGGATCAAGACCATCTGCAAGAAAAAGGAATGAAAAATGGTTGTCTGACGAGGCCTTACAAATAGCTGAGTAAAGAAGAGAACTAGCTAGAGGCAAAGAAGAAAAGGAAAGATATAAGCATTTGAATGCAGAGTTCCAAAGAATAGCAAGGAGAGACAAGAAAGCCTTCCTCAGTAATCAACGCAAAGAGATAGAGGAAAATAATAGAATGGGAAAGACTAGAGATCTCTTCAAGAAAATTAGAGATACCAAGGGAATATTTCATGCAAAGATGGGCTCAATAAAGGACAGAAACTGTAGGGACCTAAGAGAAGCAGAAGATACTAAGAAAAGGTGGCAAGAATACACAGAACTGTACAAAAAAGATCTTCATGACCCAGATAACCACGATGGTGTGATCACTCACCTAGAGCCAGACATCCTGGAATGTGAAGTCAAGTGGGCCTTAGGAAGCATCACTACGAACAAAGCTAGTGGAGGTGATGGAATTCCAGTTGCTGCTGGTGCTGCTGCTAAGTCGCTTCAGTCGTGTCCGACTCTGTGTGACCCATAGACAGCCGCCCATCAGGCTCCCCCGTCCCTGGGATTCTCCAGGCAAGAACACTGGAATGGGTTGCCATTTCCTTCTCTAATGCAGGAAAGTGAAGAGTGAAAGTGAAAGTTGCTTCAGTCGTATCCTACCCCATGGACTGTAGCCTACGAGATTCCTCCATCCATGGGATTTTCCAGGCAAGAATACTGGAGTGGGTTGCCATTTCCTTCTCCAGGAATTCCAGTTGAGCTATTTCAAATACTAAAAGATGAAAGTGCTGCACTCAATATGCCAGCAAATTTGGAAAACTCAGCAATGGCCACAGAACTGGAAAAGGTCAGTTTTCATTCCAATCCCAAAGAAAGGCAATGCCAAAGAATCCTCAAACTACCACACAATTGCACTCATCTCACATGGTAGTAAAGTAATGCTCAAAATTCTCCAAGCCAGGCTTCAGCAATATATGAACAGTGAACTTCCAGATGTTCAAGCTGGATTTAGAAAAGGCAGAGGAACCAGAGATCAAATTGTCAACATCCAATGGATCATCAAAAAAGCAAGAGAGTTCCAGGAAAACATCTATTTCTGCTTTACCAACTATGCCAAAGCCTTTAAATTCTGAAAGAGATGAGAATACCAGACTACCTGACCTGCCCCTTGAGAAACCTGTATACAGGTCAGGAAGCAACAGTTAGAACTGGACATGGAACAACAGACTGGTTCCAAATAGGAAAAGGAGTACGTCAAGCCTGTATGTTGTCACCCTGCTTATTTACTTTATATGCAGAGTAGATCATGAGAAATTCTGGGCTGGAAGAAGCACAAGCTGGAATCAAGATTGCTGGGAGAAATATCAATAACCTCAGATATGCAGATGATACCACCCTTATGGCAGAAAGTGAAGAAGAACTAAAAAGCCTCTTGATGAAACTGAAAGAGAAGAGTGGAAAAGTTGGCTTAAAGCTCAACATTCAGGAAACTAAGATCATGGCATCCAGTCCCATCACTTCAGGCAAATTGATGGGGAAACAGTGTCAGACTTTATTTTTTTGGGCTTCAAAATCACTGCAGATGGTGATTACAGCCATGAAAATAAGACACTTACTCCTTGGAAGGAAAGTCATGATCAACCTAGACAGCTTATTAAAAAGCAGAGACATTACTTTGTTAACAAAGGTCCATCTAGTTAAGGCTATGGTTTTTCCAATAGTCATGCATGGATGTGAGAGTTGGACCATAAAGAAAGCTGAGCACCAAAGAATTGATGCTTTTGAACTGTGGTGTTGGAGAAGACTCTTGAGAGTCCCTTGGACTGCAAGGAGATCCAACTATTCCATCCTAAAAATCAGTCCTGGGTATTCATTGGAAGGATTGATGTTGAAGCTGAAACTCCAAACTTTGGCCACCTGATGCGAAGGCCTGATTCATTTGAAAAGACCCTGATTCTGGGAAAGATTGAGGGTGGGAGGAGAAGGGGACAACAGATGAGATGGTTGGATGACATCACCAACTCAATGGACATGGATTTGGGTGGACTCCAGGAGCTGGTGATAGACAGGGAGGCCTGGCGTGCTGCGGTTCATGGGGTCACAAAGAGGTGGACACGACTGAGCGACTGAACTGAACTGAATTATAGTTTCTTCACAAATCGTCTTTGTTTAGAAGTTATCACTGGTGACTGCAGCCATGAAATTAAAAGACACTCCTTGGAAAAAAAGCTATGACAAACCTACACAGTGTATTAAAAAGTGAAGACATCATTGCTGATTAAAGCTGCATGGTCAAAGCTATGTTTTTCCAGTAGTCATGTATAAATGTAAGGGTTGGACCATGAAGAAGGCTGAGCAGCAAAGAGTTGATACTTTCAAATTGTTGTGTTAGAGAAGACTCTTGAGAGTCCCTTGGACAGTTAGGATATCAAACCAGTCAATGAAAGGAAATCAATCCTGAATGTTCATTGGAAGGACTGATGGTGCAACTGAAGTTTCAATACTTTGGCACTTAAGACCCTGCTGCTGGGAAAGATTGAGGGCAGGAGGAAAGGGGGGGGAGGTGACAGAGATTAAGATGATTGAATGACATCATGAAGTCAATGGACATGAGTTCAAGCAAATCCTGGGAGATGGTGAAGGACAGGGAAGCCTGGTTGCTTCAGTCCATGGGGTCACAAAGAGTTGGATATGACTCCGCGACCGAACAACAAATGTTAGTATGGGAAGAGCACCCGAGATTTGGAACTAGCAAACCTTGCTCACACATGGCCTCAGTCACACTTTTTTCTGTGATGCTTGATAAATTATCAAAGCTCTCTGAGCCCATAAATAAAATAACTAAGAACCTATTTTCATCCCATAAATATTGAGTCCACAATGTAAGCTCTATGACATTTGGAACACAGAAGGTAGGAAATAATATTTGTTGTAAAATCAACTATACCTTAGACATATAAAAGCTTACAGAAAAAAGTGGCAATCAAGACTCAGTTCCCTGCAGCCAGGGAAGTCTAGGAACTATCTGTTCCATCAGGTAAGAAATCAGGACATTTTAGTACAGTTAGGGTGGGTACAGAGAAGAACCCAAATGTGGGAAACTACAAACAATTCCCTATCCCAATGCAATAGCACAGGGGCTTCCCAGGTGGCTTAGTGATCAAGAATCCACCTGCAAATTGGGGAGATGTGGGTTCAATCCCTGGTCAGAAAGATCCCCTGGAGAAGGAAATGGCTGCCCACTCCAGTAAACTTGCCTGGGAAATCCCATGGACAGAGGAGCCTGGTAGGCTATAGTACATGGGGTCACAAAGAGTCTGACACAACTTAGTGACTAAACAATATATAGTAGCATAAAGGTGGAAAGGAATAATGAACCATGAGTTCAGAGAGAAAGCCTGGGGCATATCATGAAGGAACTGGTGGTCCCGGCAAAGACATTTGGCTTTCATCCCAAAGCAAAGGGGAACCCCTGAAAGGTTTTAAGCAAGGAAGCGTCATGATTAGGTGTGTGTTTCAAAATATTCTCTCCAGCTGCTGTGCTGAGAAAGATCGGAAGAGAGCAAGACTCTGTAGAGAAACCAATATAGGCAAACGATGGCAGTGGAGATGGCAGTGGAGATAGAAAGATAGGAATAAATGTGAGAGACATTAAAATCTAGAATCTAAGTGTTAACAATTGATTATAGAGTCACTGAGAGAATGAGAGGAGTAGGAGAGGAAGCTGAAATTTCTAATTCTTATAACTTTTCACACAGATAGTAAATGCAGGAAGAAGAGCAGGTATATTTAGGGGAGGGCAAAGAAATAATGAAAAAAATTACATTTGATAGATAATCATAAGCTATCGATGTCAAATCTATTGCAGCTGTCCAATTGGCTGTTATATTGAAGCTCAAGAGAGAGATCTAAGAGAAATGAGTTTGAAAGTCCTCAGCATGTCGATGCTTACTGAAACCAGGAGTAGATGAGATTGGTCTTGGTGAATGCACAAAGCAGAAAACGATAGTCTAGACTCAGCAGTGGCTTTAGGCCCAGTGCAACACTTCAGGCAGTGTCTGTGAATCATGGCTACATGCTCGAGTCATTGGGAGGCTTGTAAAGAATAGTGATTCCAGGACGCTACACCAGACCAATTAACTCAGAATCTCCTGTCTGGGCACCGACATTCTTTCAAAGCTTCCCAGGTGACTGCAATACACAGCTATGATTGAGAACTCTTCCATGCTGGAATGTGCCCAGTAACTATATGCTAAGTGAATAAACAAATAGGTGAACAAATATGAGATTGCACAGAGACTCCAAAAACAGAAAAAGTGATGGGGATACTGATAGCAAGCAGTGTAACAGAAAATAAAGATGTGAGAAAACAGAGTACAGTCAGTGGTAAAGAATCCGCCTGCAATGCAGGAGACCTAGGAGATGTAGGTTCAATCCCTGGTTCGGGAAGGTCCCCTGGAGAAGGAAAAGGCAACCCGCTCCAGTATTCTTGCCTGAAAAATCCCATGGACAGAGGAGCCTGGTGGGCTACAGTCCAAGGGGTCTCGAAGAGTCAGATATGACTGAGTGCGCACATATACATACAAAGGGGAAAAAAACACATTTAGCAGGAAGAGAATCATTAGAGCCTGGAAGACAATGTAGGTAATTTAATCACAAATAGTTTTCAGAAACATGGGAAAAGGAGTTTGCTGGCAACATGAAATAAGACTCTTAAGTACCTGACCAACCTGAGAAAAATAGGTAGTGAGAAAATCAGTGCATTGAAACCCAGCAAAGCTTCAGTGTACCAGCCCTTTTCAATCACTTGGAGGAAAAATGATGTGTTCAGTATGTCCTCCTTCTCCATGTTTGAACCTTTAAGCAGGGTATTTGGATTCACAGACTGAGCCCAACTCAGATTGTCTCCCCTTCCAGCACACTGCTGTACTTCTTAAATGACACCAGGCTTCCAAGCAAGATTGATTGTAAACTTGAAAAGGTTACATGTGATGTAATGAATAACACATGCTATTCCCTCAAGCGCATCTCTGGAATGACACACACCAAGGATCCTGCAAGCTTTCGTAAATTAGAAAAGATTGGGAAGAGATCTCACAGACAAGCGCCAAAAGAGAATTTCCTATTATGCTCACTTAATAAACTGCTCTATCTTGAATTCATTCACTCAATGAATACTTAATGAAGACTTATAAACTGTTTTTGGAGTTCCATAAATGTTTGTCGACAAATGGGGAGATGAATGGATATAATGTGCCAATCAAAGTTCGAGGGGCTATGAGAAAAAGAAAATAACTCAAAGATGGGAATTGATCTTTATAATAGAGACTGCAATAACCCCTTTTGAGAAAATATGATAAGTGCTATCCAATTGTTACACATTTTACTAGGAGAATACAGAATACAAGGGAAGAAGGGAATATTTCCAATTGGAGTGCTAGGAAAGAACTTTTGCCAGAAGTTGTGTTTAAGCTGAACCTTGAAATATCTAGATGTGCAGATTTTGGGAAAAGATATTTGAGGTAAAGAAAGAGGTGGACTGTGTTGATGTGTGGAAGATGGAGAACAGTTAAATTTGAACAAGATCTGAAGTTTATGAAGGACAATTATAAGGCAACAATTTTGAAAAGGTACATTGAGAGTTTGCATGGAGATCTTTTAAAGTTTTTAATGATTGAGCACAGGATAGTTAACTGCTAATATTTGTTGAATGTCTTCTACGGTCCAGGCACATTGTAATTACATAAATTACCTTAATTAAGGTTTATAATAACCTCCTTTGTAGGTTCATGAAGTCCTTCTTAACAAAATATAATTGATGCTGGGGAAAACCAATTAAAATATCTCAGTTGAAATTGAATTTATGTTTTCATGGTAAATTATAGGGGAAAAATGATTAGAATATTAACTTTAAAAATGATTAACATTATGACAGATGTTTATCTTTTGTCATCAACACATATACATTATAATTGCAACTTTACACTAATTCTTAAAACTAAGAAAGAGTAATTCAAATACATTTTAGGGGGAGAGGCATATTTTTCCAAGAAAATTACATGACTGCATAATATAATATTCTTCAGTTTATATTTTCAGCATGATTATAAAGAGGGTTGGTTTTTGCAAAATTATTTGAGTTTTTCATGAATTTCCTTAGAACTTTGATATCAAAGCTATTTTTCTTTGAAATACCTATCATATTATTGTGCTCAATAATTTTTGTGTGTGTGTGGAGTGTTAACATGTTTAACTCTGCCAAATATAACATTTGCTGGTAGCTCTGTGTGTAATTCAAATATTTCTCCAGTTCCATTGACTTTATGACATCTTGCATCATTTGCATCATTTATATTTTTATTTTATAGTCATTTGCATTATAATTCCTAATGGTCATTACCATTATCTGAACGTGCAGAAGTTTTGTACTCTCAGTGAGAGCTGACCTGCATTGATGGGAAGGGCCAAGGTCTTGAGTGGGGAGGTCAGCTGAAGAGGTAACTCACTAGTCAATATTTTCATATTATGACATGCTTTATTTTCCTATAAAATCTTGGATAGTAAATGCCAAGATAATGAGATCTTCCTGTGTTTTATGACTTCTATTTTACCGACAAGAAAACTGAGGCTCAATGGAAGTCAGTGTGCCCATAGCCACACAGCTCATGAATGACAAAACCAGAATTTGAAGGCAGTCTAATTTGAGTGTTGAACCATTTATGTAGGTGTGGGCCAACTGCTTTCAGTTGTCACTTAGAGATAAGTCACTACCAGAAACTTACAAAGCATGGAAAGCTTATCTTTCCCGTATTGCCTAACTTGTGTTTTTTCCCCTACCTTCTAAAATTACACAGACTGATCTTAATTTTCAGTCTTTTCCCCCTAATATATATAATTAATGCATTAAAAATTGTGTTAATCCCAACACACAAATTTTGATATGACAGTCTCTTCACTGACCCATAAATTATTTAGAAGTATGTTTTTAAATTTCATAATATCATCTTTTGGCTATTTACTTTTCATTTTGCTGCATTGAGATTTAAAAATAATACCTGCATGATGTAGGGAATCTAGATCCACCGGTGTTTGTAAAGATTTGTTTTGAAACCATTATGCGGTCAGTTTTTGTAAATGATGTATAAGTATTTAAAAAGTGTGTGTGTTCTTTAACTGTTTGATGTAGAATTCTATGTAAGTATGTTAGAGCACACTTAAATTTCTTGAAACATATACTAAATCTTAGCATTTTTTATTTGCTTGATTCATGAATTACAGAAAGAAATGTATTAAGGTCTTGCAATATGATTATGCACACGTCAACTTTTTGTTGTAGTTTTGTCAATTGTGTTTGTTGTTGTTGTAACCACTAACTCATGTTTGACTCTTTGTGACCCCATGGGCTGTAGATGCCAGACTCCTCTGTCCTTGACTATCTCCCAAAGTGTGCTCAAGGTCATGTCCACTGAGCCAGTGATGCTATCTAATCATCTCACTCCCTGCTGCCCCCTTCTTCTTTGGTCATCAATTATTTTTAAGTTTAGTATTTTTATATCTTGGTGTTTTTGTTCCTCATCACTATATAGTGTGCTTTTTCATCTGATATAAAACACATTTTAAATTTCACTTAAAAACTATTTTGTCAGATATGTTACAGTGATACCAACGTTCTTTTCATTAGCATTTTCCTAGAATGACTTTTTTATCCTCTTAATTTCAGCTCTTTGTGTCATATTTTACATGCATCTCATAAGCAGTGGAGTTGATTTTTATAAAATCTATTATCTTTTGTGCTTCCCAGGTGGTTCAGATGGTAAAGAATCTGCTTGCAAAGCAGAAGACTTAGGTTTGATCCCTGAGTTTGGAAGATCCCCTGGAGAAGGGAATGGCAACCCACTTCAGTATTCTTGCCTAGAGAATTCTATGGACAGAGGAGCTCGGCAGGCTATAGTCCATGGGGTCACAAAGAGTCGGACACGACTAAGCAACTGAAACTTTCACTTTGCACTCTTTTAACTGGTGAATTTAATTTATTTACATTTTTTTTGAGTATGGATACACATGGGTATTATACATGGTTATTTCTACCATATGCATTCTACTTAGCTTACTTTTTTGTTTCTTCTTATTCTTTTCAGGATTCTAGTTAACTAATAGGTTGTTTTTTTTTTTTTTTTTTTTTTATCACTGCCCATGGTTTAAAACTCATAGATTCTATTTCTCATCCTTTAGTGATACTTTTAAACTATTAACATAAATTATTTACATAGCAGTACCTAAATCCCGGCAATATTTACTCTCTTCTGAAAATTAAAATGATATTAGTTGCTTTACCTTCAAGATTGTTTTTTGTTTTTTATAGTTTTCTAATATTTCTGTTTTGTTTTTATATCCTTAAATTTGTTACTATTGTCATTGCTGATGCTCAGATATATCCACATGTCTATGAATGTGCTTTTTATCACTGTATCTTTTATCCCACTCCTTCTGTATGAATTCTGTTATTTTCTTTATAAAAAATTATAATACATTATTAAAAATATATTGACACTTTTTGTGTCAATATTTGTCAATATATTTTTGTGTGTAATTTTTGTGCCTTTCTTGGTTGTGTCTTCTGTTTATTGTTGCTTTTAAGATTTTAGGTTCGATAGCTTCACTGTGATGGATTTAGGTGTGGAGTTCTTTTTTATTTAAGGTTTTTGGAAGTCACGCAGTTCTTGATTCTATGGATTCATGTATTTCATCATTTCTGGAAAATTCTCAAGCCTTTCAAGAGAGCTTCTTCCCCTTTTTCCCTATTCTATCCTTCTGGAACTCCTCATAGCTGTGTGGGGACCTTTGCTTCCTTTTCCTTCTCATAATTTCCCAGTGATACAAGTCCTTCTGATATGCTCAGTTAGACCTGCCAGTTCACCAGTTCTTCAAATGTCTAATCTGTTTATTTCATTAGTTTTAAACATCATGTTTTTCTTTCTTATTCTTTTACCTAACATAACTACTATTTTTCATATTCTCTTGTTCTCTTTTAGAATTTCAATTTTTTCATGTCTTAATTATTTTAAACATAATTTATATTTTGCTTCAGATTATCATTCCATTATCTCAACTTTTGGGGTGATAATTCTGCTATTTTTGTTCACTCTCACTCTCCTTGTGTGTTTTGTAATTTTTTTTTATCATGAGCTCTCTTCTTCAGCATGACTATTTTTTTCCTATAAGAATTTCATATAGTGGGAGCATTTCTTTAGAGTGTTTTGTTTGGGGCAGGAACTTGGGGTACTTTTGGTCCAAAGCCAATTTTATATTAATTCCTCAGCCTGGGGCGAGGGTTTAACCTTCTTGAGTAGGTTAAATTGAAACCTGAATCTATTTGAGACACAGGTCTGTGGTTATCAAATTACAGATATAACACTTTTGTTTTGATTTCTCCACACAGAACTGAAAGAGATGGGAATACCAGACCACCTGACCTGCCTCTTGAGAAACCTGTATGCAGGTCAGCAAGCAACAGTTAGAACTGGACATGGAACAACAGACTGGTTCCAAATGGGAAAAGGAGTACGTCAAGGCTGTATATTGTCACCCTGCTTATTTAACTTATCTGCAGAGTACATCATGAGAAACGCTGGGCTGGAAGAAGCACAAGCTGGAATTAAGATTGCCGGGAGAAATATCAATAACCTCAGATATGCAGATGACACCACCCTTATGGCAGAAACTGAAGAGGAACTAAAAAGCCTCTTGATGAAAGTGAAAGAGGAGAGTGAAAAAGTTGGCTTAAAGCTCAACATTCAGAAAACGAAGATCATGGCATCTGGTCCCATCACTTCAGGCAAATAGATGGGGAAACAGTGGAAACAGTGTCAGACTTTATTTTTGGGGGCTCCAAAATCACTGCAGATGGTGATTGCAGCCATGAAATTAAAAGATGCTTACTCCTTAGAAGGAAAGTTACGGCCAACCTAGACAGCATATTAAAAAGCAGAGATATTACTTGGTCAACAGAGGTCCGTCTAGTCAGGGCTATGGTTTTTCTGGTAGTCATATATGGATGTGAGCGTTGGACTATAAAGAAAGCTAAGTGCCAAAGAATTGATGCTTTTGAACTGTGGTGTTGGAGAAGACTCTTGAGAGTACCTTGGACTTCAAAGAGATCCAACCAGTCCATGCTAAAGGAGATCAGTCCTAGGTGTTCATTGGAAGGACTAATGTTGAAGCTGAAACTCCAATACTTTTGCCACCTGATGTGCAGGGCTGACTCATTTGAAAAGATCCTGATGCTGGGAAAGATTGAGGGCAGGAGGAGAAGGGGATGACAGAGGATGAGATGGCTGGAGGGCATCACCGACTCAATGGACATGAGTTTGGGTAAACTCCGGGAGTTGGTGATGGACAGGGAGGCCTGGTGTGCTGAGTTTCACGGGATCACAAACAGTCAGACACGACTGAATGACTGAACTGAACTGAACTGAACCCAGGACCAAGGTAGAAACACATAAATGTATCTATTTTCTTCCTTTGCTAGGGAACAAGTGCATTTCTTAGTTCCCCACTTCACAGATGGTGCAGTCTTTTCAGGGTATCGGGTTTAGGTGGGAAGTAATTCCAATTTTTTTTATCATTTGAGTCCTGTATTAATTCACTCAGGCTGCCATGGACTGGGGGGCTTAAACACCAGAAATTTATTTTTTTCAGAGTTGGGGTGACTGGAGGTACAAGATTAGGGTGTCAGCAGGTCAAGTTCTGGTGAGAATTCCCTTCCTGGTTTACAGATGGCCACCTTCTTTCTGTGTCCTCATATGATGGAGAGGAAGGAGAGAGAGAAAAAGTGAGCTATCTCTCTGGTGTCTCTTCTTAAAAGAGAAAAATAATTGTATATTTTTATGCACTATTGTATATTAATGCATATAGGTGGAATCTAGACAAACGGTATAGATGATCTTATTTGCAAAGCAGAAATAGAGACACAGACTAGAGAACAAATGTATGGATAGCAAAGAGGGATGGGAGGAGGTGGGAAGAATTGGGAGATTGGGATTGACACATATACACTATTGATACTATGTAGAAAATAGATAATTAATGAGAACATATTGCATAGATCAGGGAACTCTACTTAATGTACTGTAGTGACCTGAATGAGAAGGAACTCCAAAAAAGAGGGGATATATGTATGTATGTGGCTGATTCATTTTGCTATGCAGTAGAATGTAACACCACATTTAAAGCAACTATACTTGAATAAAGATTAGTTAAAAACTTAATTTTTGCAAAGGGCATTAATCTGATTAAACTAACGTCCCACCCTTCTTACTTCATCTAACCAAGCATGCATGCATGCTAAGTCGCTTCAGTCGTGTCTGACTCTTTGCAACCATGTGAACTGTAGCCCTCCAGATTCCTCTGTCCATGGGATTTTCCAGGCAACAATACTGGAATGGGTGGCCATGCCCTCCTCCAGGGGATCTTCCCAACCCAGGGATTGAACCCACATTTCTTACGTCTGCTGCATTGGCAGGCGGGTTTTTTAGTCCTAGCACCACCTGGGAAGCCCTACCATAAATACCTCCAAATACCCCATCTCCAAATACCATCTTACTGGGGAGCTAGCTGGTGGTGGTTTAGTCGCTCAATCGTGTCCGACTCTTGCGACTCCATGGACTGTAGCCCACCAGGCTCCTCTGTCCATGGGATTTTCCAGGCAAGAATACTAGAGTGGGTTGTCATTTCCTTCTCCAGGGGATCTTCCTGACCCAGGAATCGAACCCAGGTCTCCTGCTTTGCAGGCCGATTTTGGGGAGTTAGGGCTCCAATATGTGAATTTGAGGGAGACACAAACATTCAATCCTTTGTCTGCTGTCCCCATGTGGATATTAAAGCCCGACTTCCAGTTTACCAAGAGCAAGGCTCTCACTCATCCCACACCCCGTGGCAGCACCAGCTCACACAGCTGCTTAGTGCTCTAGTCTTCTGTTTCCACTACAGATCTGGAGCCTAGGGATTTTATCTGCTCTTTTTGAATCCACTCTCTAACATGTCTAGGGTTTTTCAGGTTTTCTAGTGTTACCTTATTGTCAGAAGCAGAAGTCTCTCACAGCCAGTTTTTTCCTTTCATTTACGTAATCTAAATAAGTTGTCTGAATTTCCATTCCTTCCCTTTTAAAAAAAGGATGATGTACACAAGTATTATTTTCATTCATCTCATACAGTAATTCTGAGAAAGAGCAATTAGAGAGAGCAATATGTTGCAAATTAAAAATGTTAAATATAGCAAAAGCAAATAGAGATTCTCTAATAATGCATTTTAATTATAACGCACTGATATTACACATTTTATCTGAGGATATTAAACTGTATTATAACTACATTATAATTCCTTGAAGAGACCATGAATGTTTCTAACCCAACAAACCACAGAGCAATAAAGGACCATCTGAGATTTGATTGTAAATTTAGTATTATTGACTCCCATTTTAAAGATTATAAGTACTATTTCTAGAATGTTATCCTACTGGTAAAGAGCAGGGCATCTTTCTCAGGACATGAGTTGAATAATTATAGTGATTTATTTCAAAGAGGAATCCTGTAGGGTGAACAGTTCTGGCAAAAGTGAGAAGGAGTTAAATACACAAATAATCGTGACTGGGGGCAGTGTGAACATAGAGCATTGGAGGCCCTGGAGTTTCTTTATTGTCTTGCTATATTCCAATGGTTCTGGGACAGATCATATTCTCCTGTGCCTTCCTTTTTTCTTCTAGAAATAAAGAAAAACAAGATTCATTGAAAAAAAATTGTTATTAACCATGAGGTCAAACCTACTGTGGTTAGTACCTGGAGAGGATAGAGAATGGGAAAACTGACCTAACTTTCTTCATAATTTCCAAAGGTAGAGTCTGTCTGGGGGTTTAGATCCAGGGTTAGGTTAATCCTTCCAGGAATAGGAATAATATTATGGAATCAAACTGACTTCTATGATATCCTCCAGAACAGAAATTAGTGCAAACTCCAGACAGATCTTCCGTTGGAAACAAGTAAGGCCCACCATTAAGGATTAATTCACAAAACTGTCTTGGAAAGAAACTGATAACCAAATACTAGTGCCTGCTTATGAAAGCCCTCTGGCATTCTCCTTGCTGGTTTTTAAGGGATTTAGCTCCATTCTAAGTACTTATGGTTGATATTCAGCCAACGTCGCTCAGTCGTGTCTGACTCTTTGATACCCCATGGACTGGGACTGTAGCCCACCAGGCTCCTCCCTCCATGGGATACTCCAGGCAAGAGTACTGGAGTGGGTTGCCATTTCCTTCTCCAGGGGATCTTCCCAACCCAGGGATCGAACCCCGGTATCCCGCATTGTAGGCAGATACTTTAACCTCTGAGCCACCAGGAAAGCCCAACATAAGGCCACCAGTTGCTAAAATATGAAGACTTCTACACTAGTGGATGTGCTGCCCTGGTGGCTCAGATGGTAAAGAATCTGCCTGCAATGTGGAAGACCTGGGTTCAGTCTCTGGGTTGGGAAGATTCCCTGGAGAAGGGAAAGGCAACCCACTCCAGTTTTCTTGCCTGGAGAACTCCATGGACAGAGGAGCCTGGTGGGCTACAGTCCATGAGGTCGCAAAGAGTTAGACACGACTGAGCAACTAACATACACACACATACACACACTAGTGGGTAAAATGCAACTGTCCTGAGGGTTCAAAGGGCCCTGCTCACTTAGCCCCTCTTTTGTTTCCCCACACTTTGCAACCCACATCTCCCCCTCTTCACAGGAAAGATTTGCTCCTGGTATGTTGCCCCAGGGCCCTCTGCAAGCCCTAGAGCCAGAGTCTGTTCTAAATAAATGGTCCTGTATTGTGGATTAAATGTTTTGCATGTTCTCTTCTCCTGAGCCTGCAGGCCTGAATTGAACTAGAGCCTCCAGGTTCCAACCTCTACTGCTTTCAATGTATATATTTTAACAATCTGACTTTATGAGTTTCCAGACTTTGGCTTAACTGGCCGTTTGACTTCCCATCTTCCTGACCATGTTGGAGGCATGGTCTCAATACCAGTGAAACTAGAGATTTGGTCTTCCCCAGTGGCTCGGTGGTAAAGAATTCGCCTGCCAATTCAGGAGACTAAGAGATGATTCAGGTTCCATCTCTGGGTCAGAAAGATTCCTTGGAGGAGGAAATGGCAACCTGCTTCAGTATTCTTCCTGGGGAAAATTCCATGCACAGAGGAGCTGGGCAGTCCATGGTGTCACAAAGAGTTGGAAATGACTGAACACACATACACTAGACTTTTAGATTTCACAGATTAAATAAATATATAATTTAGATATTTTGCAGACTGATACAATCTTATCAAATTTTGTTTCACCAAGACCATTAATTAAAAAAAAATCATCTGCTATAATTATGCTATGTAAGAAAGAGAAGGACAAAGTCAGAACAATCCCCACTAAAGAATTTATCTAAATCAAACCCCTATGATTATACAGTGGAAGTGAAAAATAGATTCAAGGGATTAGGTCTGATAGACGGAGTACCTGAAGAACTATGGATGGAGGTTCATGACATAGTATAGGAAGCAGTGATCAAGATCATACCCATGAAAAAGAAATGCAAAATAGCAAAATGATTGTCTAATGAGGCCTTACAAATAGCTGAGAAAAGAAGAGAAGCTAAAGGCAAAGGAGAAAAGGGAAGATATACCCATCTGAATGCAGAGTTTCAAAGAATAGCAATGAGAGATAAGAAAGCCTTCCTAACTGATCAGTGCAAACAAATAGAGAAAAACAATCAGTTCAGTTCAGTCGCTTAGTCATGTCCGACTCTTTGCGACAAAATGGACTGCAACCCATCAGGCCTCCCTGTCCATCGCCAACTCCCGGAGTTTATGCAAACTCATGTCCACTGAGTCGGTGATGCCATCCAACCATCTCATCCTCTATCGTCTCCTTCTCCTGCCTTCAATCTTTCCCAGCATCATGGTCTTTTCAAATGACTCAGCTCTTCACATCAGGTGGCCAAAGTATTGGAGTTTCAGCTTCAGCATCAGTCCTTCTAATGAATATTCAGAACTGATTTCCTTTAGGATTGATGAGTTTGATCTCCGTGCAGTCCAAGGGACTCTCAAGAGTCTACTCCAACACCACAGTTCAAGAGCATCAATTCTTCAGCGCTCAACTTTATTGTTCAACTCTCACATCCATACATGGCTATTGGAAAATCCATAGCTTTGAATAGATGGGCCTTTGTTGGCAAAGTAATGTCTCTGCTTTTGAATATGCTATCTAGGTTGGTCATAACTTTCCTTCCAAGGAAAGTTAATTTTAATTTTATGGCATCTTTTAATTTCATGGCTGCAATCACCATCTGCAGTGATTTTGGAGCCCCCAAAATAGTCTGTCACTGTTTCCCCATCTATTTGCCATGAAGTGAAGGGACCAGATGCCATGATCTTAGTTTTCTCAATGTTGAGCTTTAAGCCAACTTTTTTACTCTCCCCTTTCACTTTCATCAAGAGGCTTTTTAGTTCCTCTTCACTTTCTGCCATAAGGGTGGTGTCATCTGCATATCTGAGGTTATTGATATTTCTCCCAGCAATCTTGATTCCAGCTTGTGCTTCTTCCAGCCCAGCATTTCTCATGATGTACTCTGCATAGAAGTTAAATAAGCAGGGTGACAGTAAACAATGAATGGGAAACACTAGAGATCTCTTCAAGAAAATTAGAGATACCAAGAGAACATTTCATGCAAAGATGGGCTCGTTAAGGACAGAAATGGTCTGGATCTAGCAGAAACTGAAGGTATTAAGAAGAAGTGGCAAGAATATACAGAAGTACAATACAAAAAAGATCTTCATAACCCAGAAAACCATGACGATGTGATCACTCACCTAGAGCCAGACATTTTGGAAGGCAAAGTCAAGTGAGCCTTAGGAAGGAAGCATCACAACAAACAAAGCTAGTGGAGGAGATGGAATTCCAGTTGAGCTATTTCAAATCCTAAAAGATGATGCTGTGAAAGTGGTGCTGTCAAAATGCCAGTAAATTTGGAAAACTCAGCAGGGGCCACAGGGCTGGAAAAGGTCAGCTTTCATGCCAATCCCAAAGAAAGACAATGCTGAAGAATATTCAACCTATGTCACAATTGCACTCATCTCACATACTATCAAAGTAATACTCAAAATTCTCCAAGCGAGGCTTCAATAGTACATGAACCCTGAACTTCCAGATGTTCAAGCTGGATTTAGAAAGGCAGAGGAACCAGAGATCAAATTGCCAACATCTTTTGGATCATCAAAAAAAAACAAAAGAATTCCAGAAAAACATCTACTTTTGCTTTATTGATTATGCCAAAGCCTTTGACTGTGTGGATCACAATAAACTTTGGAAAATTCTTTAAGAGATGGAAATACCAGACCACCTTACCTGCCTCCTGAGAAATATGTATGCCAGTCAAGAAGCAACTGTTAGAACTGGACATGGAACAACAGACTGTTTCCAAATTGGGAAAGGAGTACGTCACGGCTGTATATTGTCACCCTGCTTATTTAACTTACATGCAGAGTACATCACATGAAATGCCAGGCTGGATGAAGCACAAGTTGGAATCAAGATTGCAGGGAGAAATATCAATATCCTCAGATATGCAGATGGCATCACCCTTATGGCAAAAAGCAAAGAGGAACTAAAGAGCTTTTAGATGAAAGTGAAAGAGGAGAGTGAAAAAGTTGGCTTAAAGCTCAACATTGAGAAAACTAAGATCATGGCATCTGGTCCCTTCACTTCATGGCAAATAGATGGTGAAACAATGGAAACAGTGTCAGACTTTATTTTTTGGGACTCCAAAATCACTGCAGATGGTGACTGCAGTCATGAAATTAAAAGACGCTTGCTCCTTGGAAGAAAAGGTATGACCAACTTACACAGCATATTTAAAAGCAGAGACATTACTTTGTCAACAAAGGTCCAGCTATTCAAAGCTATGGTTTTTCCAGTAGTCATATATGGATATGAGAGTTGAACCATAAGGAAAGTTGAGTGCTGAAGAATTGATGCTCTTTAACTGTGGTGTTGGAGTAGACTCTTGAGAGTCCCTTGGACTGCACGGAGATCAAACCCATCAATCCTAAAGGAAATCAGTTCTGAATATTCATTGGAAGGACTGATGCTGAAGCTGAAACTCCAATACTTTGACCACCTGATGGGAAGAGCTGAGTCATTTGAAAAGACCGTGATGCTGGGAAAGATTGAAGGCAGGAGGAGAAGCGGACAGCAGAGGTTTAGTTGGTTGGATAGCATCACTGACTCGAAGGACTCCTTGAGCACGCTCCAGGAGTTGGTGATGGATCGGGAAGCCTGACAGGTTGCAGTCCATGGGGTTGCAAGGAGTCCTACACGACTGAGAGACTAAGCTGAATTGAACTGAAAGAATTTATCCTATGAAAAACTCACTGTGTCTTTCTCTTTCTCATTTCATGAAAGACCAGTAGCTAATCAACCATGGACTGGTTGTAATCAGTGATATTTGCGAACCCGCCCTAGACTCCTTTTACTAATGTTTCCAAGCTTAGCCCTAATGCAGCTCACCTGAGTCACGTGTTTTACTCATTCCGGTTGTGGTTTGGCGTTCCTGACTCTGGACTGCAGCCTGCTTCTAAAAGCTAAAGTATAAAATGAAGGTAGTCTTAGTATTAATTAAGTCCTGTCCTTTCTTTCCAGGCTGCTGGGAATGAACAGGAGTCCTAACAATTCTAACATTTAATCTGGTTCTCTTTCCTGAGGCTGGACAGAGTCCATTATTTTATAGCTTGTCCTTTCCTCCTTTCCATGGAACACATTGGTATTGTGTATTTATTTGCACGTGTATTATCCAATAGTATCGGCCCTTTCTTGGTAACATGAATTACTCCATTAACAGAATGGAAATTACAAATAAGTCAGGGCTTGACACCAGGCAAAACAGTCAATACATATCCTGTAGAAAACAGTTCTCTGGCTTTGAATAAAGAGTACTTGTAAGGACCTTTCATCTATATACTCAGTTACATCAAAGAATGAGTGCCTCCAAAGCATATTATAAAACCATAGAAAAAGAGTTTTATCTGACACTTGATAATTTTACTAAACAACAGAAAGACCATAATCGATGACACTATTAGAAAGCTGTTACAACATGAAACAAACATCATAAGATCGTGAGAAGACTCAGCTAATAATGTATTTGTGACATCAATAAAATTAGTTGTTTTTCATCAGTGTTGTGAAATTTCTGATTTGTTTTAGCCTTGTGCATTATTCTATTATGGCATGATGATTCTCATTATGTTTCTCTAAGGCCTATCAACAGATAGAGTGTAGACTCTAATTATCTCTATATTTAGTCAAAATAGTCAGGCTTCATCTGTTTTCAGAACAGTTAATGTATTTGGCTCATTACTCTGGAAACACTGAGTACAATTTAGTTCCCTAAAAACACATCCAGCATTAGCTTATGTAAGGAGCATTAAGGTCCTCTGTGTGATGATTTTATTCTTTCCTATGGCAGTGAGTCAGGAAATAATAGCTATTATTTTTGATCACTTATAGTGTACTGAGCACTGCGTTCACATTTTATATGCATTATTCATTTAGCTCTCACAACAACAAACTATTATTCCCAGAAGCTCATCTAGAGTCACGCATTTAGGATGTGGCAGGTGCAGGACAGTGTGATTTCAAAGCCTGAAGTCTTAACCATCGTATTATAAAAAGTACTTAATTCCACAGATGCACACTTTATGTCTGATGTTTGTACAGACCGCATACAGTTAGGTCCTCAAAGAGGTGGGACCCAGTGCTTCAACTCTGATAGGAAGATGGCATTTATTTTTATTTTTTTCTCCAGGAGGGTTATTCCCCTGATCAACATCCTTGAATGAAGTTTATTGCTCTTGGATAAAAATTCCATCTGTAAGTTCCTGGACACTTGGACTCTCCTCCATTCCAGGCCCCTTCACTTAACTGGTTCAGCTACCCTAGCCTCCCATGGTTCTGCCATTTTTCCACACAATTTCCTCCCTCAGGACTTTCTCCCATCTTCCTTCTGACTGAGACATTCTCTCTGCCCCTACTCATACCCCCAGCCTCAGTTAAATGTCATTTCCAAAGAAGCTTTTCTGGACTTCCCAGGTTATGACAGGTTCTCCTGTACTCTTTTCCATAAGGCCCTTCATAGTTATCACCACACATTATAAATATATCCTTAACTTTGTGATTATTTCTTTCTTATTATTTTCCTTTATTTCCCCCAGTTCTATTGAGATATAGTTGGCAGACATCACTGTATAAGTTGAACACCATAATGATCCGACTTACATACATCATGAAATGAATACCACAATAGGTTTAGTAAACATCCATCATCTCATATAGATTTAACATTAAAGAAATAAAAAATAAATTCTTCCTCGTGATGAGAACTCTTAGAATTTACTCTCTTAGTAACTTTCATATATAACATATAGCAGTATTAATTATCTTTATTAAGTTGTATATTACACCCCGAGTACTTACTTATGCTACACTCAAGTATGCCAGGAAACTTGGAAAACTCAGTGGTGGTCACAGGACTGGAAAAGGTCAGTTTTCATTTCAATCCCAAAGAAAGGCAATGCCAAAGAATGTTCAAACTACCATACAATTGTGCTCATTTCACATGCTAGCAAAGTAGTGCTCAAAATCCTTCATGCTAGACTTCAACAGTATGTGAACCAAGAACTTGCAGATGTACAAGCTGGATTTAGAAAAGTCAGAGGAACCAAAGATCAAATTGCCAACACCTGTTGGATCATAGAAAAAGCAAGAGAATTCCAGAAAAATATTTACTTCTGCTTCATTGACTATGACAAAGTCTTTGACTGTGTGGATCACAACAAACTGTGGCAAGTTCTTAAAGAGATGGGAATACCAGACCACCTTACCTGTCTTCTGAGAAACCTGTATGCAGGTCAAAAATTAACAGCTAGAACCTTACATGAAACAATGGACTGGTTCAAAACTGGGAAAGGAGTACATCAAGGCTGTATTCTGTCACACTGCTTATTTAACTTATATGTAGAGTACATTATGAGAAATGCTGGGCTGGATGAAGCACAAGCAGAAATCAAGACGGTCCAGAGAAATATTAACAACCTCAGATATGCAGATGATACCACTGTAATGGAAGAAAGTGAAGAGAAACTAAAGACCCTCTTGATGAAGGTGAAAGAGGAGAGTGAAAAAGCTAGCTTAAATCTCAGCATTCAAAAAAACTAAGATCATGGCATCCGGTCCCATCACTCCATGGCAAATAGATGGAGAAACAATGGAAACTGAGAGACTTTATTTTCTTGGGCTCCAAAATCACTGCGGATGGTGACTGCAGCCATGAAATTAAAAGACGCTTGCTCCTTGGAAGGAAAGCAGTGACACACCTAAACAACATATTAAAAAAAAGAGCGATCACTTTGACCATAAATGTCTATATAGTCAAAGCTATGGTTTTTTTCAGTAGTGATAAAAATGGCTGAGCACTGAAGAACTGATGCTTTCGAATTATGGTGTTGGAGAAGACTCTTGATATTCCTTTGGACAGTGAGGAGATGAAAGCAGTCAATCCTAAAGGAAATCAACCCTGAATATTCATTGGAAGAACCGATGCTGGGGCTAAAGCTCCAATACTTTGACCACCTGACGTGAAGAACTGATTCATTGAAAAAAGTCCTGATGCTGGGAAAGATTGAAGGCAGGAGGAAAAGGGTTAGACAGAAGATGAGATGGTTGAATGGCATCATCGACTCAATGGACATGAGTTTGAGCAAACCCCAAGAGATAGTCAAGGACAAGAAAGACTGGTGTGCTGCAGTCCATGGGGTCACAAAGTGTTGAAGACAACTTAGCAATTGAACAACAGTAAGTACTTATAACTGGAAGTCTGTTACCTTTGACTACCTTCATCTAATTCTCCCCTCTCTAACTAAAATGTTAAGATCAGTCGTATCAGGGACTGTATTGGTCTTGCTCGTTGCTATCCAGCCCCTAAAAATCCTGCCCCTGCTCCCACAGTTGTTGCTTAGAAATTAAAAGACACTTACTCCTTGGATGGAAAGTTATGACCAACCTAGACAGCATATTAAAAAGCACAGACAATACTTTGCCAACAAAGGTCCGTCTAGTCAAGGCTATGGTTTTTCCAGTGGTCATGTATGGATGTGAGAGTTGGACTATAAAGAAAGCTGAGTGCTAAAGATTGATGCTTTTGAACTGTGGTGTTGGAGAAGACTCTTGAGAGTCCCTTGGACTGAAAGGAGATCCAACCAGTCCATCCTAAAGGAGATCAGTCCTGGGTGTTCTTTGGAAGGACTGATGTTGAAGCTGAAACTCCAATACTTTGGCCACCTGATATGAAGAGCTGACTCATTTGAAAAGACCCTGATGTTGAGAAAGATTGAAGGCAGGAGGAGAAGGGGACAACAGAGGACAAGACAGTTGGATGGAGTCACTGACTCAATGGACATGAGTTTGAGTAAACTCTGGGACTTGGTGATGGACAGGGAGGCCTGGTGTGCTGCGGTTCATGGGGTGACAGAGTCGGACACAACTGAGCAACTGAACTGAACTGATTGAATAAAAGAATTAATAAATGAATGAAAGAACAGTGGTGGATTTATGTACTTCCATTGTCTTTTAAAGAAGATACCAGTTAAAGTTAGTCTGTATCCCTAGAACTAGGCAAAGCTATTTGATCCAAAGTTCTTGAGTTTATGCTTTTTGCTCTGGCACTAGACTGAATGTTTTAGCTCATTCCTGCCATTTCCCTGAAATTGCTATGCAAGAAAACAAAAATACGCATAGGACTAATTCTCAGGAAGTTGCTGTAGACCTTAAGCATGACGGAAAAAGAAAGAGAGACTCTGCCTTATATTTTTAGAGATGGAAATAGGAAATGTCAGATTTCTTCAATACTGACCACAGTGGTTAAAGAAAGCATATGAAAAGTTAATTGTTAAAATGGTGATGAAGATATGTTTAAAAATTCTTAGACTAATTTATCCATCATTGTAAACAGCCAAAATAAAATACGTATTCAGTTCAGTTCAGTCACTCAGTCATGTCTGACTCTGCGACCCCATGAATCACAGCACGCCAGGCCTCCCTGTCCATCACCAACTCCCGGAGTTCATTCAAACTCATGTCCATTGAGTCGGTGATGCCATCAAGCCATCTCATCCTCTGTCGTCCCCTTCTCCTCCTGTCCCCAATCCCTCCCAGCATCAGGGTCTTTTCCAATGAGTCAACTCTTCGCATGAGGTGGCCAAAGTATTGGAGTTTCAGCTTCAGCATCGGTCCTTCCAATGAACACCCAGGACTGATCTCCTTTAGAATGGACTGGTTGGATCTCATTGAAGTCCAAGGGACTCTCAAGAGTCTTCTCCAACACCACAGTTCAAAAGTATCAATTCTTCGGTGCTCAGCTTTCTTCACAGTCCAACTCTCACATCCATACATGACCACTGGAAAAACCATAGCCTTGACTAGACAGACCTTTTTTGCAAAGTAATATCTCTGCTTTTCAATATACTATTTAGGTTGGTCATAAGTTTCCTTCCAAGGAGTAAGCATCTTTTAATTTCATGGCTGCAATCACTACCTGAAGTGATTTTGGAGCCCCCCAAAATAAACTCTGACACTATTTCCTTTGTTTCCCCATCTATTTCCCATGAAGTGATGGGACCAGATGCCATGATCTTAGTTTTCTGAATGTTGAGCTTTAAGCCAACCTTTCCACTCTTCTCTTTCACTTCGATCAAGAGGCTTTTTAGTTCCTCTTCCCTTTCTGCCATAAGGGTGGTGTCATCTGCATATCTGAGGTTATTGATATTTTGCCCGGCAATCTTGATTCCAGCTTGTGCTTCTTCCAGCCCAGCATTTCTCATGATGTACTCTGCATGTAAGTTAAATAAGCAGGGTGACAATATACAGTCTTGATGTACTCCTTTTCCTATTTGGAACCAGTCTGTTGTTCTATGTCCAGTTCTAACTGTTGCTTGCTGACCTGCATATAGGTTTCTCAAGAGGCAGGTCAGGTGGTCTAGTATTCCCATCTCTTTCAGAATTTTCCACAGTTTATTGTGATCCACACAGTCAAAGGCTTTGGCATAGTCAATAAAGCAGAAATAGATGTTTTTCTGGAACTCTCTTGCTTTTTCCATAATCCAGCAGATGTTGGCAATTTGATATCTGGTTGCAATACATATAGGTAGGATTAAATAACTATGTATGAAATTATAGAATCAATAGCATTTTTAGAGAATCTGATGGGAGCAAAAGGACCTTGGTGACTCTGAGGAATTCATTCTTAATGCTAAAATCTATAAGTGTTGAACTTTTTATATGCCTATTAAACATTAACTGTTATTTTATAGGAATACTTGGGTTGAAAAAGGACAGAAAGGAAGGGAGAAATACTTTGTTCAAATCTATTTCATTATGCACACTCCCATGAAGAATTAGCTTTTATTTTGATTACAGATAATTCATCCTCATTATAGAAATTTTAGAAATGCTGAAAATTATGAACAAACCATTCAAATCCCAACAATTTCAAGAAAATCTTAGGTAACATATGGTGTATTTCTGTTCAGTCTTTATGCTGAGTATCTTTGTAACATAGTTATAATAAATATGCATCATGAAAGATTGATTATAGTTTTTAAAGTTTATCTTTTATGATTTAAAATAGGAAATATGTCTGAAATTATAAAATATTTTGGAAAAATAGATAAAATAGAAAAGTGAGTATTACCCCATATGGCACTACCCACATATAACTACTAACATTTTGGCATATGTTCTTACAATAATTTTCTAGGGTATTTTCTTAAGTTGTTATATGGGATATATTGATTTGGGCTTCCTGATGGCTCAGCAGGTAAAGAACCTGCCTGCAATGCAGGAGATGAGGGCTTGATCTCTGGGTCTGGAAGATCCTGTGGAGGAGGAAATGGCAACCCACTCCAGTGTTCTTGGCTGGAGAATCCCATGGACAGAGGAGTCTGATGGGCTGCGGGCCATAGGGTTGCAAAAAGTCAGACATGACTGAAGCGACTGAGCTCACACACACATACATATATTGGTTTACAGCAGAGGTAATACAGATATTCACAGATCCTAGACTGTTGCAGAATAATTTCTAAGGACCAATAATGTGCTGCCTATTTCATTTTACCTTAGTCTATTCCTAAGGCTCAATAGAATAAAGCATTATACTGCACCATCCATTAAATTTGAGAACTCCTTTTATTGATTTTTTAATTGATTTTATTGATATGAGTGGGCTAATACTCAAGATCAGGTTGTCAAATCAGACTCATTTGAAGGATGCTTCTGCAATAACAAACTTTACTGATAGCTGGAGGATATGGGCAACCAAGAGGCGTGGGCAGAGCAGACAGAAGTCTGGGGCACCAACGGTGGCTCCGTGGGTCCTGTCACCCCACATCAGATATGTTCTCTCTGATCCAGAATAATAGACGACATTTCAGATAATGTTTTGCAGTTTACTTCACATAGCATGAAGCGTGCTTAAGTTATGAAATACCTTCGTTTTACACTTCAGAAGAGTTATATAACTTATGTGAGATTCTTCAGGGAACCCTGCATCATAGATCTATAGATTCTGGGTTTATTTATTAAGTAACCCTTAGCAAGGACGTCGTGCTAAGGCATTCTATGATAAGAGCCCTTCCCTTTAGCAAATATTATTAGTCTATTTATCTGGAGTTTCAGTTGACAAAGAGATTAGACTGGATTAACCTGCCTTTTTCTCTTCCCCAGTGTAGTTTTTCTTAACACCCGCAAAGAAAGTGAATGAATCTCTGACCAGCTGTTGAAATTCTTTCATTCTCAATAAGCAATAGGAAAAGAGAAAAACAATCCCTACAATCTAGCTTCTCATTTTCCACTCCTAAATCCTGTATGGACATGAGTTTTGGTGGATGCGTGGTCAGGGGTTCTGTTCTTCCAGTAGCTTTTTTCCCCACGTCTGTTTTTGAAAAGCTCTTAGCCATTCCCCCTCCACATCCCCAAATGCCTCTAATCTGTTCTCTCTTTCCTGTCCCAATTGAAGCCCAATAAAAAGTATGTTAGAAACTCCCAGAAGATAACAGAAGAGAAAATGTAGATGACCTTGGGTATGGTGATGTCCTTTTAGATACAACACTAAAGGTACAATTCATGAAAGAGACAATTGATAAATTGGATTTCATTAAATTTAACGAAAAAGACACTTGATGAAAGTGTTGGTTGCTCAGTCATGTCTGACTCAGGGACCCCATTGGACATATGTAGCCTGCCAGGCTCCCCTGTCCATGGAAATCTCCAGGCAAGAATATAGGAGTGGGTAGCCATTCCCTTCTCCAGGAGATCTTCCCAACCCAGGGATCAAACCCAGGTCTCCCGCAATGCAGGCAGATTCTTTACCATCTGATGAAAGACTTATCCAAAATATATAAAGAACTCTTAAAACTCAACAATGAGAAAATGAACAACCTAATTTTAAAATGGGCAAAAAACCCAGAGACCTCACCAAAGAAGATATTCAGATAACAAATACACATAATATAAAGATACTCCACAGTATATGTCAAGTTCAGTTCAGTTCAGTTGCTCAGTCGTGTCCGACTCTTTGTGACCCCATGAATCACAGCACACCAGGCCTCCCTGTCCATCACCAACTCCCGGAGTTTACCCAAACCCATGTCCATTGAGTTGGTGATGCCATGCAGCCATCTCATCCTCTGTCGTCCCCTTCTCCTCCTGCCCCCAATCCCTCCCAGCATCAGGGTATTTTCCAATGAGTCAACTCTTTGAATGAGGTGGCCAAAGTATTGGAGTTTCAGTTTCAGCATCAGTCCTTCCAATGAACACCCAGGACTGATCTCCTTTAGAAGGGACTGGTTGGATCTCCTTGAAGTCCAAGGGACACTCAAGAGTCTTCTCCAACACCACAGTTCAAAAGCATCAATTCTTTGGCGCTCAACTTTCTTTATAGTCCAACTCTTACAATCATACATGACTACTGGAAAAACCATAGCCTTGACTAGACGGATCTTTGTTGGCAAAGTAATGTTTCTGCTTTTTAATATGCTGTCTAGGTTGGTCATAGCTTTTCTTCCAAGGAGCAAGCATCTTTTAATTTCAAGGGTGCAGTTACCATCTGAGGTGATTTTGGAGCCCCCAAAAATAAAGTCTATCACTGTTTCCATTGTTTCCCCATCTATTTGCCATGAAGTGATGGGACCGGATGCAATGATCTTTGTTTTCCAAATGTTGAGCTTTAAGCCAACTTTTTCACTCTCCTCTTTCACTTTCATCAAGAGGCTCTTTAGTTCTTCTTCACTTTCTGTCATAAGGGTGGTGTCATCTGCATATCTGAGGTTATTGATATTTCTCCTGGCAATTTTGATGCCAGCTTGTGCTTCATCCAGCCCGGCATTCCACATGATGTACTCTGCATATAAGTTAAATAAGCAGGGTGACAATATACAGCTTTGACGTATTCCTTTCCTGATTTGGGACATGTCCAGTTCTAACTGTTGCTTCTTGACCTGCATACACATTTCTCAGGAGGCAGGTAAGGTGGTCTGGTATTCCCATCTCTTTCAGAATTTTCCACAGTTTGTTGTGATCCACACATTCAATGGCTTTGGCATAGTCAATAAAGCAGAAATAGATGTTTTTCTGGAACTCTTTTGCTTTTTCGATGATCCAGCGGATGTTGGCAATTTGATCTCTGGTTCCTCTGCCTTTTCTAAAACCAGCTTAAACACCTGGAAGTTCATGGTTCACGTATGTCAAGAGGGAACTGAAAATTAAAACCACAGTGTGATACTACTGCACTCCCATTAGAATGGCCAAAATCCAACACACACACACAAAACCTCCCAGCTGGCTAGCACATGGAGCAACAGAAACTTTATTTATTGCTGGTAGGAGTTAACGGACTTTGGAAAACAGTTTCTCAAGTTTCTTTCTAAACTAAACATACTCTAAATATATACATTTATATAACTAAATATATAAACAGCAATCATGCTCCTTAATAATTACCTAAAAGAGGAGGAGATGGTTGGATAGCCTCACCAATGCAATGGACATGAACTTGGGCAGACTTCAGGAGCTGGTGAGGAACAGGGAGGCCTGGCGTGCTGTAGTCCATGGGGTTGCAAAGAGTCAACACGATTGGAGGACTGAAATAAAAAAGAGTTAACAATTTATGTCCACACAAAAACCTGCACATGAATGTTTATAGCAGATGTATTCATAATTGCCAAGACTTGGAAGCCAAGATGTCCTTCAGTAGGTAAATGGATCAATATATGCTGATACATTCATACAATGGAATACTATTCAGCATTAAAAAGAAGTGAGTTTTATGCTGTGAGAAGATACGGAAGAAACTTAAATGCATATCACTAAATGAAAGAAGCCAATCTGCAAAGGCTCTGAACTATGATTCCAACTATATGATATTCTGAAAAAGAAAAAAAAAATACTATAGAGACAGTGAAAGGAGCAGTGGCTACCAGGGATTAGCAGGGAGAGGGGAATGAATAGGAATAGAATAGAGGAATTTTAGGGCTGTGAAACTACTCTGTATGACTCTATAATGGTGAGTATATGTCATTATACATTTGCCAAAATCCATAAAATGTACACCAAGAGTGAACCCTGATGTAAGCTATGGGTTTGAGTGATTATTTCATAGTTCGTGGAACTATGGACTCATCCTTCATGTCTGCAGTTCTGTGAGCTCCAAGAAGTGCGTGATGTCTTGTATCTGCCGCGGACACAGCATACAGAATAGCTTCACTGCCCCCAAACCCACTATGCTCCACCTATTTATCTGTCCCTGCACCCACCCCCGAGCCCCCGGCAATACCTGATGTTTCTACTGTCTCTACAACTTTGCTTTCTCCTAAATATCATATTTCAGACTCACTTCCTTCACGCTGCAATATGCATTTGAAATTCTTTCATGTCTTTTCACTACACACGAGCCCATTTCTTTTCAACCTTGAATAATATTCCAATGTGTGGAAACACCACATTTTTTCTGTTCACCTACTGAAGGACATCTTGTTCACCTCCAAGTTTTGGCAATTATAGATAAAGCTGCTGTAGACATTTGCATACAGGTTTTGTGTGGACCTAAGTTTTCAACCCATTCAGGAAAATGCCTAGGAGTGCAATTGCTGGACTGTAAGGTTAAGACTCGGAGAAGGCAATGGCATCCCACTCCAGTACTCTTGCCTGGAAAAGCCCATGGACGGAGGAGCCTGGTAGGCTGCAGTCCATGGGGTCGCTACGAGTCGGATACGACTGAGCAACGTTACTTCCACTTTTCACTTTCATGCATTGGAGAAGGAAACGGCAACCCACTCCAGTGTTCTTGCCTGGAGAATCCCAGGGACGGGGGAGCCTGGTGGGCTGCTGTCTATGGGGTCACACAGAGTCGGACACGACTGAAGTGACTTAGCAGCAGCACCAGCAGCAGCACGGTTAAGACTATAGTTAGCTTTGTAAGAAACTGTCAAACTGTCTTCAGAGTGGCTGTATTTTTCACATTCCCGCCAGCAGTAAATGAGAGTTCCTGTTGCTCCACATCCGAGCCAACCAGCATTTAGTATTGTTAGACTGGAATTTTGCCCATTCCAATAGGTATATAGTAGTATCTCATTGCTTTAATTTGCAAATTCTTAATAACATACAATGTTGAGCATCTCTTCACATATTTATTTAACACTTAAATATCTTCTTTGGTGAGGTTTCTCTTCAGATCTTTTTAATTGCATTGTCTGTAGTTGAGTTTTAAGAGTGTCCATTTAGTTGTTAATAACTGTTATTGTAATTTCCATTTCTAAAGGTTATATTTGATTCTTTAAAAAATCTGCTATGCTAATTTTTAGTTTCCTGTTCCCTGCAGGGACTTGCAAGCTTTTCCTTTGTTCATTTAAACTTATACAACATAATTACTGTAAATTATTTGCTAATAATTCTCATTTACTATCTTGTCTCTGTTGCTGATTTTTTTTTTCACTTTCCTCATGGATAATAACTTGCTTTTTTAATATGTTTTGTGATTTTAGACTGTGGACTGCATATTATCCTTGAAATATTAGATGGGAGAATCTGTGTAGCCTTGAATGAAGGTACCTTCTTTTAGAAAGCATGTACATTTATTATAGTTAGCAGTATTACTAGCCTAAGACCAATTTAGATTAAAATTAAATTCATGGCTTGGTATTTTTTGAACTACTTAAGTGATATGAATGCAGACCGCAAAATCGGCACAAAGACCAGTTTGTAAATATAGCTTCTAAGGGAAAGATTTTATTCCCCTCTGGTGGGTAGCTACCACCAATACCGACACTTGGGGTTATTTTGGGTGGTCATGGGACATGAATTTACCTCTTGCTACCCTTACCACAATGATCTGGCCCTTTGGCATGCATCCATCCGTGCTAAGTCACTTCAGTTGTGTTCGACTCTCTATGACCCTATGGACCATTAGCTCACCAGGCTCCACTGTGGGATTGTCCAGACAAGAATACTGGAGCGGGTTGCCATGCCTTCCTCCAGCGGATCTTCCTGACCCAGGAATCAAATCTGTCTCTTATGTCTTCTGCATTAGCAGGTGGGTTCTTTACCACTTGTGCCTCCTGGGAAGTCTCTATATTCTTGTACATCCCATTTGTGTTCTGGAATAGTATCCTGACTGTATCTCTCTTGAAATCTAATAATGCCAAGCCAAATTCTAAACGTCACTACCTCCAAAAGATCTTCCCTCTTCACCTTAGACTTTTTCCCTAATACTCATCTCATCTCTTATATACCAGATCAAACCATATGAGATTGAAGTTTTTATAGTGGGCATATGTTAGCAATTTCTTATGAAGCAAACAAAAACCTAGTTCAGTGCTTTGTATAAAGTTAGTATATGTCTAATAAATATTTGCCTAAAATGAGTGAATGAACATTTTGATGAGAATAAGCAATATAGTTCAGAGTGAAAGAAAAGTCTAGCTCAGAGTAAAAAGAATTAGAATTTTATCCCTCAATGTAAACACATGCACACACAGAGTAAATGAAATTTCTGAAAGAAATCAGAAATCAGTATGCCTAGAATTTAGAGAAGAAAAAAAGATAATAAAAGTAGCAGAGTTACCTATGTTTGTAACTCATATTCATTTCATAAGGCTGGATGGAAACTGATAACCTACCTGAATCTACTTTGAACTAATTGAATGCAAGGGACTATTTAAGAATAAACTGTTATTATTGCAGCAATACTACTGAAAACATCACGAGGTAATTGAAAAATAAAATCAGGAACTGCAATTTACCTTAAAAATTAAAGAAATTTCCTTTACGAGCTCTCTGGGCATTTCACTTCTTGTTGCTAAGAATCTACTTCTAAAAGCCAAATTAACCAGATCGTCCATTAACATTGATCCCATTAGCTAGATAATTGCCAAATCGCCATCTTACTTATGTTGTGTTAATGCAGCATAACGTGAAAGTAAGGGCAATGTATCATGATGCACAAAATGCCCTTTCCATATAAACTTCTTTTAAAGCAATTGTTAAAGCAATCCTTTCTGCCATGTCTCTACTGTTAGCACTACTTTATATTACATAAGCATGGAGTATGGCCATTAGCAAAGACTTCTCTGATGTCACAAAGGAAGGGTTTCTGTTTTGCCCTCTTATGTAATGAAGGACAGAGTTCATAGGTAAATACGAATGGGACTCTGCCAAGATTCACTTAGTAGTGCCCAGAGTAGAGACTCTCAACTGGAAAGCAAAGTCCTCTCCTTTTGCTGAATTGGCTACTTTAGCCGGCAGATCTGTCCTTAGGCCTGAGGCTTTTTAATCACTGGGGAAAACTAAAAAATGTACTTTGACCTTAGTGCAGATCTTCTGCAACTCTCCCTCTTAACATGAGTACATTTTGTACCACCTGTAGAACAGGAATAATTAAGCAATAACTGAAAAAGATGGTAAGAACTCTGATACTTGACTCAATGAACTGATATATATCCAACTAGAAAATCAGTCAAAATGCCTTTTGACAGAATCTTTTTAAAAATAATTATGGTGATGTCTTTATTTTTGTATGATATTGTAGTCACTTTGCTTTTATTTACTCAAGATTGTACCATGGGTGGAGAAAGTCTATTTCAAATCAGAAAAATTCTCTGATATATAGTTAATGATCATCCCAAGTGTTCACAGTTGTTTAAACTTTTAGAGCAAATAGATAAAAATATAAAATATGTAAAAACAGAAATGCAGACTCAAAGGCCTGAGTCTGGTTCACCATTACTACTAAAGAGGTATATAATCTTGAGCAAGGTTTTCAACCTAGTTTTAAAACTTATCTCCCTTCCTATAAAATTAAAATGAGATCATGCTCTTCCTACTTTATTAAGAGGTGTTAGGGATTAAAGTATATTTCATAAAAACTATAAGGTGCAATATAGCATGCACATGTAAGGTATTACTGCTGTTAATTTCTCTCCTAGAAAGATAAAAATGTAATGAGAACAAAGAACACTTTGGGAACTAGCAGTGCTGTGCATCACCAACAGGTTAGTTTTATTTCCCAAATTACTTTTCTTCTGCTACTACATTATTCAGACCGTTCAGGGAAGATGGTGTATCCTGTGAACAGAATTAGGTATGGCCGTTCTCTAATGCAAGTGGAAGCTTACAGGGGTTAATAGTCAGCCGCCTGTTACTCTGGCTAAGCCATGAGAAAATCACCATGGGAAAAGAATAAAAGCAAAATATAGCAATACAGCATAACCCAAATAGAAGTACATTGGGCTGATCAGTTGGGGTTGTCATGCCCTGCTAAGCCTTGGGAAAACACAGTGTGGAACTCCGGGTCAGCGCAAGTCCAGGACGCTGCTTGTGCACACACCAAGGTGTTTTCCCAAGGTTTACGCGGGTCTATGACCTCCAGCGAGGCAACAGCCCTCGTACAAGAAAATAACAAAGATAGCTTAAAGTAATCAATAAAATGGGAGGCGAGCCCAGGGACACAGCAGGCTGACTTCATCATAACAGATCCTCTCTGCTTGCCAAGACACCAAGTAAAAGTGATGCGGCTCCGAGGAACAGGGCTCTCGACCCAGGAGGGCTTGGGTCCCCAGGTCCCATCTTTCAAACTTTCATTCTGTCTCCACTTTCTTTTTCCCAAACTGTGTGTCGACCACTTTCGATTCCTACCTGCTCTGCTGGCCACAGCAGGAGCTCTGTTCTCTGATTGCAGCAGTATAATCTCCCATTCAGCAGGCACTGTAAATCATCCCGCAGACAGGAGACCGGGCTGGAGCCTCAGGTAACCTGTGAACAGTACACTCTTCATAACAAGGTGGCACCACTCCATCCTGGGCATGACGGTAGTGGCTCCAGCACACGTGGTACTACATTTCTGCTAGACAGACAGATACACCGATCAATAAAAGGAGATCCACTCTACTCCATGGAGCAGCTTTTATTAATAGAAGGGGTACAATGATGAGGCTATACAGTGAAAAAATATTAGACTGAGAAGCACAGATGATACAGAAGTAATAATAAAATAATATCCACCACTTGTACTTTTTTGATTAAAAATAAAAAGAGCCTCCTTGTGAATAATTTTGATTTTCACAACCACCTCATGAGGTCGGTAAGCAAGTTACATGTATCACCATGTTGACAGATATTCAGAAGAATTAAGTGTCTTGCTCAAGCTCACAGAAGTTGCCTGATTCCTATTACAGTTTTCTTTCTAGTGTTTCTGATTATGCAAAAGGCAGGCACAAAAAATTCCACTGATTGTGTCGCTTTATTAATATTTTGTGTCTTACCTTCTCCAGTGAAATATGTGACTAGGTGACGGTAATGAGAAGAGAAAGGACAGACAAAGAAGAAAACACCAAAACAGTGACCTTCAAACTGCGCAACATTGTAATGCATTGTGTTCACACATTGGGTTTTGAAAAGCTACCTACGATCAATATGTGGTATCCTCGCATATTTTTCCTGTAATTAAAATGAATGTAATTGATAATTTTACTGTAACCTCTGTGTAGGCACCTTACCTAAAAATGACCAGTTGCTTGTTTTTAATGATTTCTTAGTCTGGATGCCTGCTACCACTTAACCATGTATCCTTCCATATGTCAGACACTCAAGCTACTTCCCACACCACTACCACCAAATAAATAAATAATAAACACTCCCATGCATGTGTGAAGGATTTACAATTTTTCAGATAATCTTCTAGATTCTTTCACAAAAACTACCTCCTGCTCCACTTCAGGAAACCTTAGGTTTTTTGACAGAGAAGACCTAAAGGATCCATTGGGGCTGGAACATTTGGGGCAACAGTGGTTTGAAATGCTGAATGGAAGAAAACTCAATGGATAAGGGTAATAAGATCCATAACTCTGGGACTCCTACAACTAGACTAGGCTCATAGGGGTATGACAGGTTTTTCCTGAGGCTGTACTCTTTCCACACCTGGCACTGGATAGGAGCTTGGTAATTACTTGCTGAAGGTTGGTTAGACGGATAGACAAAGACGACACACTCTAGGTAGAAACTACTTATAAAAACTGCATTTTAAACTTCTCCTGCACTCTTTAAAAATTTTCTCTTGCACTTTTGAGACCCTACATGGGCCCTGCTGACCCATCTTGGGCAAAATCATCAAAAATTAATATTCTTTTTCACTTATCTGTTATTTGCCTTCCCGACTCTTTGACTCACACAAAGCACTAAAGAACAAGGTTCAGTCCAGTTCAGTCGCTCAGTCGTGTCCAACTCTTTGCGACCCCATGAATTGCAGCACGCCAGGCATCCCTGTCCATCACCAACTCCCGGAGTTTACCCAAACTCACGTACATCAAGTCGGTGATGCCATCCAGCCATCTCATCCTCTGTCATCCCCTTCTCCTCCTGCCCCCAATCCCTCCCAGCATCAGGGTCTTTTCCAATGAGTCAACTTTTCGCATGAGGTGGCCAAAGTATTGGAGTTTCAGGTTTAGCATCAGTCTTTCCAATGAACACCCAGGACTGACCTCCTTTAGGATGGACTGGTTGGATCTCCTTGCAGTCCAAGGGACTCTCAAGAGTCTTCTCCAACACAACAGTTCAAAAGCATCAATTCTTTGGTGCTCAGCTTTCTTCACAGTCCAACTCTCACATCCATACATGACCACTGGAAAAAAAAAGAACAAGGTAGTACTTATTAATTACAGTGCAATTTTACAGACTATTCTTACAACATATGAAGGCAAACTTTATAATCAAAACCTTTCAAAGATTTGGAAACTGATGCTCAGAAAGTAGGGGAAGAATTTGGCCCAGGTCATCTGAATTCACACTGTATCCTTCCTCTCAGACACTTCTCTGCTATCTCAGGGTCCTAGACTCCAGCTGTCAGTTATCTGTCAATTAATGCTCTAATAGTTATGTGATAACTAATGATGGGTGTTCAGTCTCATGCTCCTCAGAGACATTTAAAGATCTGGAAAATGGTAATGTTTTTAAAAATGATTCAGGATCCAAAGGAATTAAATTATAAAGGTCAAAGGACAAACTAAAGAGGTTGATATGTTTAGCCAGGAAATCCCACCCAATGCTCCCATTAGGTCACATTCTCAAAAGTACTTTATTGATTAATTCACTTTTTTAAACATGGTGGAAGGAAGGGCAACAGGAGCAAAACAAAACAAAATTTTATTTATCTCTTAATGTCTCATGTAGCTTCTAATCTTGACCCTACAGAGAGAGTCTTCATAATGTTCTCTATAGCACATGTAATTCAGTGGGTCTTAATACAACAAAATTATGTCTCTACAGTTAACCGCCTTGCTTGTATGTATATTCCAATTTGAACTAAGGTTTTGTCTGGAAAACATGATCTATTCTGAATTTCAGCATTTTCTGTCTTTTGAGTATTGCTCAAAAAGGCTACTGGGAAAAGACTTGAATTTTTGTTATGATGTACTAGCTCCTTCCTGTCATTCCATTTCTTTTTAACCTCAGCCAAGGCCACCTTGACCTTAAACTTTTATTTGGACTATGAGGTCCTCAGGCAACACAGGGTGTTATACTAGTTAATGAATAAATATTTATTTAGTGCAGAAGTTGTTTGCATTAAAAAAGGGAAGAGGTAAGAAATTGGCAGATTTGAAAAGACTGTTTCAACCAGTAATGTGAGATCTGTTTAAGGACAGGTCTCTGGGTTTGCAGTCATCTCTTTTAACTTGCTGACATTGAATTTTTAACTGGGTGACACAAAAATGATATAACACATTTGTTGAGAAAACCATCCATCACGAAGTGAAGTGAAGTGGCTCAGTCGTGTCTGACTCTTTGCGACCCCGTGGACTGTAGCCTACTAGGCTCCTCTGTCCATGGGATTTTCCAGGCAAGAGCACTGGAGTGGGTTGCCATTTCCTTCTCCAGGGGATCTTCTCGACCCAGGGATCGAACCTGGGTCTCCCGCATTGTAGGCAGACTCTTTACCGTCTGACCCACGAGGGAAGCCACCAGGGAAACCATCCATCATAGTGGATATTAATATGTCTTTCCCAGAATCTCATTTTCACAGAGATCAAGCAAAGCAGCCTGAGTATTTCCTTGGCTGATCACTCTCACCTTGTGAGTGTGAAAGAAAGAAAGAAGTTGCTCAGTCGTGTCCGACTCTCTGTGACCCCGTGGACTGTAGCCCACCAGGCTCCTCCGTCCATGGGATTCTCCAGGCAAGAATACTGGAGTGGGTTGCCATTTCCTTTTCCAGGGGATCTTCCCGACCCAGGGATCGAACCCAGGTCTCCCGCATTGCGGGCAGACGCTTTAACCTCTGAGCCACCAAGGAAGCAGTATTAACGTTGAATCAAAACATAGACGCACACAGAGATGTGTAGTGATGACTGTAGTTTTCTTGAATTTTATTTGTAACAAAACAGATTTCACTTCCTCTATCTTTCTTCTTCAAGGGTCTATGGATGTAGTTCAGGGGTCCATGAACTTGAATGGGAAAAAAGCTATATTATTATTTTCAATAACTTCTAACTGAAAATTAGCATTTTCTTCAATTTTGAAAGTAGGTACACAATCTGTCTCTTTTTCACCAATAGAAATCATAACTATTCTCATATTATACTAACTTTTTGAAGGTATCTTAAAATACTGTTTGTATTCTTTTCTACCTTAAAACCACAGAAGTTATTAGACCTGTCATAAGTTCTTATTACTTAAAATATTTATTTAAAGATACATACATTACTCTCCCACAGGTACTAGTGGTAAAGAATCCTCCTCCAAAGTAGGAAACGCAAGAAAAGGGGGTTAGATCCCTGGGTTGGGATGATCCCCAGGAGGAGGGCATGCAATCCACTCCAGTATTCTTGCCTGGAAAGTTCCATGGACAGAGGAACCTGGTGGGCTACAGTCCATAGGGTTGCAAAGAGTCAGACATGATTGAGCGACTGAGCACACACACATACTGCAAATGTGGTTTAAATATTCTAATAGCAGTATTTTAATATAGCTTGTTTTCTTTGTAATCCTATTTATCCTACTGTATGTTTTTAAGTATATTTTCCTGATTTAGGAGCCTTTCATACTGTCAAAGGGTCCATAGTACAAAGTAGGTTAATAATTCTTGTTTCACATGCTGAAATGTTATAAGTCAGGCAGAAGGTAACAACTCAAAAATGTACTTTTACAGAAATTTAGTAATGTAGACACAAAAGGGCCTATTTGTGGTGGCAAAATGATTTAAAATAGATACAGAAGAGATATAATGTATATAAACTTAGTTTGTAAGCCATAACAAGTTATTTAGATAATGATGTTATTGTTTTAATATTACTATTAACAATAGTTACAGGTGAATGATAATATTTACTGCCTCCTGAAAATAAGTCTTTTTGCTTAGGTTTATGAAGTTTCTAGAATTTCACTCCAGTGAGAAGAACATTTTAAAAGTTTATTTCATCTTCACCATAAAAACTCAATTAAAAATTATATACACATATATATATTCTTTCTTCTATAGGGCTTTGATTTCCCCCCAAAGTAGAGGATTTACATATATTAAATATGGTCATTTTCCTGTTTCAAACTCTGTGCTCTATATTCTGGCCCCTAAGAAAATTTGAAGGTTCTAGAAAAATATCTTGTAATAACATATCTTTAATTTAAAATATGAGATTTAAAAAACCATGTATTTCTCTATTTCTACAATGTTCTACTCTATATAAAGTCTTTACTCTCATTCTAAGATATCTCAAGAAAGAAGACAAAATTTCACTCTAGACAAGAAATATTTCATGGAGGAAACGAAAGAAAGAGCTGAGAAACTTCTTAAATTGATCTACAAATTCAATGCAATCTGTAAGAATTCCACTGGGGTTCTCTGCAGAAGTTGATGAAATTCATATGAAATTCAAGGAACTTAAAATAGACAAAATAATAAAGGAAAAAAATTGGAGGATCTACAATTCTTGATTTCAAAACTTACTACATAGCAACAATAATCAAAACAGTGTAGCAATAGCATAAGAATAGATGTCAGATCAGATCAGAACAGATCAATCGCTCAGTCGTGTCCGACTCTTTGCGACCCCATGAATCGCAGCACGCCAGGCCTCCCTGTCCATCACCAACTCCCGGAGTTCACTCAGACTTACATCCATCGAGTCAGTGATGCCATCCAGCCATCTCATCCTCTGTCGTCCCCTTCTCCTCCTGTCCCCAATCCCTCCCAGCATCAGAGTCTTTTCCAATGAGTCAACTCTTCACATGAGGTGGCCAAAGTACTGGAGTTTCAGCTTCAGCATCATTCCTTCCAAAGAAATCCCAGGGCTGATCTCCTTCAGAATGGACTGGTTGGATCTCCTTGCAGTCCAAGGGACTCTCAAGAGTCTTCTCCAACACCATAGTTCAAAAGCATCAATTCTTCGGCGCCCAGCCTTCTTCACAGTCCAACTCTCACATCCATACATGACCACTGGAAAAACCATAGCCTTGACTAGACGAACCTTTGTTGGCAAAGTAATGTCTCTGCTTTTGAATATGCTATCTAGGTTGGTCATAACTTTGCTTCCAAGGAATAAGCGTCTTTTAATTTCATGGCTGCAGTCACCATCTGCAGTGATTTTCGAGCCCAGAAAAATAAAGTCTGACACTGTTTCCACTGTTTCCCCATCTATTTCCCATGAAGTGATGGGACCGGATGCCATGATCTTTGTTTTCTGAATGTTGAGATTTAAGCCAACTTTTTCACTCTCCACTTTCACTTTCATCAAGAGGCTTTTGAGTTCCTCTTCACTTTCTGCCATAAGGGTGGTGTCATCTGCATATCTGAGGTTATCGATATTTCTCCCAGCAATCTTGATTCCAGCTTGTGTTTCTTCCAGTCCAGCATTTCTCATGATGTACTCTGCATATAAGTTAAATAAAGCAAAGTTAAAAAAAGCAAAGGAGAAAAGTAAAGATATAAACATCTGAATGCAGAGTTCCAAAGAATAGCAAGAAGAGATAAGAAAGCCTTCTTCAGCGATCAATGCAAAGAACTAGAGGAAAATAACAGAATGGGAAAGACTAGAGATCTCTTCAAGAAAATCAGAGATACCAAAGGAACATTTCAGGCAAAGATGACCTCGATAAAGGACAGAAATGGTATGGACCTAACAGAAGCAGAAGATATTAAGAAGAGATGGCAAGAATACACAGAACTGTACAAAAAAGATCTTCACAACCCAGAAAATCACGATGGTGTGATCACTGACCTAGAGCCAGACATCCTGGAATGTGAAGTCAAGTGGGCCTTAGAAAGCATCACTACGAACAAAGCTAGTGAGGTGATAGAATTCCAGTTGAGCTATTCCAAATCCTGAAAGTTGATGCTGTGAAAGTGCTGTACTCAATATGCCAGCAAATTTGGAAGACTCAGCCACAGAACTGGAAAAGGTCAGTTTTTATTCCAATCCCAAAGAAAGGCAATGCCAAAGAATGCTCAAACTACCGCACAGTTGCACTCATCTCACACGCTAGTAAAGTAATGCTCAAAATTCTCCAAGCCAGGCTTCAGCAATATGTGAACCGTGAACTTCCTGATGTTCAAGCTGGTTTTAGAAAAGGCAGAGGAACCAGAGATCAAATTGCCAACATCCGCTGGATCATGGAAAAAGCAAGAGAGTTCTAGAAAAACATCAACTTCTGCTTTATTGACTATGCCAAAGCCTTTGACTGTGTGGATCACAATAAACTGTGGAAAATTCTGAAAGAGATGGGAATACCAGACCACCTGACCTGCCTCTTGAGAAATCTGTATGCAGGTCATGAAGCAACAGTTAGAACTGGACATGGAACAACAGACTGGTTCCAAATAGGAAAAGGAGTTCGTCAAGGCTGTATATTGTCACCCTGTTTATTTAACTTATATGCAGAGTACATCATGAGAATAGATGTAAAGATTAATAGAACAAAGAGTTCAGGCATAAACTCATTTATCTGGGCCAACTGATTACCAATTAGGATATCACAATAATTCAATGAGAAAAGAATGATGTTGTTTTTCAACAAATGGTACAGACACACCTATATAGCCATATGCAAAAGAATGAACTTTGACGTCTACCTCAAAGTGTATAAAATATTTACATAAAATGGATCAAAGACATAAATATAAGAGCCAAAACTACAAAAGTCTTAGAAGAAAGCATAAATGTTAAGTGTAAATCTTTGTGACCTTGGGTTTGGCAATAGATTCTTATTCATGACACTAAAAGCATAATAAGAAAAAGAAAAAAATAACTAGTTGGATTTCATCAAAGTTAAAACATTTGTGCCTGAAAGAGTCTAATCAAGAAAATGAAAAAAACATCCCATGGAATGGGAGAAAATACTTTGCAAATTATATAGCTGATAAAGGACTCATATCTAGAATATACAAAGAACACTTACAGCTCAATAATAAAGAGGTAACACAAATAAAAAGTAAGCCTGGGGTGGCAGACTGCAAACAGAAGAACTGGTTGAAGGCTTGCATGAGAAACAATTAGACCCCTAGATTTGCTTCCAAAGCCTGAATTCCCTCATTCCCAGTATCAGCAGAAGACCAGACACACATACTCTGGTGAGAAGGACCAAAAGACTATGAATATGGAACTCCAGGTATAACTGTAGGCAAGAATAAGGCTCTGAAACAAAAAGAGCAGTTTTCAGGGGAAGCTTGCTAGACTCCCAGAATACTGACAATCATGTTTCTATCCCAAGCAGGAAATTAGAAGATTTCTCCATGGACAAACCGAGCAGCCCAAGAGAAAATTTGAAGTAGGCACTAAAAATAGAGTCAAGTTTCTGCTTCATTGCTGTAAGTGGAGTCCCACTAGTAAGCAAGCCCTTCCCTTCATACAAACCTCCTAATCACCAATCAGCTTTACAGTAACTTGCTCCTAAATGTATAAACATTTATACATCAGAACAACATGAAGTTTCCCCCTCAGTCAGTCTCTCCCATCACAAAGCTTCCATAAGCCTCTTATCCTTATCCATTAGAGGGCAGACAGAATGAATACCATAACACAGAAAACTAACCAAACTGATCACATGGACCACAGCCTAATCTAACTCAATGAAACTATGAGCCATACCTTGTAGGGCCACTGAAGTGGCAGGGTCATGGTGAAGAGTTTTGACAAAACATGGTCCACTGGAGAAGGGAAGGGCAAACCACTTCAGTATTTTTCCCTTGAGAACCCCATGAACATCATGAAAAGGCAAAAAGATAGGACACTGAAACATGAACAGCCCAGGTCAGTAGGTGCCCAATATGCTATGGGATATCAGCGGAGAAATAACTCCTGAAAGAATTAAAAGACAGAGTCAAAGCAAAAACAACACCCAGTTGTGGATGTGACTGGTGATGGAAGTAAAGTCCAATGCTGTAAAGAGCAATATTGCATAGGAACCAGAAATTTTAGGTCCATGAATCAAGGCAAATTGGAAGTGGTCAAACAGGAAATGGCAAGAGTGAACATCGACATTTTAGGAACCAGTAACCTAAAATAGACTGGAATGGGTGAATTTAACTCAGATGAACATTACATCTACAACCGTAGACAAGAATCCCTTAGAAGAAATGGAGTAGCCATCATAGTCAACAAGAGAATCCAAAATGCAGTACCTGGATGCAATCTCAAACATGAAAGAATGATCTCTGTTTGTTTCCAAGGCAAGCCAGTCAATATCACAGTAATCCAAGTCTATGCCCAACCAGTAACGCTGAAGAACTGAAGTTGAAAGGTTCTATGATAAACTACAAGACTTTCTAGAACTAAGACCCAAAAAAGATGTCTCTTCATGATAGAGGACTGGAATGCAATGGTAGGAATTCAAGAGATACCTGGAGTAACTGGCAAATTTGGCCTTGGAGTACAAAATGAAGCAGGGCAAAGGCTAACAGAGTTTTGCCAAGAGAACGCACTAGTCATAGCAAACACCCTCTTCCAACAACACAAGAGAAGACTCTATACATGGACATCACCAGATGGTCAACATTGAAATCAGACTGATTATATTCTTTGCAGCCAAAGATGGAGAAGCTATATACAGTCAGCAAAAACAAGACCAGGAGCTGACTGTGGCTCGGATCATGAACTCCTTATTGCAAAATTCAGGCTTAAATTGAAGAAAGTAGGGAAAACCACTAGACCATTCAGATATGACCTAAATCAAATCCCTTACGATTATACAGTGGAAATGACAAATAGATTCAAGGGATTAGATCTGATAGACAGAGTGCCTGAAGAAATATGGATGGAGGTTCGTGACATTGTACAAGAGGCAGTGATCAAGAGTATCCCCAAGAAAAAGAAATACAAAAAGGCAAAATGGTTGTCTGACAAGGCCTTATAAATAGCTGAGAAAAAAAGAGAAGCACCTTCCTCAGTGATCAGTGCAAAGAAATAGAGGAAAACAATAGAATGGGAAAGACTAGAGATCTCTTCAAGAAAATTAGAGAAACCAAGAAAACATTTCATGCAAAGATGGGCACAGTAAAGGACAGAACCGGTATGGACCTAACAGAAGCTGAAGATATTAAGAAGAGGTGGCAAGAATACACAGAATTATATAAAAAAGATCTTCATGACCCAGATAATCACGATGGTGTGATCACTCACCTAGAGCCAGACATCCTGGAATGCAAAGTCAAGTGGGCCTTAGGAAGCATCACTACGAACAAAGCTAGTGGAGGTGATGGAATTCCAATTGAGCTATTTCAAATTCTAAAGGATGATGCTGTGAAAGTGCTGCATTCAATATGCCAGCAAATCTGGAAAACTCAGCAGTGGCCACAGGACTGGAAAAGGTCAGTTTTCATTCCAATCCCAAAGAAAGGCAATGCCAAAGAATGCTCAAACTACCGCACAATTGCACTCATCTCACGCTAGCAAAGCAATGCTCAAAATTCTCAAAGCCAGGCTTCAACAGTACGTGAGCCATGAACTTCCAGATGTTCAAGCTGGATTTAGAAAAGGCAGAGAAACCAGAGGTCAAATTGCCAACACTCGTTGGATTATAGAAAAAAAAAGAAAGTTCCAGAAAAATATCTACTTCTGCTTTATTGACTATGCCAAAGCCTTTGACTATGTGGATCACAATAAACTGTGGAAAATTCAATGACAGGAATGCCAGACCACCTGACCTGCCTCCTGAGAAATCTGTATGCAGGTCATGAAGCAACAGTTAGAACTGGACATGGAACAACAGACTGGTTCCAAATTGGGAAAGGAGTATGTCAAAGGTGTATATTGTCACCCTGTTTATTTAACTTATACGCAGAGTACATCATGAGAAATGCCAGGCTGGATTAAGCACAAGATGAAATCAAGATTGCTGAGAGAAATATCAACAACCTTAGATACACAGATGACACTACCCTTATGGCAGAAAGCAGAGAAGAACTAAAGAGCCTCTTGATGAAAGTCAAAGAGGAGAGTGAAAAAGTTGGCTTAAAACTCAGCATTAAGAAAACAAATATCATGTCATCTGGTCCCTTCACTTCATGGCAAATAGATGGGAAAACAATGGAAACAATGAGAGACTTTATTTTGGGGGGATCAAAATCACTGCAGATGGTGACTGCAGCCATGAAATTAAAAGACGTTTGCTTCTTGGAAGAAAAGTTATGACCAACCTAGACAGCGTATTAAAAGCAGAGACATTACTTTGCCAACAAAGGTCTGTCTTGTCAAAGCTATCGTTTTTCCAGTGGTCATGTGTGGATGTGAGAGTTGGAAGAATTGATGCTTTTTGAACTGTGGTATTGGAGAAAACTCTTGAGAGTCTCTTGGACTGCAAGGAGATCCAATTAGTCAATCTTAAAGGAAATCAGTCCTGAATTTTCATTGGAAGGACTGATGCTGAAGCTGAAACTCCAATTCTTTGGCCACCTGATCGGAAGACCTGACTCATTGGAAAAGATCCTGATGCTGGGCCAGGTTGAAGTTGGCAGGAGAAGGGGACAACAGAGGATGGGATGGTTGGATGGCATCACTAACTCGACGGACATGAGAAGCTCTGGGCATTGGTGATGGACAGGGAAGCCTGACGTGCTGCAGTCCATGGGGTCGCAAAGAGTCAGACCAGACTGAGTGACTGAACTGAACTGAAATGTATAAAATCTGGATCATCAGAATCACATGATATTTGAGGGAAATCTCTACTATGAATTATATACAAAACCTTTCACACTTATACTTCACACCTATACATGATATGTTGGACTCTTTGGTCTGTAACCTGCCAAGCTTCTCTATCTGTGGGATTTCAGGCAAGAAAACTGGATTGCTGCCATGACCTCCTTCAGGAGATCTTCCTGACCCAGGTATCAAACCTGTGTCTCTTGCCTTGCAGGCAGATTCTTTACCTGCTGAGCCATTTTGAGAGTCCCTTGGATAGCAAGATTAAACTAGTCAGTCCTAAAGGAAATCAACCCTGAATATTCATTGGAAGGGTTGATGCTGAAGCTGGAACTCCAATACTTTGGCCACCTGATGCCAAGACCAACTCATTGGTATAGACCCTGATGCTGGGAAATTGAAGGCAGGAGGAGAGGGAGTAGACAGAGGATAAGATGGTTGGATGACATCACCAACTCAGGAGACATGAGTTTGAGCACACTCAGGGAGATAGTGAAGGACAGGGAAGCCTGGCATGCTGCAGTCCATTGGGTCATAAAGATTCAGACATGACTGAGCGACTGAACAATAACATACACAATAACTCAACTATAACTGATAAGCTTTGAGATGTAAGAGAAAATATTAATCTATGAAATAAGATCATGATGCCTGAAAGGAACACTAAACAAATAAAAAAGTTCACAGAAGTTCAAAAAAGATGAGGAGAAAAAAGTTTCCAAAATTCAGTAGAAATCTTGGAGGATAAAGATGAGGAGGTTTCCTAGAAGGTAACATTTACAAGAGAAAGAGGCGAAAATAAAAAACTAGAGGTCTACCTCACAAAGTTCAAACTTTAATTACTAGGAGTTCTACGGAACAAAGAAAAAGGAAAAAAAGAAGACACTATCAAAGAAATAAAAAGAAAAATTACAAATACTAATGTCATAGTTTAGTAGATTAAAAAGACTCATCCTGCACAATGAAAGGAAAGAGATTCACATTCAGGCAAATCCCCATGAAATTTTAGAACACTGGTTAGACAGAACAGTCTCTAAGCCGTCAGAGGTAAAACCAAGAATGAAGAAATTGAGACCCAGGAAACAGAAGAACTGCATACAGGAGAGTGGTGTGAGAAAGTTTCTGGACAATAACTGTGCAGATGGCAACTGATCCGTGTTGGAAGAGGGAAAGAAGAGGCTTCATTGGGACATCTCCAAGAAAATAAAATGAACTTACAGAGCAGCTGATGTGTTTGCAATATTTAGACGAGTTTTAAAATTCTGTCAGTGAAAATTGTGGCTAAATGAATAACAAGTACATAGAAAACTAGTCTTCCCTGTGGCTTAGCTGGTAAAGAATCTGCCTGCAATGCAGGAGACCTGGGTTCAATCCCTAGGTTGGGAAGATCCCCTGGAGAAGGGAAAGGCTCCAGTATTCTGGCCTGGAGAATTCCATGGACTGTACAGTCCATGGGGTCACAGAGTTGGACAAGACTGAGTGACTTTCACTTTTCACTTTCACATGGAAAACTAAGAAAAAATTTTAAAAAGACAATGATTAATCTCAGTGAAACCAAACAGAAAGTAATCACATCATAGCATATGGTTTGGCTGTTATGATATTTGTATATATACTCAAAGGCAAATACTGAACACTGATTTAACCAAAATTATGACACAACCAAAGTAGGACGAGAGGAAATGAAGCAGCAGGACACACAGGACAAATTGTAGGACTATTCACAGCAGCCAAAGTGTGGAAACAACCCAAGTTTCTGTTGACAGATGAATGGATAAAGAAAATGTGGCATATATACCCAATGAAATGTTATTCAGCCTTGAAAAATAAGGAAATCCTGCCAGTTGGGACAACATGGATGAACCTGGAAAACATTATATTATGTGAAATAAGTTAGTTACATAAGGACAAATGCTGCAGGATTCCACATGTAAGAGGCATCCACAATCGTCAGATTTGTACAAGCAGAGAATAAACAGTGGTTGACAGGGTCTGGAAGGAGGGGTATATGTGGAGTTGCTGTTTAATTAGGAGGTTTCAGTCATTCAAGATGAAAAAGTTCTAGATAACTGAACTGCTGTACATTACGCTTATAGTTAACAACAGTGCCCTGCACACGTGAAAATCTCTTAAGAGAGTGGGTCTCATGTTGTGTGTTCGTGCATGTGTATGTGCATGTTAACTCACTTCAGTCATGTCTGACTCTTTGTGACTCCATGGACTGTAGCCTGCTAGGCTCCTCTGTCCATGGCGAGAATTCTCCAGGCAGGAAGACTGCAATGGGTTGCCATGTCTGCCACGTCTGGCAAGTGGGTTCTTTACCACTAATGCCACCTGGGAAGACCCTGTGTGTTCTTACCACAATTTAAAAAACTGGGAAAATGGGTAATTATTAAGAATGGGGTTAAACGCTTTAAACAATGGAAGAAAGTCTTATCATTACTAATTTTCTCTGACTTATTTATCAATGTTTATTGTCTCACTGATGGCATACCACTTCACCTCTTCTATGCAGCCTGTGTAGATCCGTAATCCAGGTAACCGGTATCTATGGTTTTGAAACACAGAAAAGTCTGACCCTTGAAGTTGCCTTAAAAATAAGCTGACGAGGTTCAGGCCTCCCCAGAATTCCCTGAATATAAATTCCAGAAAACAGAAACTGCAGACAGAATGGAAAGAGTTTGCTTAGGAGTTGCTAAGAGTTGCTTAGTTTGACAAGTCTGAAAATATCACATTTTGATACAAATCAAAAAAATTAAAATTTAAAAAAAGAAAGAAAAAGAGAGGACAGGAACAGAAGCAAGTCCTCTTTTTCCTTATTATGAAGTCAACGTGCTGCACTGTGCTTAGTCGCTCAGTTGTGTTTGATTCTGTAGCCCACCAGGTGCCTCTGTCCATGGGGATTCTCCAGGCCAGAATACTGGAGTGGGTGGCCATGCCCTCCTCCAGGGCATCTTCCCAACCCAGGGATCGAACCCAGGTCTCCCACATTGCAGGAAGATTCTTTACCATCTGAGCCATCAGGGAAGCTGAAGATTACTGGAATGGGTAGCCTTAGCCTATCCCTTCTTCAGGGGATCTTCCCAACCTAGGAATAGAACCAATGTCTCCTGCATTGCAGGCAGATTCTTTACCAGCTGAGCTATCAGGGAAGCCCTGTGAAGTCAATATGTAAGTCTAAAACTGAAAAATAGAAAGTAGCATATAGGAGTGCTTTTTATAAATAGGATATATTCTAAGTGAGTGGAGGAATAAAGTTGGGTAGTCATCTATAGAAAGATTTTTCTTTCAATAGGGGGAATAAAGAAGGGTTTCATGAAGGAAATGTTTTTGTTAAATTTCTTTTGGTTGCGAGAAACAGAATCTTACCTGACTTGTCAAAGTTAAAAAAGTGGGGGGGCTGGCTGTTTTTACTATATAAGGATACAAGGGTAGTTCTTGGAACTTAAGTGTGGAAAGTACAACTGAGCTTAATGAGAAACTGGAACCAGGAATCTGGTGCCAAATAGAACAGAGTTACTATATCTAGCCAATCAGCGTCAATTTCAAAATCTTTGCTTTTCTCTGTGTACCTACCTTCATTTCTATTTATGGGATGGCTTTCTCTACTTCTGAGAATGGTTGCTGCAGAAAGATATCATCAGCCTTAAAGGCCACAACATTCAGGTCCAAGATGGACCACTGGAGACTCACTAAAACCTCTGAATCCCAGTTCCAAACTCGATAAGTAGGGATGTGAGTGTCTCAGCTTTGGTCAGATGTCAATTCTGGTCGCATTAACAGTGGTAAGAGTAGAGAGGTTGCATACAAGCAAAGCAGCAGGAGCCACTACTGTGGGCAGAGAAGGAAAGGAACTCAAGGAGGGGCATAAACTAGGCAGAAACCTAACAGGCAAATACCATATATTTTTAGGAGAGACATGTTTTAGGCAAAAGAAATATGAGAAAAGAATTCCAGGCAGAGGGAAGAAGTGAAGCAAAGCAAACAAGTACAGTCCTGTCTGGTTACCAATACATGGGTCCATGGTTCTGCTTAGCCAGCAGGAGAAAGTGAGGGAACGCAGTGTAAAATAAGTTTGGAAACATAGATTCTCTGACCTTTAGTCCTAATCCTGCTCTCCATTTTGCAACCCCCACCCCTCCCCAGGCCCAATTTGAAGCAGCTGGGGTTCTGTTTGTCCTTTCCTGTTGGTTGCTGTGTTCTGTGCTGGCAGATTCTTTACAGGATTTGAAAACCAACCTGTTCAGACCTGTCTGCAAAAGCTTATGGAGGTAAAGAAGTGGGAAGTTTGTATGAACAACCAGTTTACCTCCTGTTAAGACTTACAAGGGAACGTTTCATATCCTAACTCTGCAAACTGGTTTCATATTATTTTCCAACTGGAATTCTACCCAAACTTATACTTAAGAAGTAGTTAAAGTACTTGTGGAAAAAAAAAGTGATTTTTCAAGTATCTAGTATAATATCAAATCCTGAATGCCATTGTTTGATAGAGAAAATAATTTTATAAGAGAGTAGAAAATTGCCTGCGAAAATACCAGAGTAAAAATACATGTAATATTCTTTAATATAATAAATAAAATGGGCAAAGATATCTGAAGATAAATTTTTGAAAAGATTAAAAGATGCTAACAACAATATTAAAAATAAAGTAATCTATGCTGCTTCAAAAATTAAATAGATGTAAATCAAGCTGGTTTTGGAAAAGGCAGAGGAACCAGAGATCAAATTGCCAACATCTGCTGGATCATCGAAAAAACAAGAGAGTTCCAGAAAAACATCTATTTCTGCTTTATTGACTATGCCAAAGCCTTTGACTGTGTGGATCACAATAAACTGTGGAAAATTCTGAAAGAGATGAGAATACCAGACCACCTGACCTGCCTCTTGAGAAACCTATATGCAGGTCAGCAAGCAACAGTTAGAACTGGACATGGAACAGCAGACTGGCTCCAAATAGGAAAAGGAGTACATCAAGGCTGTATATTGTCACCCTGCTTATTTAACTTACATGCAGAGTACACCATGAGAAACGCTGGGCTGGGAGAAGCACAAGCTGGAATCAAGATTGCTGGGAGAAATATCAATAACCTCAGATATGCAGATGACACCACCCTTATGGCAGAAAGTGAAGAGGAACTAAAAAGCCTCTTGACTGAAGTGAAAGAGGAGAGTGGAAAAGTTGGCTTAAAGCTCAACATTCAGAAAACGAAGATCATGGCATCTGGTCCCATCACTTCATGGGAAATCGATGGGGAAACAGTGGAAATAGTGTCAGAGTTCATTTTGGGGGGCTCCAAAATCACTGCAGGTGGTGATTGCAGCCATGAAATTAAAAGATGCTTACTCCTTGGAAGGAAACTTATGACCAACCTAAATAGTATATTGAAAAGCAGAGATATTACTTTGCAAAAAAGGTCTGTCTAGTCAAGGCTATGGCTTTTCCAGTGGTCATGTATGGATGTGAGAGTTGGACTGTGAAGAAAGCTGAGTGCAGAAGAATTGATGCTTTTGAACTGTGGTGTTGGAGAAGACTCTTGAGAGTCCCTTGGACTGTGAGGAGATCCAACCAGTCCATCCTAAAGGAGATCAGTCCTGGGTGTTCATTGGAAGGACTGATGCTGAAGCTGGAACTCCAATACTTTGGCCACCTCATGCGAAGAGTTGACTCATTGGAAAAGACCCTGATGCTGGGAGGGATTGGGGGCAGAAGGAGAAGGGAACGACAGAAGATGAGATGGCTTGATGGCATCACCGACGCAATGGACATGAGTTTGAGTGAACTCCGGGAGTTGGTGATGGACAGGCAGGCCTGGAGTGCTGTGATTCATGGGGCTGCAAAGAGTCGGACATGACTGAGCGGATGAACTGAACTGAACTGAAATAGGCTAAGAATCCCTTATAAGAAATGGAGTAGCTATCATAGTCAACAAAAGAGTTCAAAATGCAGTACTTGGATGCAATCTCAAAAATGACAGAATGATTTCTGTTTGTCGCCAAGGCAAGCCATTCAATATAACAGTAATCCAAGTCTATGCCCCAACCAGTAATGCTGAGGAAGCTGAAGTTGAAAGGTTATATGAAGACCTACATGACCTTCTAGAACTAACACCCGCAAAAGATGTCCTTTTCATTATAGGGGACTGGAATGCAAAAGTAGGAAGTCAAGAGATACCTGGAGTGACTGGCAAATTTGGCCTTGGAGTACAAATGAAGCAGGGCAAAGGCTAACAGAGTTTTGCCAAGAGAACACACTGATCATAGCAAACATCCTCTTTCAACAACACAAGAGAAGACTCTACACATGAACATCACCAGATGGAAAATACAGAAATTAGATTGATTATGTTCTTGCAGCCAAAGATGGAGAAGCTCTATGCAATCAGCAAAAATAAGACTGGGAGCTGACTGTGGCTCATGATCATGAACTTCTTATTGCAAAATTCAGACTTAAGTTGAAGAAAGTAGGGAAAACCACTAGACCATTCAGGTATGACCTAAATCAAATCCCTTATTATTATACAGTGGAAGTGACAAACAGATTCAAGGGATTAGATCTGATAGACAGAGTGCCTGAAGAACAATGGACGAAGGTTTGTGACATTGTAAAAGAGGCAGGGATCAAGAGCATCCCCAAGAAAAGAAATGCAAAAAGGCAAAATGGTTGTCTGACAAGGCCTTACAAACAGCTGAGAAAAGAAAAGCTAAAGGCAAAGGAGAAAAGGAAAGATACACCCATCTGAATGCAGAGTTCCAAAGAATAGCAAGGAGAAATAAGAAAGCCTTCCTCAGCGATCAATGCAAAAAAATAGAGGAAAACAATAGAATGGGAAAGACTAGAGATCTCTTCAAGAAAATTAGAGATACCAAGGCAACATTTCATGCAAAGAACTGGTATGGATCTAACAAAAGCAGAAGATATTAAGAAGAGGTGGCAAGAATACACAGAAGAACTACATAAAAAAGCTCTTCATGACGCAGATAACTATGATGGTGTGATCACTCACCTAGAGCCAGACATCCTGGAATGTGAAGTCAAGTGGGCCTTAGGAAGCATCACTACAAACCAAGCTAGTGGAGGTGATGGAATTCCAATTGAGCTATTTCAAATTCTAAAAGATGATGCTGTGAAAGTGCTGCACTCAATATGCCAGCAAATCTGGAAAACTCAGCAGTGGCCACAGGACTGGAAAAGGTCAGTTTTCATTCCAATCCCAAAGAAAGGCAATGCCAAAGAATGTTCAAACTACTGCACAATTGCAGTCATCTCATATGCTAGCAAAGCAATGCTCAAAATTCTCAAAGCCAGGCTTCAACAGTACATGAACCATGAACTTCCAGATGTTCAAGCTGGATTTAGAAAACGCAGAGAAACCAGAGATCAAATTACCAACATCCATTGGATCATGGAGAAAGCAAGAGAATTCCAGAAAAAAATATACTTTTTCTTTATTGACAAGCCAAAGCCTTTGACTGTGTGGATCACAACAAACTGTGGAAAATTCTACAAGAGAAGGGAATTTCAGACCACCTTACCTGCCTCCTGAGAAATCTGTATGCAGGTCAAGAAGCAACAGTTAGAACCGGACATGGAACAACAGACTTGTTTCAAATCAGGAAAGGAGTACATCAAGGCTGTATATTGTCACCCTGCTTATTTAACTAATATGCAGAGTACATCATGAGAAATGGCGGGCTGGATGAAACCCAAGCTGAAATCAAGTTTGCTGGGAGAAATACCAACAACCTTAGATATACAGATGACATTACCGTTATGGCAGAAAGCAGAGAAGAACTAAAGAGGCTCTTGATGAAAGTGAAAGAGGACAGTGAAAAAGTTGGCTTAAAACTCAACATTCAGAAAATAAGATCATGGCACCTTGTCCCTTCACTTCATGGCAAATAAATGGGAAAACAATGGAAACAGTGAGAGACTTTATTTTGGGGGGCTCCAAAATCACTGCTGATGGTGACTGCAGCCATTAAATTAATAGACGCTTGCTCCTTGGAAGAAAAGTTATGACCAACCTAGACAGCATAATAAAAGCAGAGACATTACTTTGCCAACAAAGGTCTGTCTAGGCAAAGCTATTGTTTTTCCAGTAGTCATTTATGGATGTGAGAGTTGGACTATAAAGAGAGCTGAGCGCCAAAGAATTGATGCTTTTGAACTGTGGTGTTGGAGAAGACTCTTGAGAATCCCTTGGATTGCAAGGAGATCCAATCAGTCCATCCTAAAGGAAATCAGTCATGAATATTCATTGGAAGGACAGATGCTGAAGCTGAAACTCCAATACTTTGGCCACCAGATGGGAAGACCCGACTTATTGGAAAAAACCCTGATGCTGGGCAAGATTGAAGGCAGGAGGGGAAGGGGACGACAGAGAATGAGATGTTTGGATGGCATCACCAATGCGATGGACATGAGTTTGAGTATGCTCTAGGAGTTGGTGATGGACAGGGAAGTCTGGTGTGCTGCAGTCCATGGGCTCGCAAAGAGTTGGACACGACTGAACAACTGAACTGGACTGAACAAAAAGTAGGCTAAGAGCCTACTCCATGTGATGCATTTGAGAACTCAGATAAAATGATTAGACCCCTAGGAAAAAAAGATGACATACTAAAATTTACTTAGAAAGAAATGCGAAATGTAAACAGTCACATGACTGCAAAGGAAGTTGAATCAGAAGTTAAAATCTTCCTTCATAAAAACAAGGTCTAGTCAATGGAGCCAGTAATTTCAAGTAAATAGTCAAGGACAAAATAACTTGGCAAACCATTAAGGAAAAAAGTTCCATTCTCCCAGAGACTATCAGTGTATAGACAGTTGGGGATATCCCTAGGTCACTTTATCAGGTTACTGTAGCTTTGATACAAAATCCAATGAATTACAGCCCAGTCTTGCTCATAGACACAGGCACAAAAATGAGAATATTAGCAACACGATCCAGAAGTATGTATGTGTGTTTATCAAGATAATGCATTTGCTGGTTGATCCCAGGAGTCAAAGTTTGATTTCACATAAGAAATGAATTAATATATATCACTATATTAACTGAAGAGAGGAGAAATAATATAATCATCTCAAATAAATGATTATAGAAAACGCAACTGATAGAATTCCACATCCTTTTCTGAATTAAATGAAAATAAACTAGAAATAAAAGAGAACTTCCTTAAACCAATAAATGATAGCTACAGAAAACCTACAGCTAGCATTATATTTAATTATGGAATATTTAAAGTTTTGCCTTTGTGGTTAGGAAAAAGACATGGTATCTGCTAGCTTTATTTGAATGATATTGTCCTGGAGTCCTTAGTGAGTAGCCAGACAATAAAAAGTAAGAAAAGGTATGAGAATTGGAAAGAAAGAAACAAAACTGTTAACTTATGCTTGTGAATATAAGCATAGAAATCCATTTAAGATTATTGTGAAATATTTAAAATATTATTAAGAAATAATATTTTAAATATTATTAAGAAATCCGTGTGTTAGAAATCTAAAAGAAGCTACAGATAAATTACTAAACTTAATATGATAATTTGGCACAGTTATAATATGTAAAACTCAGTGTACAATAATAAATTTCAGCAGCATAAATGAGAATTTAAAAATATATCTATAGTAACATCAAAATTGCAAAACATCTAGAATAAATATAACAAAATTATACAAGAACTTTATGAAGAAAATTATAAAACTCAGCTGAAAGGTAAAGACAACCTAGTAAACATAGGTATATACATCATGTATATGGATGAAAGGGCTTGATATCACAGAAACATTAACTATTCTCAAACCGATTGGTGACTTCAATGCTATTCCCGTTAAAATCCCAACAGTTTGTTGTACTTGACAAGTTGATTTTCAAGTTTATATGAAAGAGCAAAGGGCCGTGAAGAAAAAGAAAAAAGGCACTTATTTTATCACATAGTTAGAATTATTATAAGGCCGTGATAATTAAGACAGAGGGTCTTGTTATGGAACAGCAAATGAAACAGAATAGAAACTTTAAAAACAAGTCTACTCATACATGGATCTTTGATATATGACAGAAAATGTGTAACAGGTCATACGAGAAAGAATGTACTTCTCAATAAATTATCTTGGCACACTTGAGTATTCACATGTGAAAAAATAAAATTCTATCCCTCTCATAAAAAACCAGCTCTGTTAAACCAGTCTTAGATCAGAAAGGCAAAGTTAACAACAGACAAGAGTGCTTTTATGACCTCCAAATAGGGAAAGATTTCTTAAAACACACAAACCCTAAAGGAAAACTTAAATTCTATTGTTTCATTCAAAACATATAAAAATAATTACAAGAAAATGCACAAACTGGGAAAAAGATTTTTTGATACACAAAACCGAAAAAGGATTGATGAATCTCCAAAATATATTTTAAAAATAAAAAGCCTAGACCAAAAAACCTCTCTTACAAATCAGTTGATAAGAAAGCAAACGATTCAAAAAAATAAGGGCAACATTTTGAACAAGAACTTCACAGATGAATAATCTTAAATGGAAATAAACATAGGAAAAGATGCTCAACTTTATGAGAAATGATGAAGTATAAATTCTAACTAGAGTGAGATAAATATCACACCCACAATGGAAATTAAAGTCTGGCAACATTACATGCTTGTGAGGATGTGGGAAAAAAGATGGATTTTATACAGCTGAGAGAAGTGTCAATAGTTGCTACAACCACTTTGAATACAAATTTATTTTCTAGTAAAATTGAAAATGTGCATACCCCTTGATTCAGGAATTCTACTCCTGAAAATTCATGTACATATGCACCAACAGAAATACCCCAAAATGTATCTGGTAGTACTATTTACTATTTCAACAAATTCTGAGCAACCCAAATGCCTATCAACAATAGAATAAATAAGCTGTGTGTTACTGGAATGAACTACTATGGACTAGAAACTTAATGAATTTTGGCTATATAAACAACATGAATTTTTTTTTTAATGATAAAAATATATTGCATGATTCCATTCCTTTAAAGTCAATCTGTTATTTAGAGATTCAAGTAAAAAGTAATGTTACTATGAAAAAAATCAAATTATAAACACAAAATTTTGGATCATTGTTATTTGAGAAAGGAGAATGGGACACAGAAGAGAAAGAAACACACAAGAAACTTCAACATTCTTGGTCATGTTCTGTTTTTTGCCTGGACAGTGGGTAAGTGGATTTTCACTGTCTTTGTGCTTTACATCTTACACATATTTCACAAATATTTTTGTATTTATGGAACACTAAAGTTTTAAAATTCTTAAAAATTGTTTTTAATATGTCAAGCACAGTAACAGCTTTTCAACACTCTACAGTAGCAGCATCTGAGAGTCAGTGCCCTGGGCCAAGGATTCAAGCAGCCAGGCCAGTGACAGAAAAATCTCAAATGCAGAAAGGGATGCATTGAACCATTTTACCCTGTCACACCCAGACACCCCAACCAATTGCTCTTGTTCCAATTCTTATTTTGCCAACCCATCTCCCAGTTACAAATTTAACATCCCACATAGATTTGCCCACAGGGAGAGAGGGTACTGATCAACAAACATGAGTCAGTGGAGAGCTTGATAGCTCCATTCCTCACTGTAATTTAAAGCTGACATTCTGGCTGGTATTTCAAGTTCTGTGAGCATTCTGAGGGACAATGTATGCCTGTTGAAAGATGGGAAGATGAATCATTCTAAGAACAAGTGGAAGGGGAAGCTAAGAAGGAGGCAGAGAAACAGAAGGAGAAAGAAGGTGCTGTCCAAGCCAAGTTTCAGATGCAATAACAAGAGATTTTATCATAGGGGTACTTAAACTGGTTGCAGGCTGAAATTTGAGTGTTTACAAAGCAAGAATATAACTTGAAAAGTAGTAAGTGCCATGATGGAACATAGCGTCCTGTAGTGGAAAGAGAAAAGTTTTCAGAGTCAAATTTGAGTCTTATTATTAATAGGACTCCTCACTCATGATGACTTTAAGTCTCTGTATATTCATCTGTAAACAGAGTCAACAATATTGGTGGTGATTAAAGATAATATACCATAGCTTTTTCCAAAGGAAGGCAGCCTGGTAAAATGAAGGTGCTTCAGTTTTGATTCCAGGCCTCAACCTGATTCCAGCTCTACCACTTTCTGGTAATATAGTTTCCAAAGACTCATTTTTCTCATCAATAAAATGGAGTAATGAGACCTACCTTGGGGATAAGATAATAGTAATAAGTCATGAGACTTAGAGATAACAAGCCCAATATTGACACTTCATAATTGTTCATCACAGCTTATATGATATTATTGTTCTGGACATTGATGTGCTATTTTAAAAAGCAAAATCAGAGATGGTCTGACAGAGAGAGAGAGCCAGAGAGACTCTGGGCACAAAGAGTCACAGTAGTTATAGTGATAGGCCATCGACGTGCGCTCAGACAAGGAGCCACAGCCAATAGCTACCTGGGGCTGGCTATGGTAGAGTAAGGAGGGAGCGGAGACTTCTACCCAAGGACACATCTCTATTCACTGGAAAGAAGGATAGGAAGAAGCAGTACTGCCAGTCAGTCCCAGAGAAAAGTGAGCAGCAGATGCTGCTGCTGCTGCTGCTGAGTCGCTTCAGTCGTGTCCAACTCTGTGTGACCCCACAGATGGCAGCCCACCAGGCTCCCCCATCCCTGGGATTCTCCAGGCAAGAACACTGGAGTGGGTTGCCATTTCCTTCTCCAATGCATGCATGCATGCTAAGTCGCTTCAGTCATGTCCAACTCTGTGCGACCCTGTGGACAGCAGCCCCCCAGGCTCCTCTGCCCACAGGATTCTCTAGGCAAGAATACTGGAGTGGGTTGCCATTTCCTTCTCTGTGTGAGCAGCAGATGGGTAATCAGAATAAAAAGTCACCCAGATGTAGCTGGGAGTCAAATAAGATCAAGACTTAGATGGTAGCCTAAGTCAAAAGACTGTGGCATAAGTCAAAGCATTAATCACAGATTCAAAGCAAGAGGCCACAAGGTCATTGTGAGGCTGATAGAGGCAGAGGTGGCTTTGGCTCCTTAAATGTTCCAATCAGGCTAATGTAATCATTTTCTCCTCTGAGAAAGGAATGTTCAGGAATTCTTGGCTGACCTGGAACACAATGTCTGGGGAATTCATGCTGGCAAGGGGATAGGACATTGCCTAACCTGGGGCTACGGTACATAGAGCAGAGGGAAAAGCTCTGGGTGGCAGCAGGCTGGCCAGCCACACCATCCAGAATGGCCAGGCAGAGTCCTAGGCATCAGGATGGGAACCAGAGCTAGCAAAGATTTCTACAAACAGCATTTCATAGGACGTGGGGGCTTGAGAAATAACCTGTGGATAGGAACAAGCAAAGTCACAGAATTTGTTTGACACCACTGTGCAAACGTCTACAAGTCCTAGTTACAAAGATGAGGGGACTTTATCTGCAAGGAGCCAAGCACACACCATTTTCAGAATGGCAGGAATTGGCAATAAGGGCCCACAGTGGAGTGGATGTCCATGGCCTGCCCCAATCCCAAACTCATACTCTTTAGCTTGAGCCAGTTCTCTGTTAGTTCTTAGGGAAGACAGAGCAAAATGTTATTTCTGGAGATATCTGCCCCTGAGTTCCTACCTATGCTGGATGCAAGTTTGGTCTTTGAAGAATAAAAATTCAATTTCCTGAAAGAACTCTGTACAGGAGTATCATTTCAAAGCACTATGAAGAGTTCTATAAGTATTGTTGACTTGGAAAGTCATTTGGAAGGGAATATGGTATTTCTTGGATGGGAAATGAATCCAATTTCAGAATAACTTTCAAGATTGTTTTTATTCCCTAGTTTCCTATCACTGAGGACCTTAGAAATATTCTAATACGGTAACTATTCGCTTGCAGTTGCTTAGACTTTCTCTATTGCTTTAATTTCAGCACATTCATTGTGATCTGAACTGCAGTGCTTTGATTTTATGCTTGGTAGGATGGTAGTTCCTTTCTCTGTCATTTGTAATCACTTTACTTCATCATTAGCATTGCCAAAAGAAAAAAAAAGCACATGGATGCTTTTGAGCATTAATAACAAAGGTCCGCTTTTTCCAAATGCACTTCAACTTAAGAAGAAATGCTGCTGCTGCTACTGCTAAGTCTCTTCAGTCGTGTCCGACTCTGTGCGACCCCAGAGACGGCAGCCCATCAGGCTCCTCCATCCCTGGGATTCTCCAGGCAAGAACACTGGAGTGGGTTGCCATTTCCTTCTCCAATGCATGAAAGTGAAAAGTGAAAGGGAAGTCGCTGGTCATGTCCGACTCTTAGAGACCCCATGGACTGCAGCCTACCAGGCTCCTCTGTCCATGGGATTTTCCAGGCAAGAGTACTGGAGTGGGGTGCCACTGCCTTCTCCAGAAGAAATAAATCCCCTCAAATTCTACCTCCCACACAAGGGGATTTATTCCATTTCAAGTTAGAATGGGGAGCAAACTCTTGGGGAAATAACTGGATTTTCTAATCCCAATGTAAAAGGTTTAATGTCTTAGTGTACAGTTCAAGACTTTTAACAGTTCTGTTCTGTGGTTCTCTTATTCACCTTTTCTTTTACCTGGCTAAATATTCAATTCATTCTAAAATATCTATTTATTTTACCAAATATGACATCTGTAAGCCATAATATTTGTAAATAAAATCATCATAATTGCAAATTCTGGTGTCTGTTTCTCTCTAGCACTTTATGTGGAAAATCCTTATGTCCTTCCTTTGTTCTAGCTTGGACATAAGTTTAAAACTTCCATTAAAAACTTATTTCCACCAGCCTCAGTCTCTGTGGCCATCCAAAATCCTGACATTTCTCTGGAATAGTCCTTGGATTTCAAACTTAAACCGGCTCCAAGCCATTTTAAAGAATTGGACTTCTGTTTATATATGAAGAAAATAAAATTGCCTTAAAAAAAAAAGTAAACACACTGGAGCTGTGTTCTGAATGAGTAGCAGGATGTATCACTTTTATTTGGGAAGACTTGTCTCTGGGTCTTATTGTTATTCTATTGAAAAGCTGCCTGTGGGCTGGGCTGGTAAAAAGAAACTGAGAAAAAGCAGGAGCTAAATTAGGTTGCATAATAATGTTACAGGGCTTCTTGACTTGTCCTTGGCAACTAGAGGGGAAGGAAGCATTAGGGACACCAGGAAAGTGAGGGAAAGGGAAGATGGGAAATTGCAGACCCCAGCAACCTGAGGCATTTGTGGGCGGGGAAAGAGCAAAGGGCTCTGAGGGATTCCCTTGAGTGGGGATGAGTAGGCTGAGTTCTTTAGGAATAGTGAAGTCAGCCATTCAGTTAGCTTCTTCATCTGTACTCAGATCCTTTTATTATTCCCAAATCTTCATTAAAATACTGTGACAACACCAGCTGTGTGGTGGACCTGCCTCGAGGAGTGGAGGAGAAGGTGGAGTTTGCAAAGATGAAGAAAGGAGAGGCCAGGCATCACGGGTAACAAAACATGGATGCGTGACTAAGGCAAGGCAGGGGGAGGGAAGTCTGAAGGACAGATGACAATCATCACCCGGAAGAATGTACTCTTCTCCCATCCCAGGAGCCTCACGAGTACTAAAGAAGGAGGTGAACGTCCCAAAGCTACATAGCAAGAGTGTGCAGCTGAAATAAGACTTGTACACAGAATACTTGAAGACTCAGAGATCTATGAATTCTGTCTAACGCATGCATGCTTGCATGGTAAGTCTCTTCAGTCGTGTCCGACTCTGTGCAACCCCATGGACAGCAGCCCACCAGGCTCCGCTGTCCATGGAGTTCTCTAGGCAAGAATACTAGAGTGGGTTGCCATTTCCTTCTCCACTGTCTAACACAAAAATCTGCTTTTCTCTCCTTTAAAAAGTTATCCGACCCAGAGGGATGGTGTGGGGAGGGAGGAGGGAGGAGGGTTCAGGATGGGGAACACATGTATACCTGTGGTGGATTCATTTTGATATTTGGCAAAACTAATACAATTATGTAAAGTTTAAAAAATAAAATAAAATTAAAAAAAAAAGTCTATATCATTTCTCCTGATGACATTCATGTAGAAAACACTCATTGCCATGCTTCTGAAGGTTTACTCTCTTCAATCAAAAGCAAACTAAACCAAAGGAATTGGTTATTCTCTGCCAATCCAACCCATGAAAGATTTTTTTGGACACTGATAAACAAAATTTGTTCTGTTTTACACTTGTGAAAGTAAATTGCTAGTTGCTCAGGCATATCCGACTCTTCATGACCCCATGGACTGTAGCCTGCCAGGCTCCTCCACCCATGGGATTCTCCAGGCAAGGATACTGGAGTGGGTTGCATTCCCTTCTCCAGGGGATCTTCCTGACCCAGGGATTGAATCTGAGTCTCCCACATTGCAGGCAGATGCTTTACCATCTGAGCCACTAGAGAAGCCCCAAACACAAGGTGTTTTACTCCTTGTGGTGATACCTAAACATGCCTGTGAAAGGGGGAATTCTGAGCTGAATCGTTAATTTCTGGCTGCTCCATTTGCCAATGTCTTCCTTCCCACTATTCCTTTCAAAGACGGAAGCAAGGAGACGCAGTCATGACTCTCCATATCCAGATGACATAACATGAGGATGAACTTAAGACCTGCCACAATTCCCTCCTTTCAGACGCTGGGTTCTTTGCAGATACATCCAGAATCGGCTTCCAGATTCTTCTCAATACCAGACTTGTGGCAGCCACTATGAGCGAGTCAGAACTGGCGGGTGGGATGCAGCGGATCCCTCCTGTGCCCTATCTCTTCCTCTCAGCTCACCTTTCAGGACAGACAGTGCTGCACCCTGTGCCTCTGCTCACAGGCATTTCCTGACTGTACCTCACACTGGCTTCACCCCTCATCTGTCACTTTCTCACCTCTGGCCTTTCCGCCACCACCCTGAAGGACCCGTAGGGTACCTCTCACATTCCCTCGCATGTGCCTGGAAACAGGGGGCGTTAAGGCTCACAGGGCAACTCTCGACCAGTGAGAACACAAGGTAATGGATGAGCGTGAGTGCTCCCTTTTCCAGCCTCTCCGTGGTCCATTCTGATGCACAGTTTACACTGCTCGTCAGAGTCCTCCTGCCCGCAGCAGTGACCAGCTCAAGAAAGCACCCTTCAGCTAGCTCTCCCACTTCCCTCCTTTATTCTCCACTGCCCTTTGCTCTTGTTTCTTGGGGCCACTTCCCAAAATGAACTACCTACATTCACACCCTTGTTTTTTTTTTTTTTTTTAAATTTTATTTTATTTTTAAACTTTACATAACTGTATTAGATTTGCCAAATATCAAAATGAATCCACCACAGGTATACATGTGTTCCCCATCCTGAACCCTCTTCCCTCCTCCCTCCCCATTCCATCCCTCTGGGTCGTCCCAGTGCACCAGCCCCAAGCATCCAGTATCGTGCATCGAACCTGGACTGGCAACTCATTTCATACATGATATTTTACATGTTTCAATGCCATTCTCCCAAATCTTCCCACCCTCTCCCTCTCCCGCAGAGTCCATAAGACTGTTCTATACATCAGTGTCTCTTTTGCTGTCTCGTACACAGGGTTATTGTTACCATCTTTCTAAATTCCATATATATGCGTTAGTATACTGTATTGGTGTTTTTCTTTCTGGCTTACTTCACTCTGTATAATAGGCTCCAGTTTCATCCACCTCATTAGAACTGATTCAAATGTATTCTTTTTAATGGCTGAATAATACTCCATTGTGTATATGTACCACAGCTTTCTTATCCATTCATCTGCTGATGGACATCTAGGTTGCTTCCATGTCCTGGCTATTATAAACAGTGCTGCGATGAACATTGGGGTACTCGTGTCTCTTTCCCTTCTGGTTTTCTCAGTGTGTATGCCCAGCAGTGGGATTGCTGGATCATAAGGCATGCACCACATTAACAAATTGAACAATAAAAACCATATGATTATCTCAATAGATGCAGAGAAAGCCTTTGACAAAATTCAACATCCATTTATGATAAAAACTCTCCAGAAAGCAGGAATAGAAGGAACATACCTCAACATAATAAAAGCTATATATGACAAACCCACAGCAAACATTATCCTCAATGGTGAAAAATTGAAAGCATTTCCTCTAAAGTCAGGAACAAGACAAGGGTGCCCACTTTCACCATTACTATTCAACATAGTTTTGGAAGTTTTGGCCACAGCAATCAGAACAGAAAAAGAAATAAAAGGAATCCAAATTGGAAAAGAAGAAGTAAAGCTCTCACTGTTTGCAGATGACATGATCCTCTACATAGAAAACCCTAAAGACTCCACCAGAAAATTACTAGAACTAATCAATGACTATAGTAAAGTTGCAGGATATAAAATCAACACACAGAAATCCCTTGCATTCCTATACACACCCTTGTTTTTTGAGGAGAAAAGCATGCTAAGCAAACTATACCTTGGCTATTGAAACAACAATAAGGTTCATACATAAAATAATTTGATATTTACTTTGTTATTTTTCTTTTATAGTTTCTCCCTCAAGAAGCCCAGAAAGGATTTAAACACACGGTATGACAAATTGTCCTTTACACCTCTTCATTGCCTGACATAAAATATTGTCATGTGGATTAATTTAGGCTTCCCTGACAGCTCAGTTGGTAAAGAATCCACCTGCAAGGCAGGAATTGGCTTAATTTGTGTTAAAAGTAATCTATGTTTGAAATATTTGCACTTGGTTTTGTCTCTGACAATTAAAAGTAAACAGAACTTGCTCTTTTAATTTTATTTTAGATCTGGCTTAACATGTATTCCTATATAGTATGTTGACTTTTTTTTTATACTTGGTACTTGTTTTATGGATTATATGAGATGGTTTTGATAGAACCTGATATTAAGTTTACCAGAATTGTCCCTGTCCTCCTGAAAATTCTGGCTGTTAATCCATGTCCTGTCCACATTATGCCTTTAAAAAAAAAAAAAAAAAAGATCTGAGATGCCTCAGGACAATCAAGACTTGGAATTTGTTCTTTAATTTTTCCTTTTTATAAGGATACCAGTTGTATTGGATTGGGGCTTCCCTGGTGGCTCAGCTAGTAAAGAACCTACCTGCCAATGCAGGAAATTCAAGAGATGCAGGTTCAGTCTCTGGGATGGGAAGATCCCCTGGAGAAGGGAATGGCAATCCACTCCAGTATTCTTGCCATGGACAGAGGAGCCTGCTGGGCTACAGTCTACGTGGTCGCAAAGGGTCAGACAGGACTGAGTGACTGAGCACATGCACACATCCACACACATATACATAATGGATTAGGTTTCACCCTAAAGGCCTCCTTTAGCTTGATTATCTCTTTAAAGACTGTATCTTCAAATAAGATCACATTCTGAAATAACAGGAAGGTCAAGACTTTCACAGATTAATTTAGGAGGACACAG